>NC_091288.1:22726902-23086902 GCF_032444005.1 Ranitomeya imitator
GTACAACATTTTTTAGAACATGTGTTCAGCTATTTCTGTAGGAACGAAGCTCTTAACAAAACATAAGCCCTCTGCATGAGATCCTAGCTGCAAAGTGCTTAAAAGATAAAGTAAGAATTGGTGTCATGGGAAGAACGCCAGCTGTAGAGTACACAGGTCCATTATGAAAAGTATGGTAGTGGGAGAGGAGAAAATGATTTAATCAGGAGTAAAACCAATTTTATTATAAGGGCACGCAGGGGGTGTGGCGCCACGGCGAGAGGGACATTTCCAAATATCTGACACATTTTAACAATGCAAAGCCCTCGTTCTTTAAAGTGACAGTAAAGCCAACGGGTTCTTTGTCTATTCTTGTCATTGTTTCTTGGTGACTGGTACGTTCTTGTACGCTTGTGTCTTGTGTTCGGAGAGTGTTAAAAAGAACGAGGGGGAGCAGAAGGGAGCTGGTAATTGATCATGTCTAAACAATCAACTTGATTGCATGTAAAGGGAGGTCACTTGATGACCACCGCTCGTGCTGACACGCACATGAAGTTTATGGAGATGCTACTATGGGAAGCTTGGCCCCCTCCGTCGACATCTAAGTCAAAGTCTTTATTGACGTCAGTTGCGGAATTTGACACACAATGCAGCTGATGATCAATGAGAAGAAGTGGCTTTAAAGCAGTTTTGATGGGATATTCTCCAATTCAAACCCCAACAAAAGAAAATTGGATTTGATTTTGCCCTCACAGGCTTAGGTATTTGTCCTAGCAAGTTTTGTTACATTCAGTTATTACTTTTTTTTATGACTGCCCAGTCGTGACCATTGTTCTATCAGCCAGATGTTTAAGTTCTTGCATGCTGAATAAAAAAAAGTGGTGTGTGCAGCGGGACAGGAACTTTGTATTCTGGGTTATACTTTCTATATGTCTCTGACAGCAGGTTTTGTGAAGAGAGGACAAAAATTTGTCTTAAAAGGGCAGATCGGGCAACCTAATGAACAAGACCGCCAGATTTCTTCATACTGACTCTCTAGGCCTATGAATGCAGGTGAAGGCGCGATTCTTTCGGTACGGCTAGTTTTTGAATTGAATACATTTTGTCACAAGCACACTTCAATTTTGATGGAAAATGAGTTACATTTTGGAAAAACTTTGGCCTATACTTTTGCATCTGGTTGTAGTCCTATTTATCATGCACTTAAGATGCTCAGTTGGCAAGGGGTATTGTCTTGGATAAAAATTTGGTGTGGCTTAGAGCAAAGGGGTGTGGATTAAATTGTAACTTTAAGCACCAAATTTTAGAAGCAATAAAGTGGTGGGAAATTTTGTAGCATGAGCTACAATAATAACTTTAACACCATTTACTGCTAACTAATCTAAGTTTGCACTTAATAAATTTGGAGCAGGATTAGTAACATAGTAACATAGTTAGCAATCCTGAAAAAAGACATTTGTCCATCCAGTTCAGCCTATATTCCATCAGAATAAATCCCCAGATCTACGTCCTTCTAAAGAACCTAATAACTGTAAGATACAATATTGTTACTCTCCATGAAGACATCCAGGCCTCTCTTGAACCCCTCGACTGAGTTTGCTATCACCACCTCCTCAGGCAAGGAATTCCAGATTCTCACTGCCCTAACAGTAAAGAATCCTCATCTATGCTGGTGGAAAAACCTTCTCTCCTCCAGACGCAGAGAATGCCCCCTTGTGACCATCACATTAATTGGTATAACAGATCCTCAGAGAGATATTTGTATTGTGTTTTCCTCTTATATACTTACACATGGTTATTAGATCGCCTCTCAGTCTTCTTTTTTCTAGACTAAATAATCCTAATTTTGCTAATCTCTCTGGGTATTATAGCTCCCCCCATCCCCTTTATTAATTTTGTTGCCCTCCTTTGTACTCGCTCTAGTTCTATTATATCTTTCCTGAGCACCGGTGCCCAAAACGGTACACAGTACTCCATGTGCGGTCTAACTAGGGATTTGTACAGAGGCAGTATAATGCTCTCATCATGTGTATCCAGACCTCTTTTAATACACATGTTGAGAGCATTATACAACCTCTGTACAAATCCCTGGTTAGACCTGGTTAGTAACTTTGTCCTTTTGGAGGTGGTATAAATAAACGTCCTCTACAGTCTAGTCTCCAGGATTAACGGTCTCTGGTTTCTCAAAAGAATATTTATAAGCCCTTGTTTTAATTCTGGGCAATCATTCAGACTCTTTAATATGTTAAGAAAAGACTCCATAACTGCAAATTGATCTAAACATGCAATATTTGTAGCATCCTAAAGGGGTTGTTAAAAAGTATGTTAAATTAGGAGTATGGCACATTAAATTTCTTGCAAGAATTATTATAAAATGATAAACCGATCTGCACGGGTATTTGTGTACATTTTCTGCAACCAATCACTGGCCTCAACAGTGATGATGGGATGTGCGTCATGTGACCACTGAGGCCAGTGATTGGCTTCAGCAGCCATGGTACATTGGATATGTCATCACTGCATGACCAGAAATGACCGTCCAGGACCAACTGAGCATATGCACTAAATCTGACCGGTAAGTAATAATTGGTTTGTGATTTTACATCATTTCCTGCAGATAGTTCATTATATTACACTTTGGGACAATCCCTCTAAGAACTAGGAGCAGCGGAACATCTTCTTTGAGTTTATATGTTCTCTTAATTTGGGAGTTTGCAATAGAGAATGCAGAGCTAGCAGTCACGCCTGGGTCCCATAGTTTTAGATGTAGTTTACATATAATTTTTTGTAATTTGTAAATGGATTTTAACTTTGCAAATAAAAGGGAATTCTTTACATTGGTATTTTGTAAACCTTGAAGACTCGTGAATTTACTAAAAAGTGCTAATCTGTCTTTAGTTTATCCTATCACAGTCTTCTGTTCGGGATAGAATCTTAGAATGGTAGAGTTGGAAGGGACCTCCAGGGTCATCGTGACCCACCCCCTGCTCAATGCAGGAGTCACTAAACCATCTCAGACACATGTCTGTCCAGCCTCTGTTTGAAGACTTCCATTGAAGGAGAACTCACCACCTCTCGTAGCCGCCTGTTCCACTCACTGTAAAAAAGTTTTTTCTAATATTTCATCTGTATCTTCTCCCTTTCAGTTTCATCCCATTGCTTCTTGTGTTTCCATGTGCAAATGAGAATAAGGATGATCCCTCTACAATGTGACAGCCCTTCAGATATTTGTAGACAGCTATTAAGTCTCCTCTTATTATTATTTATTATTGTTATTGCACCATTTATTGCATTGCGCTTTACATAAAAGCGAACAGTAATCTTACAGAATAAAAGTAACGACTGGTAGAGTAGGAGAGAGGACCCTGCCCGCGAGGGCTCACAATCTACAAGGGATGGGTGAGTATACAGTGGTTTGGTGAATTGATAATTACTACAGGTTGCAGGTTTGTCGGAAGAGGTGGGTCTTCAGGTTCATTTTTTAGGTTTCCACAGTAGGTGAGAGTCTGATATGTTGGGGTAGAGAGTTCCAGAGTAGGGGGGAAGCACGGGAGAAGTCTTGTCTTGTATGCGATTGTCTTGTCGCAAAAAGAAGGCTAAGAGGAGACTTAATAGCGGTCTACAAATATGATCGAACCTGGTGAAATTTAATTCGCCAGACTTGCTCATGTTTGGTCAGGAAATTCAATTCACAGTGAATGCATTCAACGTGAATCAAATTGCTATTCAAAACTGATTATTATGTTATGAAGTCTCGCTAAAACACAATAAATGGAAGAGCAAGGAAATTCAGCTCTTTACTATTGCTGCACACAGACCATGTGATCCATGCACCTGCTGGTGAGTTAGCTGGATTTTGTGACAATAAATGGAATGATTTAAAAATAAAAAAAATTATACTCGACTTGCCCATCACTTGTCCAGGCACTGGAGCAATGTGCCCGATACTTCATTGGTTCACTAGCTCCCTCCAGCTTCATTTTTCTCTTCTGTCTTGAGTTTTCTGCACTCTTTGGAACTTCTGGTGCTCACTAGGTGTCACATGACATTAATGTGTTGGCCTCTTTTGACGGGAGCCATCGGAGGTGGGAAGCTTCAGCACCAGAGCAGGAGTAGGGTGAGGTACGCATAATGATTTTTTTTTAAAAAAAACTCCTTTCCAGCTCTAAAAACAATCAAGCAAACTTGAAGCCAGCAAAAAAAAATTAGGTCCAATCTATTTTTTAATTTTTCAAATGAAAATTTAAAGCAAATTGGATCGATTGTCTCATCTCCAGTTTTCTGTTCTACCTGAACTTTTTTTTTCTCTAAGCTTTGTATTCCAGCGTTACCGGCACTTCCACCTAACCTAATTAAATATACGGTTAGTATTAATTTCCCAACGTAACAATTACAAAAAGTTGTCACTGAGTAGCGAGGTGCGTGCGCCATCGTATAATTACTGCACGTTTGATGTTTTAGCAAATACAACCTGATAACGCCGAGCAATGGAGGATAATTATTTCATTCTTCCTAATTAAATATTGTATTTAAGTTCTCTCTTTTCTAATTTCGCAAAAAGATTCTCGGTTCAGGTTAGCATCAAACAAAACGTTCTCCTGTGTGTAACCGGCGACGGCTGGAAGAAGACTCGTTTTTTTTTGTGTGTGTCTGGCACGTTATCGTTCCTGACAGATTTGCACAGCCTAGGTAGACCAACAAGGGTCCGCCTAGCATTGTTGCTCCCGCCGTCTACCTTGCTGAGTTGAAAACGGAAACATTATTGAAATCATTAAAAAGAGGATTTGCACCCCCTCCTCCTCCTCCGCCTTCCCCTCTTGTGCACTTTCCTAGTTGATGTTGCTGTCAGCCACAAACAAATGTGACAATGCCTTTACCTATAATTCCCCAGCACATTGCACGGCCAGCATATGTAACGTAATAGCTTATTTTCTATTGCCGCACTTAGCATATGTCTCATGTTGGCTCCGTTAGGCCTTAGGTCGGTCCCTTGAGTTGCTCAGCTTTGGCAACGGAGCCCCTCGACCTCCTGAATAAAAAGCAAATGGCTTTGAATCATGTCGAGCTGTAATTCTAATTTCTATGCCGATGCATTATGGGAATAAATGTATCTGACATGTTATGTCAATGCCATGTCTCTTTGTATCTCCTGTAATTTTTTTTTTTCGTTAGCTGCATTCCTACAGATGGTATTTCATTGAATACGTTCCTTTTCTAGCGTTGGAAAAAAAAAAGAAAAAAAACAAGCACCGCACCAAACCTCTAGGTGCAGAAGGCTGTTAACGGTTGCTGATGATAGTAGGGAAACATTAACATAATAATTAGTGTCTTGTAATTGTTTCATTAAAACCAGTTGTTCCATTTCTCCTCGTGTTTTCCCAGAAGAGAAGCTGAATTTGGACGACAGCCAGTGGGAGGACATACACGTTGTCACTGGAGCACTCAAGATGTTTTTCCGAGAGCTGCCGGATCCTCTGTTCCCACATAGCTTCTTTGAGCAGTTTGTGGAAGCAATAAGTAAGTGCAATTTTTTTTTTTTAATTTTTTTTGAAAGTGCGAAAAAAAAATAAAGAATTCTTCTGCTACTTTTTATTTTATTATTACTTTCAAGGGATTATTTTTCCAATTGTAATAGTGGTCTTTTTATTTTTATTTTTTTTTTTTACAAATGGAAAAAACGAGCGGAATGTGACATCACATGATTTCACGCTAATAATTACTTTCCTCGGTTCCTTTTTAGAACCATTCTATTCAGGATTACGGATTTAAAGCAGTCGACGAATTTTAGTTTTTGCCTGCTTCGGTGAGATACAGGAAGTAAAATTTACCGGAGACGACAAGAATAGGGCGCAGTTGCAAGTTATTTACTGTTCAATACGGCTTTAGGGTATTACAGATATTTGGTTAATTTTTTTTACTTTATTTTTATTTTAATTTTCACCTTTTTAAGTTAAAATTTAATATTTTAGCTAATTTTGTAGTTTCTCTTCTGTCTGCTACTTTTTAAATGAATGGAAACCCAAAGAGGAGGAGTGTTCCTCTTACCTTATTGTTTTTAGAGTTGAGCGAATTTCTTAAAATTTGTTTTGGGTTCGATTTAGTTGGAATCAAAAGTGCCTCCAAAACACATTTGTTATGCTCTGAAGTGTTTCCAGACACAAGAACAAAATTAGTGGAGGGAAGAGAACGGGTTAGAAAATGATACTCACCTGTCTTCTAACTGCAGCTTCCGGACCGATTCTCCGGTCTTCACTTTGGATCTTCCTCTGGCCCCCAATCTTTGGTCTTCTCTTTGGGTCTTCCGGTGCTTACTAAGCTTCACGTGGTCTCGTAGGATGTGATGAATGGCAAACACATAAGTGCGTAAGGATTATTCAGCATCTGAACACCTAAAGAGAAGACCGGAGGCTGGAAGAAGTTGTGAGGATCGGAGTACCGAATGGCAGGTAGGGGAAGGATAGATGAGGGTTGTCAGGTCCACATACTTCACAGACAGTTATTTAATGGAATGGTGATATTTAAAGGGGTTGTCCAGGACTTTAACATTGATGGCCTATACTTAGGATAGGTCACAGATGTCTGATCGATGAGGTTGCAACACCCGGCACCTCTGCTGATCAAGAGTTTCCAGTGTTCTGTTGGCAGAATAATGGCCGTGGCGGGTTACTGAACGTCCGTCCCCTATTATATTGAATCGGGAGTGAATGTGCAGAGCCTGACCATGGCCACTATACAGTGGATTTAGCTGTGCTGAGCAGTTCCAGCAGCCATTGGCATTAGGAACAGCTGATCATGCGCAGGTGCCGGATGTTGTACCCCCTATCCTAGCCTGAGGAAAGGCCATCAATGTTAAAGTTCCGGACAACTTCATTAATTCTAAAGTTCCCCTGTAGCTACCAAAATCAGCTGTTTGTCAAGCAGTTTACCGAATAAAGATGCTTTATTTCATAAGACAACAGATTTATTGTACAAAAATATATTCACCTTTAACATGTTGTTACTGATTCCAATTTTTTCACAATATAAATTCATCACCTTATCATGGCGTGCTAGCAAAACCCTTGACCGGCTGCAACCCATATCAAAACCACTCGAAGACAACATATAGACCCATATAGCATAAACAGATGCAACGCACAACGCAAATGTGAACGCATGCACAACACAGCATTTTGCGACGCATGCGTTCATTTTTTCATGGTTTTTGGCGCAGAAAAAACTGCATCATGCAGCGTCCTCTGCGCCCTGACAGTTGCGCCATAGTGATGCATGTGTCACAAAACGCAAGAGCAACGCATGTCCATGCGTCCCCCATGTTAAATATATAGGGGAGCATGACGCATGCGTCGCCGCGGCTGCCCCCGACGCAACGCTAATGTGAACGTAGCCTAAAAGGTTAAATGTGGACAAAGATGGGCAATAGTTCAGCAGTACAAGGTACAGTTCTCAACCTATTTTTTGCATATGCTCCTAGAAGGAGTGGGGGAAGGAAACTGACAACTACTCATAGAAAATTTGTAACTCATAAATCAATTGTAACTTTTAAGTCACCTCAGTTGTACCTCTAACAAAATAAGCAAAGGAGGTACATTTTAATGGGTAGTGAATTGCAATCAGTAAAGATAGAGGCTGGTGTGTCAGGAGCAGACAATGAGGAAAGAGGCATAAGTGGCTTTCCTTATTGCTAATCGTCCCCGCGGGTTGTCATCAGAAAGCTCTAGAAATAACAAGAGTCATTTCGCTAAAGCTTAATGACTATATAATGAAAAGTTAGGCACCTGTCACATATACCATTTTTAAGTGCTGTAAAGCTGGACTTCAGGACAGGAACATGATGTGCACCAGATTGGCATAAAGAGGTTGTCCACTACTTTAACATTGATGGCCAGTCCTTAGGATAGGTCATTAGTGTCTGGTCAGTTGCGGTGTGACATCTGGCACCTCCACCGATCAGCTGTTATCAGTGTCAGCGATGGACAGAACTGCTCATTTACTGAGTTGCACGGCACAGCTCAGACTATGAAATAGTGGCAGTGGACGGGTAATGCATATCCGCCCACTATTGATTTGAAGAGGTGGCGGATGTGCAGCAACTGTGAATGGCCACTATGCAGGAGACAAACCTGCGCCGTGCAGCTCCGCAACTGGTCCACTCTGTCCGACACTGAGAACATGCCAGGTGTCAGACCCGCACTAAACAGACTTTGATGACTTATTCTCAGAATAGGTCTTCTTCAATGTTTAAGTAGTGGACAACCTATCTAAGTCTAATTTGATGACATAGACTGACACATTACATCGATTCCTCACCTAACTTAGTAGGACAAATCTAGAACAGTTTTTCACCCTTCAACAAGAGTGTTTTCATTCATTGATGGTAATCGGAGATCTTGAAAATAAAAAGTTATGATTACTAATATGGGTGAAGTGGTGTTTCTCCATGAAGTGACCAGCTGAGTATGGAGTTTTACAGTCAAAGCTCCATAGGAGAAAAGTAGGCAAACTGGCTTTCTCCTTGAAGAAGAGAAACTAAAGCCAGACTCTGATCGACACTGATGAGGGGCAATACCTCAAAATAGGCTGTCCGTAGATGAGTTTTTGGATTTGAAATTATTCCTGACCACATTGCAACTCTTTTTAAAGGGGTTGTCCAGTTATTTCCTCTCTACTGGATGGATGAGAACTTGCTGATCTTGGGAGACTAACCGCTGGGACCTGCACCGATCATCAGAACAGTGAATTTTTAACTCAAATGGAGTTTTTATCCCTTCATAATAAAATGGAGTGGCAAGTCGCCCGACCCCTGCTTCATTCATTGCTTATGGGGCTGCCATAAAAAGCCTAATGCAGAGCTTGGCAGCCTCATAGGGAATAAATGGATCAGTGGTCATCCATTCTAATGGGGAGAAAAGTGCCCTGTTCTGCCGATCAGTGCAGGTTTCAGTGGTCGGACCTCTACGATCAACTAGTTATCGCCTTTACTGCAAATAGCGGATTACTTGTTTTCGACAGACAACCCCTTTAAAGTATAAGACAGTTACAAATACCCAACCTAAACTTTTTGGAGCTCTTATTACCAAGTATAGTAAATTGCCAATTGAAGATGAAAAGGCGTCAAAACTGAATATGTTGGCAAGTTAGGCAGTGTAGTAATATTTCTATAAAAAGTCACCACTGATTACTTATTACGGCCACTGTATTATTATAAGGAGATACAATTTCAATAGAAATTATTGTAAAACGTCCCCACTGATGTGTCTCATGTTGTTTTATCGTGTATGAAACACTTTTTTGGAAACCTCACGAAAGTTGGATTAAGGTCATTGCGCTCCATTTCAGCACTTTACCTTTCTTTCAACATATTTTCCAAACATCCCACATCTGACATACATTTCTAAATGTTTTATTTTCCTGCTTTGGCAGAAAACGCTCCAATACTTATTTATGAAAAAAAATATTTGTGGTTTTTTTGTCTTGTTCGGCAATTGAAGTGTCAAAGTTATAGGTTACATACTGCGTAAAAGTTAGGTCCGTGGAGACGACGGAGAACATGACTTGAGATGTGAGATACCGATGGGACCAGTGCCCGGATCACGTGATTTCATGTGATCCTTGCCTCTAGAGATAAGTGTCCATTTTATATTGGCCATTTTATTGTGCACCATTGTTTGTGCTTTCATACAAATACTTGTTGTTCGCCCTGAAATATTATTCTTTATGCTTTTAATGTGCGTGGCTTTGCCAGATGACAAATGCCTATGTAACCTATACCTCTCGGCCTGAGCACTGCCAGCACAGTTGGGGTTTGGCTACGTCAGCTAGGAGCTCACTTTTTCAGATTTTGGCTTCCGATGTGTCCTAAATGGATGAGGTAAATCAATAGTCAGAATACAATAATGACTTTAATAACGGCAATTTCAGCTCTGAGTAACTAAGATCGCACCCGCTGTTTTCTCCGATAGGTTTCACGCCTTGTAATTTCAATAAGTTCCACATTTATTGTTTGATGTCTTCTGGATAGGCTGAAGGTTATGGTACTGTGGAATAGGATGCCTTCTTTTTTTTCAGCAGTTTTATGAGGTTAAAATATACACAGGATCATGGAATATTACCATTGGTTTCATCTAGCTATGTGGTATATTTTCTATTTTCATTCATTTTAGTGTTTTCCTTTCTTTGTTTTACAATGTGTCATTTGCAGGACACACGTATAACATATTGTGTGGCTAAATAGGGCTCGGAGATGAAAGATGATCAAATATCTCATTGATATTGATCAGGGGGTTGTGCATTGAGCAGGGGTTGGACACGACCACCCTGGAGGTCCCCTCCGACTGTAATATTCTAGGATTCTATGATCTCTCGCCACCTATCTGCCTCTCTCACTTTATGGCTGGGGTCACACTTAACATATGAAAAATCAGTCTGAGTCTCCCTGCCGAGAGTCACACAAGTGTTCTCCGTATGGCCATTCACGTGTAATGTGTTTGCAATGCGATGATGTGATTTCCTCGCATCTATGTGTCCGTATGACATCCGTATGGCTTTACACTTCTCACTGCTTTTCCCAAATGAATTTAATGGCTCAATGGGGTGAAATGAGGATAATGCGTGCGTGTTACGTAACCACTCAGCACTCAGAATATGTTGTGCAGTTATATGCATGTATAATAGGTTCCATGTGAGATGCATCAGCCCACAGGCTGCCCCCCTGGGCAGAGGGGACACAATATTCCCCTTCTGTCCGCCCCCCACATTTGTAATTCCCACAGTAAATATCGGCAGGCTCCGGCCACCTGCGGCTATTGTAATGTATGTCTGGCCTGCTGCTTTTCTATTGGCCTGCCCTCTGTATCTGTGTGATATATTCTGTGTCCTGTGAATAAAGTGTTGTCAGACTGGAAATACGTGGAGAAGCAGTGATCTTTTATATGCTCCCAGGTAACCAAGGAATTCCAGCCAGCGTCCTTCATTCAGACTCCAGCCAAAGCAGAGTGGACCTCCTGAAACACGGGGTGGTACTGAAAGAGGTACCCCAGCTTGGTAGACCCTGTCACAGTGCGTATTTCTCGCAATCTACACTGATGGTCCATGTGGTGTCCGATTTTTTTTCTCGCACCCATACACTTGCATTGGCGAGACTCAGGCGATATACGTGTAAAATCGCAGCATGCTGCTATTTCACTCGCACGCTGAATACACCTGAGGAAAAAGAACGATGATGTGAGCTGCCCCATAGATTATCACTGGTCCGAGTGCTATGCAATATTTTCTCGCATAACACTCGTCCTTCTTCTACTCTAGTGTGACTCCGGGCCTATCTCTCACTTTCTCACTTTCTATTGATCTTTTTCTATCTCTTTAACTCTCTCTTTTTATCTATCTCTCTTGCATTTTATCTTTCTCTCTTGCATTTTATCTTTCTCTCTATTTCTTTCTCTTTTCGCTATCTATCTCTCTCCTTCTCTCTCTCGCACAGTCTATATATCTTTCTCCATATTTATCTTTATCTCCCTCTCAATTACTTTATGTATCTCTTTATCTCTATATCTGCCTCTTTTTCTATCTCTTTATCTCTCTGTTTATCTCTCTATTTTATCTTTCTGTTTATCTTTCTATTTCTGTATCTTTTTCGCTATTTTTATACTTATCCCTCTCTATTCATTTCTTTACCTTTCTCTGTTCACCTCTCGCAATCTTTTTCTTTATCCATCTACCTCTTTAGCTCTCTCTTGCTATCTCTTTATCTCTATCGTTCTCTCTCTATCTCGCTATCTCTCTTCCTGACTATCTTTATATCTCTTTCTTTTTCTTTATCTCTCAGATTTGAAGCACCACTGTGCTGTACATGATTCAGGTCTAAGGCCACGTTCACACGTTCAGTATTTGGTCAGTATATTACATCAGTATTTGTAAGCCAAACCAGGAGTCAGTAAAAAATACAGAAGTGATGACGTGTTTATATTATACTTTTCCTCTGATTGTTCCACTCCTGATTTTGGTTTACAAATACTGACGTAAAATACTGACCAAATACTGATCGCATGAACGTGTTCCTTGCTTCATTTTCAAAAACTAGATAAGTTCTTTGCTGAATTTACTAGCGCTGACATTTCAATAAATGGGGGAAATGGCATTTTTCAGAAGATGGCTCGGTAAATCAGCCAAAATTTGTGCCCCTCCGATGACTCGAGCTAACGGTTTTACACACACAGAGGCAAGTTTTTAATCTATAACTATAGCAAACCCACAAAACATATAGTTTAGCTAAAAATATCATTGTAATTTTCAAGTCATTGCCTGCCGGCACATGGGGTTAGGTTAATAGGAGATTTTCTGATGTCAGGCTTCCTTTACGTGTTAACGCCACCCAGGTTGTTCTGTAGCTTCTACGCTTTCTGTCCCTGCTGAAGAGAGAAAAGTAAACTTTACATTGGTTTGAATTGTTTGCAACAGTTTTTTTTCTAAAAGGGAAATCTCAACCATAATCTTACACATATATAGATACATTACCAGTCGCAAGTTTGAGCACAACTCTTCAGGCAATTAATTTACTTTTACTTATCGAAATGTGCACATTATAGAGTCAGACTGAAGGCCGCAAAACTGCAAAGGAACACATATTTGAAAGGGAATAGAGAAAGCTTTTGAAACAAACCATAACATGTGTTAAACCTTAGAGTCCTCACATATACCCCCCAGATACTCTGATGACCAGTTTACACCTCTATGGCATTATTTCAAGATTCATCAGGTCTTCATTGGGAATGGCTTTCAATGAGATGTCATGAATTCAAAAAGTGTTTGCAACCATCAGCTGTGTCTTGCATGGAAAGAGTAGGTACCCAGGTAAATACATCGCTGAACCGTATTCCACAACTGTTCTTAGCCAGAAAATGGCAACAACCAGTCAACTAAGTGAGGAGAAATGAGAGTCCATCATTACTTAAAGACAGGAAACTCAATCAATAAAAAAAAATGCTAGAACCTTGAAGGTATCTTCAAATGCAATGTTGAAAACCATCAATCACTATGGTGAAACTAGCTCTCTTGAGGTCAGTGTCAGGAAAGGAAAACCAAATTATTGATCTGCTGAAGAGGATAAGTTCATCGAAAAAATGAAAATTGGCAGCACATCAGAAAACAGCCCTAATAAATGATGCACAGACTTCAAATGGCAGAAACATTTCAACATCCATTTTCAAAAGGACACTGAGAGAATCAGGACTTCATAGTCAAATTGCTGCGAAAAGAAAACTTTTGAAGAAAACAAAAAAGAAAAAGAGGCTTGTTTGGACCAATCCAAACAAGGAAAGGATATTAGATCAATGGAAATCTTTACTGTGGTCTGAAATGAAAGATTTTTGGTACCAACCACCAAGTTGAGCGAATGGTTTCTACATATATGGTGTCCGACTTGAAGAATGGAGGGGGAGGTAGGATGGCGTCCGGGTCCTTTGCTGGTGGTGGGGTTGGTGATTTATTCCAAAGTTAAGGCACATTTACCAAGCATGGTAACTACAGTATTCTCCAATGACCATAATCCAATATGGTTTGAACTTAGTGGAACCAACATTTCTCTTGCAACAGGACAATGACCAAAAACACCTTAAGGTCATACATGGGCTATGTGACCAAGAAGAAGGGATGGAGGCTACATCAGATGACCTGCTCTACATAATCACCTGATCTCAATCCAACTGAGATGATTTGGGATGAATTGGGTGCAGAGTGAATGCAAAACAGCCAACAAGTTCTCAACACCTCGGGAACTCATTCAAGACTGTTGGAAAGTAATTTCAGTTGACAACCTAATGAAACTGCTTGAGAGAATGCCAAGGGGCTATAAAGCAGTCATTGGAACACTAAGGTTTAATACATATTATGGTTTTCTTCATTCACATTTACGATATATGTATTACTTCATGATTTTGCTGCCTTCAGTCTGAATTTATAATGTGCATATTCCAATAAGAAGGAGGAAAACCGTTGCATGAACAGGGGGTCCAAACATTTGACTGGTACTGTACATTCTGAACAAAATATACAATAAGTACTCAACAGTATGGAGATCATCTCTTACCCCAATTTTCACACTCCATCACAGCAACACCTACACAAGTTAGCATTATTAGATGCTATCAAGACTGATTTGACAAAAGCAAATAGTGACCTCAAATTGAAAAAATGGCAAAGATACCAGCACCATATACCAAAAGTCCGCCTCAATTTCCTGTTACTTATGGATGTATTATTCCACCAGACAGTAGGAACCTGGGGTGCAACACCACAATAGAGTGAATCCAAAAATGTGCAAACATGGAAAAGAAAGGTGGCACTTACCATCCCTTGAAAGATCCTTTTATCAGCAAAAACTAAAACACGGATGCAAGAAAATTATGAACACATATTGGACGATGGCCGTTTTGCTCATTCCTGCTCTTCAACGTGTCGTAGAAATGAAAAGTCTGTCTTTCATTATGTCTTCATAACTCTCGTACATCAATGTTTTTATTTTTGCTGAATAAACAATTTTTCAAGGGATGGTGAGTGCAACCATTCTTTTCATGTTTCCGCATTTTAGGCCTCTTTCATATGTCCAGATAATTCCAGTACCGGAGAAATCGGTACCGGAATTATCCGTGTCCGTGGGCTTACGTAGCACATCAGTGTGGCACACGTGCGGCAGCCGTGTGCCGCCCATGTGCCGACTGAGGACCACACGGACCGTGCAGGTGACAGCGCTACAGTTAAGCGCTGTCCCCTGCGTGCCGTGCTGAAGCCGGTATTCATCCCTTCTTCCCAGCAGCGTTCGCTGGAGAGAAGGAATGAAAAATCTTTTTTTTTCCCTTAAAAATAAAGTTTGTGCGTCCCCTCCCGCCTCCCATCCCCTGTGTGCCCCTTTTCCCCCGCTTGCCAGGAAATACTCACCAACACCCAGCTCCTGCGATGTATGCTCTCAGCGCCGGCAGCCTGTCTTGTGTGAGCGGTCACATAGTCTTGCTCATTACAGTGATGAATATGCGCATATTCCTCACTGTAATGAGCAGGACCACGTGACCGCTCACACAGCACAGGCTGCCGGCGCTGAGAGGAGACATCGCTGGAGCTGGGGGGACAGCGCTTACTGTAGCACTGTCTCTCCTTCGGGCGGTACGTGCACACGGAGGAGAGTGCACACTGTTCTCCGTGTGCACGTGTGCGGGACGCTTTGCGTACCGTGTTGCCGGAGAAAAACTGACATGTCTCCGTGTTTTCAACACGGACACACGGTCCGTGAAAACACGGAGACATGTGCATAGACCCATTCATTTGAATGTGTCTATGTGTGTCAGTGTCTCCGGTACGTGAGAAAACTGTCACTACACGTACCGGAGACACTGACGTGTGAAAGAGGCCTTAGAGTGACATCAAATTGACAATTTTTTTTCAAAAATTTCCTAGAGTATAACGACGAGCGAACAGCCTAAATCAGAGTTTTGTTTTTTTTAAATGTTCCAATATTGCTAATATTATGGGGAATACAAGCAGATTCTAGAACAGACATGTCTGCAGGGCAAATGGGTGCTCTTTAAAGTGACAGCAGCTTTAATTTTATGCACCAGGCACATCTTCCCACAGCCATTATTACCTGGGATCGAGCAGAATGGATGCACATACACATATGGATGCTCAATGCAGAGAAATAGGCAGATTTCTACCTAATTAATTGCCATATGGGCCTTTTTATTTCCATTTTGTAAATGTCTTCATCCCCTGACATGTGCATAGTGTCATTATTCATATGAAAATGAAGAGATAATCCCATATTTGATGAACTTATAAAGACAGATTATCGCATATAAATGGAAACCCTTGTTATTTTTAGCACATTCTAAATTATTTTGAAAAAAAAAAAAATATATATATATATATATATATATATATATAGATATCTATATCTATATATATATATATATATATATATATATATATATATATATATTTGCTTTGAAATAACTGAGCCCATGATACAAAAAAAGCATTTGAATAAAGTATCGATAAATATTTTTTGAGAAACTTTATAATATTCACTGATATACCAAGCAGGCTGGTAACACTGAATTTTTCAGCATAATCGCAGACGGATTTTCACTAATTAACTAAAAATGATGACAGAAATTTCCCCCAGCTTGTTACTTAAATAAAGATCACTCACAGAACTACATATTTATAGAAAATATGTAGAATAATGCAAAAAAAAAGAACTAAAATTAAAAAATAGCAAAAAAGCTAAACCTGCAATTTCTCGTGTGATTTCATTTTTTTTTTCCCCATCCTAAATTTTCTTGCAGATGCTTGGCCTGTCTCCTAACTCATGCTAATTATATTCATAATTAAATGTTAAACAAGATTTGACGGAAGCCAACTGGCTTGCACAGGTGTCTTTGTGTATGAATGGCTTACTGCATATACAATAAATCTTTGTACCCCAATGGACCCTTACAAAGGAGTCACTGAAGGTGAAAGCCCGGGTTTGAGAGACAAATACATTGTACAGAACTTAAGGAGAAAGAAATGGATGAATAAAGAGGAAGCTGGGATGATTGGATGAACTGTGTGATTGTAGCAGTTTGCAACGTTGTAGCCACTGTGCTGTAGATACAATGTGACATTCTGCTGTTCTAAAGGTCATGTGATCAAACTGGGAGTCCGGTAATGGAAATCCATCGCTTTCGGCTAAAGTAGAGCTGTTTTCTTATGAGTGCTCAAAACAAGCTCAAAACCTTTATAGGGGTCTCAGTCCTAATTAAAAATTGCCCTTTTAGGGCCTGATTCATCAAGACTGGCATGGTTCATGGGGGGTGCGCTGGAGTCTGACACTCCTGATTCAGCCATTTGACTCCAGGAGCGTTAGTCTAGTGGTGTACACTTCTGTGTGTGGCTCACCACAAATCCTGCCACAAATGCCGCCACTCATCATGAATTTGATGGGCAACAGTCCCACCCCAGCTCCACCCATTTTGTCCAAACTGGTAGAAACCGGCGTGAAAACACCAAAAGTCACAAAAATTTGGCACAACTTTGAGTTGTGCCTAAATTTTGCATCTTTTCAAAAATTTTACGTCAGATTTCTGGAGTGAAAGCTTTGACGAATTGAGCCTCTAGTGTTTTAATCAATGAGCTGATCAATGCATTCTTTATGTGGCCAAGCAGTTTCGTCGACCTCTTTCTTGATTGACAGCACTGGCTTTACAGGCGCGAGCAGTGTCTCCATTGAAATCTTGTGCATGCGCTAATAGGTTGCGAGCCGGTGCATGAACAGAATGGCATGGAAGTAGCAGACATGAAAGCTTTTTCTTAGCATGCGCCTACGCTCTAGCCTGGCTGACATGACTTCTGCACAGTCCTCAAACTATCAATGCATTTGGAAGATCTCCTCTAAACCTGATGCTATCAATCAAGGAGGAAGGGGGCAGAGATACAGACATGGACAAAATTGTTGGTACCCTTCTGTTCAAGTAAGAAAAACCCATACTGGTCACTGAAAATAACTTGAAGCTGATAAGTCATTTTCAAATAAAATTAACTGAATATCAACTAATGGAAATTAGACTTTGCATTTTTGCTTTTTTAGTTTTGGTTCAACATAAAAATGTACAAAACAAACTAACGAAAATGGCATCTCGGCCTCACCAAAGGTGCATGAAGCCCATCATTAGCAGATGATGCAACAAGGAATTAAAACCCCAAAAGCATGATTTATAATAATGCTTCCATCTAGGAAATGTACCTATTGCCACAATTAGTAGTACCTGTAAATGTATTAAAAAATCCAGAAGATTTGGAACAGGGGAGGATGATTCTGCAATGACTCTGTAAAGTGGCTCTGTTCATGGTCGCTCTAAATATTGCTTCTATGGACAGGTTTTGCGCCAGTCACTCCATCTATCAGACAAAACTTAAGACAAAAACTAAATGAACATATATCCTGCTCTAAGTAAAAGCAACAGTACGTATAAATGACATAGGACACTAAGTGAAAATTCTTTATTAAAAAAAAAGGAATAAAAGCCATGCCACCAGCGTCAAGGTGTACCCAAATCGAGATGGTCCTAACCTTTAGTATTAAAACTTTACTATGTGTCAAAGTGATATCAATGTGAATAACGGCCGAGCAGAACCAGGTCCTGAATATGGATATCCAGCCATGGGAAGCTTTATAAATGTAGGGTCCAGCTCAAAGAAAGGGAGGCTGCACCCTTGCCTGCACTGAGTGCAGAAACCAGAAGTTCAAGTAAATGTGTGGCCATCCATTCTTTGAGCTGGAGATTACATTTATATAGATTCCAATTTGCTGGGTATCCATATTTCTGATGCAATCCTGGTCAGCCCTTATTCACATTAACATCACTTTGACACATAGAAAGGTTTTAATGCTAGAAATTAGCAGCAACCCGATTTGGGTACATCTTGACACTTAAGGGAGAGCTTTGTGAAGATCTGAGGTGGTTGGTTGTAATAATCACCTAGTTAGGTAAACGATGCAACTATTTTTTAGTCCACAAGATCCCATCCTGGGGCCAATAGTTCACTGCCCCTGTACCAGGCGATACTCACGGTCTCCCAACTTTTGGTTGGCCCACAGCTTTTTTATCTCCCTCCAGTATAGTCTGTAGTCACAGTCCATGCTTCATACCACAACCATAGCACGTCTCCCGCTCCAGCTGGCAATAATAATCCTTAAGATAGTTCCACACATCTAGGCAATAGATATCATGACCTCCCATATCCATAGGCCATCCACACAGGGTCACTGCACCACCAACTCACTAAACATGTGGTTTATCGTCCTCCCTCCCTACGGTCAGCCCCGTGAATGAAAGAAGTGTTCACACCCCCCCAAAGGTATCTGCTTTGGTGGAGGTATTTTCCTCAGACCAAGCCCCATCACCCAAGACTGCATGTGAGACCCCCTGTGGCGACGGCTCCACTGGGTTCACTATCACCATCCACACAATGGGACTAGTGACTGGGAGAACAATGGCTTGATGCCCCTGAGACACTGAGGAGAGTAATAAAAAGATGATTGCCTTACCAGATTACCAATCTTGGGTCTGGCCTTAAGGTACCGTTACACTAAACGATTTACCAACAATCACGACCAGCGGTACGACCAGGCCGTGATCGTTGGTAAGTCGTTGTGTGGTCGCTGGAGAGCTGTCACACAGACAGCTCTCTCCAGCGACCAACGATGCCGAAGTCCCCGGGTAACCAGGGTAAACATCAGGTTACTAAGCGCAGGACCGCGCTTAGTAACCCGATGTTTACCCTGGTTAGCATTGTAAATGTAAAAAAAAAAAAAACACTACATACTTACATTCCGGTGTCTGGTCAGGTCCCTCGTCGTCAGCTTCCCGCACTGACTGTGAGCGCCGGCCGTAAAGCAGAGCACAGCGGTGACGTCACACACGCCGATTCAGCGATGACAGCGGGTGATCCAGCGACCAAACAAAAGGTCCTGATCATTCGCAGCGACCAACGATCTCACAGCAGGGGCCTGATAGTTGGTCGCTGTCACACATAACGATTTTGTTAACGATATCGTTGCTACGTCATAAAAAGCAACGATATCGTTAAAGAAATCGTTATGTGTGACGGTACCATTATGTATGCCAAAGATCAGCCTGCAAGTCTTCCTCGGCTTACTGTCATTGAATGGAAACATTGATTCCTGAGGCTGAACTGACAGGCAAGGAAATCTCTAATGAAACACAGCAAGCAAATCTCCAGTAAAACACAACAATAAGATTAATATAACTGGTGCTCCATGCTGGAAAAAGTCTGCATCCCTTAGATCCGTGGACTCGGCTCTATGTGCATTGGTTCAATAGTCATTAGAACAAGGCCAGCTTTTTTTTTACTTATTTATGTACATACAACAGGGTATATGTTAATTTTGTTTCTGTCTTAGGTTTTGTCTGTCAGTGTGTACATGCTCCTATTTTTTTCGGTTAAACTTTATCCCTCATGTCTCAGGGGGACCCTGGCCTTCACCTTTAATCCAAGTACAGAGACATGGACCTAAACAAAAGCCCTGCTTTGAGTCCACATAGTACTGTTGGCCAGTGAAGCACTCTGGCAGGAATGATCAGATAATTGGTTCACATCTAGAGAGAGAATCTGGATGAGGGACAAAATTGTCACGCAAAAGAAGAGTCCCAAAATTAAAAAAAATGAGCAGTGGTCTGAAACTGGAATATTCACTGGAAGAAGAGAAGCTGAGAACAGGGGAGTGGACCAGGTAAGGCAGAACTTACAACTGGCAGTGGGAAACAGTGATTCAGGAATAATATAGTGAACTGCTCCACCCAGGGCTGACAGCAGAGAATAAATATTAAAATAAGGCCAGAATTAACCCCAAATCTCCCTGCCTAAATAGCATCACATGTGCCAAAGAATTAAACAAAGCTATCATATTATTGCTCTAGAATTCTGTAACAAACCCACAGTAGACAACCAAAAGTAAGGCAGAAATGATTGACTGACCGCAACTGGTGAAAAAACAAAATGCTAAGTTTTTTATAAAGTTTTATAAGTCTTAAATTACTGGTTGTATCACTATGGCATTTACGCTATATGAAAGGAAGGTGAATATCATTCCATTGCTTGGGTAGAGCCCCCGGCTCATGTGCAGCAGTCTCCAACTGTGTCAAATATTTTTTACATTAACACCATCCTTGGACACTGTTGAAGCTGGGAGCGGGGAGCTGAATGTTATACACTTGGGGGGCAATGGGGTCAGATATTATACACTGGGAGTCGGGGGCTGAATGTTATACACATAGGACGATGCGGTCAGATATTATACACTGGAGGTGGGGGGTTGAATGTTATACACTGGGGGCAATGGGGTTAGATATTATACATTGGGGCGGTGGGCTGAATGTTATACACTGGGGGCAATGGGGTCAGATATTATACACTGGGAGTGGGGGGGTTGAATGATATACACATAGGACGATGGGGTCAGATATTATACACTGGAGGTGCGGGCTGAATGTTATATACCCATTAAAATGAAGTTAGATATTATACATTGGCGCTGACTGTTATACACCCAGGACAATGGGGTTAGATATTATACACTAGGGGTAAGGGGCTGAATGTTATACATTGGGGGCAATGAGGTCAGATTTTATACACTGGGGCAATGGGGCCAGATGTTATACACCAGGGGGCAATAGGGTCATATGTTATACACTGTGTGCAATGGGGCTGGACGTTGTACACTGGGTGCAATGGGGTCGGATGTTATACAATGGGGGCATGGGGCCCGATGTTATACACCAGGGGTGAGCAGTCTGAGGTTATACACTGTGTGCTTAATTATTAGGCAAGTTGTAATTTAGAGGATTACTTTTATCATTGATCAACAACTATGTTCTCAATCAACCCAAAAGACTCATAAATATCAAAGCTTAATGTTTTTGTTAGTTGGAGTGGGGTTATTTTAGATTTGGCTATCTTAGGAGGATATCTGTTTTTGCAGGTAACTATTACTGTGCAGAATTATTAGGCAACTTAATAAAAACCAAATATATTCCCATCTCACTTGTTTATTTTCACCAGGTAAACCAATATAAACTGCACAATATTTAGAAATAAACATTTTTGACATGCAAAAACAAAACCCCAAAAAATTAGAGACCAATATAGCCACCTTTCTTTATGATGATACTCAGCAGCCTTCCATCCATAGATTCTGTCAGTTGCTTGATCTGTTTACGACCAACATTGCGTGCAGCAGCCACCACAGCCTCCAGACACTGCTCCGAGAGGTGGACTGTTTTCCATCTCTGTAGATCTCACATTTTATGAGGGATCACAGGTTCTCTATGGGGTTCAGATCAGGTGAACTAGGGGGCCATGTCATTATTTCTTCTTCTTTGAGACCTTTACTGGCCAGCTACGTGTGGAGTAGTTGGAGGCATGTGATGGAGCATTGTCCTGCATGAAAATCATGTTTTTCTTGAACGATACCCATTTCTTCCTGTACCACTGCTTGAAGAAGTTGTCTTCCAGAAACTGGCAGTAGGTCTGGGAGTTGAGCTTCACTCCATCCTCAACCCGAAAAGGTCCCACCAGTTCATCTTTGATGATACCAGCCCATACCAGTCCCCCACTTCCACCTTGCTGGCGTCTGAGTCGGAGTGGAGCTCTCTGCCCTTTACTGATCCAGCCTCCGGCCCATCCATCTGGCCTATCAAGAGTCGCTCTCATTTCATCAGTCCATAAAACCTTTGAAAAGTCAGTCTGAAGATATTTCTTGGCCCAGTCTTGACGTTTTATCTTACCGTACATACTCGAGTATAAGCCGAGATTTTCAGCCCATTTTTTTGGGCTGAAAGTCCCCCTCTCGGCTTATACTCGAGTCATACCCGGGGTCAGCAGGGGAGGGGCAGCGGGGGCTGTCTAGTTATACTTACCTACTCCCGGCGCGGTCACTGCAGTCCCTGCTTCTTCCAGCGCTGCATCTTTTTCCTGTATTGTGCGGTCACATGGTACCGCTCATTACAGAAATGTAAGTATACGGGGAGGGGAGCGCTGCACGATATTTACCTGCTCCTCGCTCCGATGCGGCTCTGTCTCTAGCGTCCTCTGGCAGTGACGCTCAGGTCAGAGGGCGCGGTGACGTAGTCAGTGCGCGCCCTCTGCTGAGCGTCAGTGCTGGAGACAGAGCCGCACGAGGAGCAGGTAAATATTGAAAGCGCCGGCGTCCTGAGCGAAGAGAGGTGAGTATGTGATTTTTTTTTTTATTGCAGCAGCAGCATTATATATGGCACAGCATTTTAAGGAGCAACTATGGGGCAATAATCAACGGTGCAGAGCATTCTATATGGCACAGCTTTATATGGAACATCTATGGGGCCATAATGAACGGTGCAGAGCATTATATATGGCACAGCTTTATAAGGAGCATCTATGGGGCCATAATGAACGGTGCAGAGCATCTATTTTTATTTTTGAAATTCACCGGTAGCTGCTGCATTTCCTACCCTAGGCTTATACTCGAGTCAATAAGTTTTCCCAGTTTTTTTGTGGCAAAATTAGGGGGTTGGCTTATACTCGGGTCGGCTTATACTCGAGTATATACGGTATGTTTCTTGTTCCAAGGTGGTCGTTTTTCAGCCTTCCTCACCTTGGCCGTGTCCCTGAGTATCGCACACCTTGTGCTTTTTGTTACTCCAGTAACGTTGCAGCTCTGAAATACGGCAAAACTGGTGGCAAATGGCATCTTGGCAGCTTCACGCTTGATTTTCCTCAATTCATGGGCAGTTATTTTGCGCCTTTTTTGTCCAACACGCTTCTTGCGGCCCTGTTGGCTATTTGCCAGGAAACGCTTGATTGTTCGGTGATCACCCTTCAAAAGTTTGGCAATTTCAAGACTGCTGCATCCCTCTGCAAGACATCTCACAAGTTTGGACTTTTCAGAGCCGTCAAATCTCTCTTCTGACCCCTTTTTCCAAAGGAAAGGAAGTTGCCTAATAATTAAGCACACCGTATATAGGGTGTAGATGTCATTAGACAACACCCCTCCTCATTACAGAGATGCACATCACCTGATTTACTGAATTGGTAGTTGGCTCTCAGCCTGAACAGCTTGGAGTAGGACAACGTGTATAAAAAGTATCATGGGATCAAAATACAACTTGCCTAATAATTCTGCACACAGTGTACAATGAAACTGAATAAAAAACCTGAATTCAATCATTAAGACACAACACTTCTCACAAAATAGTGTATATTTCTACATCATGGTAAGACTACATCTTGAGTATTTCTGGGAATAATCTTGATTCAGAAAGTTAACGTTTTTGTTTTTTTCGTTCCTGCGAATGCCACGCTTGTTCTCCCGTCCACCGCGCCATAATTTACAAAGACAATGTACTAACACAAAGGTGACGATGTCAATGGACGCCCGACGCATTGCCCGTTCACATCCAAACATGACAGAGAAAATCAATTCCGATTAACACATTGTGGTTGACCATGTAGATTACAGCGGTGAATACTGTTTGATAAAACATTAACACTTAGCACCGGGGAAATCCGAACTCTCTGCGCCAAGAACTTCATCCATATATTAATGAAACCTCTTGACTCACGGAACACTATTTATCAGATGAAAGTATTTAGAGGAGCGGCAGCTGGACGTCCTCTGCTTTATTAAAGAGAAATCAAAACTAACCTTTGGTAGAAAGAAAAAAAAGAAAAAAAAAAAAAAACATTTGTAAGAGTCAAAAGAATAAAGTATGTGAACGGCATTAAGGAAAATGAATGTCAAGGGATGGAGCGAGCCCCCCTAACAAGAGTGTAACCTCAATAGCCATGCATAAGGGAGCTGGCGCCAGGAATACTAGCATGAATTCAGTAGCAGATGTCAAGTTCTGCAGGATGTGTCCAGCAAGCTGAAATGCGCACATGTTCCTGAGCAGCTAAAATGAAGACTTTGTGTCATAATTTACAAGCAAATCAGCGCTAATAAATCACGGTCCTGTTCAAAGTCTTGTTGGTTTTATTCATCTCACTTAATATTCATGATCGCGAGTTTTTTTTTTTTTTTTTTATTTTTTTTATAGTTCCGTCTCGCTGTTATCTTCCATAACGCAACTTCAGGCAGCTTAAATAGAAGGTCACGTATCCCTATGTACAGTATTCTCCAGGCTAAGAGGCTGTTTTTCCTATACAAGTGCATGTTAAACAGTCACCTTTGCAATGCATTTTGTTGCAAAAAAGTCAGCCTACAATTTATTACATCGACTACTTTTTTTTTTTTTTCCCCCAGGTTGGGTTGGGTTGAGGTTGAGAGTAGTTCGATGTTTTAATCAGCAGATGTCAGTGTTGCAGAGACATATGGTCAGTGTACTGATTTCTCATCGCAGCGTCACCTACAGGCATTAAAAATATTTTAGCCAAAGCCATAGTTTCTGAAGTTTGGAAAAGCTCTGCCATAACTAATAAACTAATAAAATAATTTATCGTAATATTTGTTCTACAGAAAGTTGATGTATTTGTTCAAAGTCTAGCAAACGCAAAGGCAGAAACAAAATTATAGGCGCACATTTGCATAGCTCAGATTGACAACTGTATTCCTTATACAAACTACTAGGATACAGCACCCAATGAAGCAAATTATACGTCACATATAACCAATCAATGTGGACAAGAACAGAATCCTATAAACAAAAAAAGTACTATAAAGATACTGCCTGTGCTCATAAATTCATAAATAAAACTAATATTATTCTGCCTTTATGTAAAATAATATAAATACTATAATACTGCCCCTATGAGCAAGAATATAACTACTATAATACTGCTCCTATGTACAAGAATATAACTACTATAATACTGCTCCTATGTACAAGAGTATAACTACTATAATACTGCCCCTATGGGCAAGAATATAATTACTATAATACTGTCCCTTATGTACAAGAATATAGCTACTATAATACTGCTTCCTATGTACAAGAATATAGCTACTATAATACTGCTTCCTATGTACAAGAATATAAATACTATAATACTGCTCCTATGTATAAGAATATAACTACTATACTACTGCCCATATGTACAAGAATATAACTACCGGTACTATAATACTGCCCCTATATACAAGAATATAACTACTATAATACTGCTCCCTATGTACAAGAATATAACTACTATAATACTGCCCTATATACCAGAATATAACTACTATCATACTGCTCCCTACATGCAAGAATATAACTACTATAATACTGCTCCTATGTACAAGAATATAACTACTATAATACTGCCCCTGTATACAAGAATATAACTACTATAATACTGCTCCCTACATACAAGACTATAACTACTATAATACTGCTCCTATGTACAAGAATATAACTACTATAATACTGCCCCTATGTACAAGAATATAACTACTATAATACTGCCCCTGTATACAAGAATATAACTACTATAATACTGCTCCCTACATACAAGAATATAACTACTATAATACTGCTCCCTACATACAGGAATATAACTACTATAATACTGCTCCCTACATACAAGAATATAACTACTATAATACTGGTCCTATGCACAAGAATATAACTACTATAATACTGCCCCTATGTACAAGAATATAACTACTATAATACTGCCCCCATGTACAAGAATATAACTACTATAATACTGCCCCTATGTACAAGAATATAACTACTATAATACTGCTCCTATGTACAAGAATATAACGACTATAATACTGCCCCTATATACAAGAATATAACTACTATAATACTGCTCCATACATACAAGAATATAACTACTATAATACTGCTCCTATGTACAAGAATATAACTACTATAATACTGCCCCTATGTACAAGAATATAACTACTATAATACTGCTCCATACATACAAGAATATAACTACTATAATACTGCCCCTGTATACAAGAATATAACTACTATAATACTGCTCCATACATACAAGAATATAACTACTATAATACTGCTCCTATGTACAAGAATATAACTACTATAATACTGCCCCTATGTACAAGAATATAACTACTATAATACTGCTCCTATGTACAAGAATATAACTACTATAATACTGCCCCCTATATACAAGAAAATAACTACTATAATACTGCACCTATGTACAATAATATGACTACTATAATACTGCCCCTATGTACAAGAATATAAATACTATAATACTGCTCCTATGTATAAGAATATAACTACTATAATACTGCCCGTATGTACAAGAATATAACTACTGGTTCTATAATACTGCCCCTATATACAAGAATATAACTACTATAATACTGCTCCCTATGTACAAGAATATAAATACTATAATACTGCCCCTATGTACAAGAATATAACTACGGTACTATAATACTGCCCTATATACCAGAATATAACTACTATCATACTGCTCCCTACATGCAAGAATATAACTACTATAATACTGCTCCTATGTACAAGAATATAACTACTATAATACTGCCCCTGTATACAAGAATATAACTACTATAATACTGCTCCCTACATACAAGAATATAACTACTATAATACTGCCCCTATGTACAAGAATATAACTACTATAATACTGCCCCTGTATACAAGAATATAACTACTATAATACTGCTCCCTACATAGAAGAATATAACTACTATAATACTGCTCCTATGCACAAGAATATAACTACTATAATACTGCCCCTATGTACAAGAATATAACTACTATAATACTGCCCCTATGTACAAGAATATAACTACTATAATACTGCTCCCTACATACAAGAATATAACTACTATAATACTGCTCCTATGCACAAGAATATAACTACTATAATACTGCCCCTATGTACAAGAATATAACTACTATAATACTGCCCCTGTATACAAGAATATAACTACTATAATACTGCCCCTATGTACAAGAATATAACTACTATAATACTGCTCCTATGTACAAGAATATAACTACTATAATACTGCCCCTATGTACAAGAATATAACTACTATAATACTGCTCCTATGTACAAGAATATAACTACTATAATACTGCCCCCTATGTACAAGAAAATAACTACTATAATACTGCCCCTATGTACAAGAATATAACTACTATAATACTGCCCCTATGTATAAGAATATAACTACTATAATACTGCCCCTATGTACAAGAATATAACTACTATAATACTGCTCCTATGTACAAGAATATAACTACTATAATACTGCTCCTATGTACAAGAATATAACTACTATAATACTGCTCCTATGTACAAGAATATAACTACTATAATACTGCTCCTGTGTACAAGAATATAACTACTATAATACTGCCCCTGTATACAAGAATATAACTACTATAATACTGCTCCCTACATACAAGAATATAACTACTATAATACTGCCCCTATGTACAAGAATATAACTACTATAATACTGCTCCTATGTACAAGAATATAACTACTATAATACTGCCCCTATGTACAAGAATATAACTACTATAATACTGCTCCTATGTACAAGAATATAACTACTATAATACTGCCCCCTATGTACAAGAAAATAACTACTATAATACTGCCCCTATGTACAAGAATATAACTACTATAATACTGCTCCTATGTACAAGAATATAACTACTATAATACTGCTCCTGTGTACAAGAATATAACTACTATAATACTGCCCCTGTATACAAGAATATAACTACTATAATACTGCTCCCTACATACAAGAATATAACTACTATAATACTGCTCCTATGTACAAGAATATAACTACTATAATACTGCCCCTATGTACAAGAATATAACTACTCTAATACTGCCCCTGTATACAAGAATATAACTTTTATAATACTGCTCCTTACATACAAGAATATAACTACTATCATACTGCTCCCTACATACAAGAATATAACTACTATAATACTGCTCCTATGCACAAGAATATAACTACTATAATACTGCCACTATGTACAAGAATATAACTACTATAATACTGCCCCTGTATACAAGAATATAACTATTATAATACTGCTCCCTACATACAAGAATATAACTACTATAATACTGCTCCTATGTAGAAGAATATAACTACTATAATACTGCCCCCTATGTACAAGAAAATAACTACTATAATACTGCCCCTATGTACAATAATATGGCTACTATAATACTGCCCCTATGTACAAGAATATAACTACTATAATACTGCTCCTATGTATAAGAATATAACTACTATAATACTGCCCGTATGTACAAGAATATACAGTGCCTACAAGTAGTATTCAACCCCCTGCAGATTTAGCAGGTTTAATAAGATGCAAATAAGTTAGAGCCTTCAAACTTCAAACAAGAGCAGGATTTATTAACAGATGCATAAATCTTACAAACCAAAAAGTTTTGTTGCTCAGTTAAATTTTTATAAATTTTAAACATAAAAATGTGGGTCAATTATTATTCAACCCCTAGGTTTAATATTTTGTGGAATAACCTTTGTTTACAATTACAGCTAATAATCGTCGTTTATAAGACCTGATCAGGCCGGCACAGGTCTCTGGAGTTATCTTGGCCCACTCCTCCATGCAGATCTTCTCCAAGTTATCTTGGTTCTTTGGGTGTCTCATGTGGACTTTAATCTTGAGCTCCTTCCACAAGTTTTCAATTGGGTTAAGGTCAGGAGACTGACTAGGCCACTGCAACACCTTGATTTTTTGCCTCTTGAACCAGGCCTTGGTTTTCTTGGCTGTGTGCTTTGAGTCGTTGTCTTGTTGGAAGATGAAATGACGACCCATCTTAAGATCCTTGATGGAGGAGCGGAGGTTCTTGGCCAAAATCTCCAGGTAGGCCGTGCTATCCATCTTCCCATGGATGCGGACCAGATGGCCAGGCTCCTTCGCTGAGAAACAGCCCCACAGCATGATGCTGCCACCACCATGCTTGACTGTAGGGACGGTATTCTTGGGGTCGTATGCAGTGCCATCCAGTCTCCAAACGTCACGTGTGTGGTTGGCACCAAAGATCTCGATCTTGGTCTCATCAGACCAGAGAACCTTGAGCCAGTCAGTCTCAGAGTCCTCCAAGTGATCATGAGCAAACTGTAGACGAGCCTTGACATGACGCTTTGAAAGTAAAGGTACCTTACGGGCTCGTCTGGAACGGAGTACGTTACTTATGGTATTGACTGAAACCAATGTCCCCACTGCCATGAGATCTTCCCGGAGCTCCTTCCTTGTTGTCCTTGGGTTAGCCTTGACTCTTCGGACAAGCCTGGCCTCGGCACGGGAGGAAACTTTCAAAGGCTGTCTAGGCTGTGGAAGGGTAATAGTAGTTCCATAAGCCTTCCACTGCCGGATGATGCTCCCAACAGTGGAGACAGGTAGGCCCAACTCCTTGGAAAGGGTTTTGTACCCCTTGCCAGCCTTGTGACCCGCCACGATCTTGTCTCTGATGGCCTTGGAATGCTCCTTTGTCTTTCCCATGTTGACCATGTATGAGTGCTGTTCACAAGTTTGGGGAGGGTCTTAAATAGTCAGAAAAGGCTGGATAAAGAGATAATTAATCCAAACATGTGAAGCTCATTGTTCTTTGTGCCTGAACTACTTCTTAATACTTTAGGGGAACCAAACAGAATTCTGGTGGGTTGAGGGGTTGAATAATAAATGACCCTCTGAAAAAACTTTTCCCAATTTAAAAAAAAAAATAAACAAAGAAATAACATTCTTTTTTGCTGCAGTGCATTTCACACTTCCAGGCTGATCTACAGTCCAAATGTCACAATGCCAAGTTAATTCCAAATGTGTAAACCTGCTAAATCTGCAGGGGGTTGAATACTACTTGTAGGCACTGTAACTACCGGTTCTATAATACTGCCCCTATATACAAGAATATAACTACTATAATACTGCTCCCTATGTACAAGAATATAAATACTATAATACTGTCCCTATGTACAAGAATATAACTACTATAATACTGCCCTATATACCAGAATATAACTACTATCATACTGCTCCCTACATGCAAGAATATAACTACTATAATACTGCTCCTATGTACAAGAATATAACTACTATAATACTGCTCCCTACATACAAGAATATAACTACTATAATACTGCCCCTATGTACAATAATATAATTACTATAATACTGCCCCTGTATACAAGAATATAACTACTAAAATACTGCCCCCTATATACATGAATATAATTACTATAATACTGCTCCTATGTACAAGAATATAACTACTAAAATACTGCCCCTATGTACAAGAATATAACTACTATAATACTGCCCTATGTACAAGAATATAACTACTATAATACTGCCCCTATGTACAAGAATATAACTACTATAATACGGCTCCTATGTACAAGAATATAACTACTATAATACGGCTCCTATGTACAAGAATATAACTACTATAATACTGCCCCTATGTACAAGAATATAACTACTATAATACTGCTCCTATGTACAAGAATATAACTACTATAATACTGCTCTTATATAGACGAATATAACTACTATAATACTGCCCCTATGTACAAGAATATAACTACTATAATACTGCTCCTATGTACAAGAATATAACTACTATAATACTGCTCCCTATGTACATATAGGAGAACAATTATGGGGAGGGCCAATGATTTATGTGCCCTGGGGACTAAAGGGAAGCAGTATAATCCTTTTCATATATGTAAGTTCTGCACAATAATTGAATGGACCAAGTCAGTGATGTCACATTCTGTAGCATTAGAAATCAGGTTTAACATTATACCCTGAATTATAACCAGTGGTTTACACTGTGACCAGCACTAAGATTGAGCTAGTAGCCCTTTAAAAATCGAGACCAGATAAGATCTGTCACATGCACAGTAAGGTCTTCTAGAATTTTGTGTCATATTTTCCTCCTTTTTTCTCTATTTCTTTGTTGCCTTCTCTCTTAAATAACCTGCGCGGGAGTGAAGATATTTTCGGTGGTTGGTGTGAGTTGAATGATGCTGGCGTGCAGCAATTATTGTCTGTAACATTGACAAATTCCCCTCCAAATATCATCAAGTGAGTTCTGAAAATTGCTTTTATGATCTCGTCAGGATCTTTGCGCTGTATTAAAACCTAGTGAAAGCTGCAGACAGATTGTGTTCCTTTTTTTTGTTCAACGCTAACATAATATTACATTTTGTGATTATGTTCTGGGAGTGAATTGTAGAAAGTGTGGTCAGTGCATTTGTTTTATGTAGTTACTTTATGGCTGTGTTCGGTAGTGTTTATTTTGTGCTTTTTGTAACTTTTCTTACTAGAAAAAAAAGTCAATGATGTTAAAAAGCAGCAAAGTTAGAACATTAGGATTGAACATAGCACCACCAATGTGATCATCCAACACGTTTTCAGGTCAGCTCAGGTGGCTGCTGCTGCTTGCCACCTGAGTATTCTGGTAGTCGTGCATGCTGCTACCACATATTTCGCTGAATTTTGGCAACTCTTCCCAATTGGTTCCGCTCAAGCCAGTTATGTGATTATCTACTTGGGTACAACATGTCACTATCCAGCAGCCTTCTACTATTGTCAAGGTTAGTCTAGCTAATATTGATGTAGTGCAAACCTCATCTCCGCTATCAAGGTACCAGATAACCAAATCCTTTCAGCTATTCTTGACATCATCCACACCTTTGTCTCTATCAAGGTATGCAATAACCAACTTGTCCTAGCTATCTTGTTTCTGTCGCACCCTCAACTTGGCCATATCGAGTTATATAAGAAAAAAATTATCTTGGTTATCCTGTTGCTGTCCGCACTCAGAACTCTGCTGTTCCTGTGTTCTGCACTACTGCTACAAGTAGGGCCACCATCAGGGTATTACTGCCCTTACTGGCGTATTGGGCCTGATGAGCAGAAAGGCCCACTCTGTTCTGCTCACCGGGCCCCAGCGACAGGATCACCGGGTGCCAGCCGCTTCAGTAACTGATCGCGCGTCCTCCAACGCACGATCAGTTAAAATATGTTGCCGTGCAGGAGATTTCTCTCAGTTAACAGCCGTCAGCCAATCACAGGCCGGCAGCTGACGTCAGCACGCTTGTCGCCGACATACGACTTCACTATCATATGCTGGAATGACGCTGCATGTCTCAGCTGAGTCGGAGAGGAGGATACCGCTGAAGCTCGATCAGGTAAGGAAAAACTTTCTTTTTTTAAAGCTGTGGTATTATACCGGTATGGGTGTGCAGTATACCACTATGGGGGGAGGGAAAGGGGGTGCATTATACTGTGGGGTGCATTATACTGCTGTGGAGGGGCATTATACTGCTATGTGGGTGTATAATGCTATGGGGGTGCTTTATACTATGGATATGTACTATAGTACTATAGGGTGCATTGTACTGCTATGGGGTACATTGTACTGCTATGGCGGTGCATTATACTGCTATGGGGGTGCATTGTACTGCTATGGGGGTGCACTATACTGCTATGGAGGTGCATTATACTGCTATGTGGGTGCATTATACCATGGGGTGCTTTATACTATGGGGGTGCATTATAGTACTATACGGTGCATTATACTGCTATGGGGCTGCATTATACAGCAATGGGGTTGCATTATACTATGGGGACAATATGGAGAAACATGGGGGAAGTATGGAGAGACACGAGTCAGAATGGGAGGATACGTGAGGTCCAGAATGTGGGACATTATTACTGTAAGGGCTAATTAAAGGAGATTATTTTTGAGGATACTGTTTTCAGTGTGGGGAGAAGAGGTCCTGTTACTGTGCAGGGCAACATTGTCTCTTTTTTTCATCTGGCGTAGTGTAGAGATTGTGGAAAAATTGGGGAATGAGCTCTAGATAACTGTGTTTTTTTCTGCAAAGAAGAGTTCTGCCTGGAAGAACTGACGGCGGTATGTGCTGGATGAAGATGAAAAGCAAAGATGAAAAACTTCAACTAGAGATGTCACTGATGAGGCAGTGTGTTACCTGTACACTATACACTGTATACTATGTGCACTGCTCCTGTGTATAATGTCACTGGAGATCACTGTATTACATGTACACTATACATTATATACAAAGTGATCACAGTATTACCTGTACACTGACACTATATACAGAGCTCCTGTGTATAATGTCATTGGTGATCATTGTATTACCCTTACACTATATACAGAGCTCCTGTGTATGTCACCGGTAATCACTGTATTACTTGTACATTGACACTATATACAGAGCTCCTGTGTATAATGTCACTGGTTATCACTGTATTACCTGTACTTAGACACTGTATACGAAGTACAGATTTCCTGTGTATAGTGGCAGCATTGTAGTATTCGGTCACTATGTTGTGGTAATATGTGCTCTGGTCATGGTGTGGTGATATTTGCTCCTTGTATGTGGTATTATTTGGTCACTATGTGGTGGTAATTTGTGGTCTGGTCATTTTGTGGTAGCATTTGTTCCTTGTTTGTGATATTATTGGTCAATTTAAAAATTGAAAAATAAATAAAAATATACCTAAATTGTATTGGATATTTTAACAAATGTTTAGTAAGTTACAGTAGAGTAGGGCTCAGCCAAATGAGTCTACATTGTCATGGTGGCAGATTAAAAACATTTTGGGCCAAAACAAAAGCTGCTGGCTATGTATGTGGTGATGGGAACTGTAAATGTAACTAAAACAACAGAGAAAAAGGAGCCACCCATAGAGATGCACACCACAGAATAAATAAGCAGTAATATACAAAATATAACAACAGGTATATTTTATTAACAAACCACAACTTCAAAGACATAAAACATAATTAAAAACAATATTACATGAGTAATTTGGTCCATATATAAATATAGCATGTGAAATACAAATGCCTATTAAATAGGTCTGCACACCCTCGATTAACAGTGGGAAACCAACCCTCTGGCTCATGGGACTAGAAGCATCAGTATAGGCAAAATACAGACCCCTATGGCACATGTAAATCCCAGCCTGTAAGGGCTATGTACCGGGCACAAAAACGATGCCCTAATTATAGCATTCCAGGGTCAGACCGCCCAAATAGAATAGATGACAAAAAAAAAAAAAGCTTCCACCACCAAGGCTGGTACAGCCAGCAAGACATATGACCTAAAGATAGCAAGTGCCCATAATAAGGCAGCAGGAGCATGAAAATACCCACATGGCCGAAGCAAGAGGCGTGTGCAGACTGGTACGGACCAAGAGACCCAGCCCAACGCGTATCGCCCTGCAGAGAGGGCTTCGTCAGGGGAATCTCTCCCTGACGAAGCCTTCTCTGCAGGGCGATACGCGTTGGGCTGGGTCTCTTGGTCCGTACCAGTCTGCACACGCCTCTTGCTTCGGCCATGTGGGTATTTTCATGCTCCTGCTGCCTTATTATGGGCACTTGCTATCTTTAGGTCATATGTCTTGCTGGCTGTACCAGCCTTGGTGGTGGAAGCTTTTTTTTTTTGTCATCTATTCTATTTGGGCGGTCTGACCCTGGCATGCTAAAATTAGGGCATCGTTTTTGTGCCCGGTACATAGCCCTTACAGGCTGGGATTTACATGTGCCATAGGGGTCTGTATTTTGCCTATACTGATGCTTCTAGTCCCATGAGCCAGAGGGTTGGTTTCCCACTGTTAATCGAGGGTGTGCAGACCTATTTAATAGGCATTTGTATTTCACATGCTATATTTATATATGGACCAAATTACTCATGTAATATTGTTTTTAATTATGTTTTATGTCTTTGAAGTTGTGGTTTGTTAATATAATATACCTGTTGTTATATTTTGTATATTACTGCTTATTTATTCTGTGGTGTGCATCTCTATGGGTGGCTCCTTTTTCTCTGTTTTAGTTCTATTATATTGGCCGCTCGTTTGCACCCGGGTAGCATTTAGTATTGGATGACATTGGTAGTGCGCTCTTTACTCTTTTGTGCCGGGAACTGTAAATGTGTGATTGGTGATGATGTGGTGTAAGGGGCTCTAAAGACTGGTACACACCCCTACCCCTTTAAGAACTGACCCGGTTCTCAATGTAAAATGTGAATGCTATATTTGGTGGAAATTGCTGCTATGTTGCCGTATTTGATATGCCATATTATGTGCTCCTGTACGATGTGTATTGTTTTATTATAGGGAAAGTGCAGTACCTCAGATGAAACACTAGATAGGGCACAGTAGTATATATAGTTAACTAATAGGAGGAGTCTGCTGTGGGTAAGCAAGGTGTATTTCCTGACTAGAGCCAGGGAAGAGAGGGAGCTGAAGCAGCTCAGAGGGATCAGGGAGCCCCAGGCATCCTCCAGGGCTGTAGAGCCTGGGACAACTGTTGTGAATTCTGTTTTCGAACTCCCTCCTGTGGTCATGAATGGTACTTCGGCGAGTTCTGTCCATGGACTCCCTTTGGTGGCTGTGAGTGGAGCTGCTGCTTCTGAGGTTCCTTCCACAGTTGACGTAGTTTATTCTTTGGCTGGCTGTTCTATTTAACTCCACTCAGATCGTTACTCCATGCCAGCTGTCAATGTTCTTGTACTGGTTCAGTTCGCTCTAGGATCTTTCTGGTGACCTTTCTACTCCAGCAGAAGCTAAGTCCCTGCTAGTTATTTATTTGTTCATTGTTTTCTTGTCCAGTTGGCTATCATGATTTTGCTTTGCTAGCTGGAAGCTCTGGGATGCAGAGTGGCACCTCCGCACCGTGAGTCGGTGCGGAGGTCTTTTTGCACACTCTGCGTAGTCTTTTGCAGTTTTTTGTGCTGACCGCAAAGATACCTTTCCTATCCTCAGTCTGTTTAGTAAGTCTGGCCTCCCTTTGCTGAAACCTGTTTCATTTCTTTGTTTGTGACTTTCATCTTAACTCACAGTCAATATATGTGGGGGGCTGCCTTTCCTTTGGGGAATTTCTCTGAGGCAGGGTAGGCTTTATTTTCTATCTTTAGGGCTAGTTAGCTCTTAGGCTGTGAAAAGGCGTCTAGGTCGTGTTAGGTACGCTCCACGGCTATTTCTAGTTGAGTGATAGGATTAGGGGTTGCGGTCAGCAGAGCTCCCACTTCCCAGAGCTTGTCCTGTGTGAGTTTAACCATCAGGTCGTTCCGGGTGCTCCTAACCACCAGGTCCATAACAGACAACACAGCAGCTCCGCAACATTTCATAAAAAGGGCCCAGCCGTCCAGTGCCAGTGGGTCGGACGTCTAAAGCCAAAGAATTGCAGCATGAATAGGATTCAGATCACTCCAAGATGAGGCAACTTATCACATGTGCTGATGCCCCCAGATCCCCGGGGCAAAATGGCTGAGGGAACGTCCAAGCACAGGGAGTTTGGACAGGGAGGACGCTGCAGTACCGAACGGGTCGGTATGTCCCGGGGACACCCTGGGAGGAGTAAGTGAAGACACAGGAAAAGTAAAGGATGTGAATGATGTCCTACTCTGTGTTGATGATGCAACTGATGTGGATGTGCTGCAATTTGAATCCAGTAAAGTTCTTTGTTTCAAATTTGAATTGGACACTGTCTCTTTGGGCTCAACAACACCATGGGATCCTGATGGTGCAGAGGGTACAGCAGAAGGTATACAGGAAAAGGGACATTGTTTTTATGTGGCAGGAGGCCAGGTCACGCCTAACCAGATATACTCAGCCACGATTACGGCCCTGGCTCTCCCTCACAGTGGTACAGAAGTAGTTTTTCCAAGAGAGGGTAGTGGGACTGTGGACGGTTCGAGGGGTGTAGGTGTGGCTGGAGTGGAGGCTGGGCGGACTCTCAAGGGGGCCCTGAAATTTTTGCCAGTATGGTGGCGCGAAATTCCTAGTGGCAGCCCTGGCTACAAAGTATCAGATTGTCTGCACCAGTCTGCTGTTCCTGAGCTATACCCACTTTTGGCTCTGTAGCACCTAATGTTTCTAGCTCTGAAGATCCACCTGCTGTCCTGCATCTCTAACCCTACTGGTCCTCGTTGTTCCTGCAAGTCCAACTCTGGTGCATCATTACTTCTTGTCTGTGCTGCTCACCCTGACATATGGCTTAGCAAATCCACTTCCCCAGGTGAGCCCATAACCGAATACTCAGACCGAGGAGTCACATGCTCATCTGACACCAATGAGAAGAGGAGAGGATGGCATTAGTCATCTTGAACATGCAGTCCAATGTGTAGAACTGGAGCAGCTGAGCAGATTGACTTATAGTTTTGTGGGAAAGGATTTAGTAGAACTTGTCATTTTTATTTTTGAAATTCCTGCTCATTGTGGACCATTGGGCTGTCCTATCTGAGAATGACAGCATTTTTAGTATAATTGTATATACAGAGACAGATAGCTGTCAGTCACTGATTAGGGTCGCCCACTGGATTCCTATGCATAGAATGATCAGGAATTAAATGCAAAAAAATAAGATAAGATTATATCAAATCTTTCCCAAAAACCCATATATCTACTCAGCTCAACCTTCTCTAAATTGTACTGCCAACTGACCAGTCCGTATGTTCACTATGAGCTTTTGAGTCTTGAACGCTGTGAACTTTTGAATCTTGGACATTTCCATCAAGCCAAACTAAAGAAGTACTCCCTCAATCAATGTTGCAAAGTTTACAATGTTCCAGACGCTACTTTACGACAGGAGAAGCATAAATGAGCAGAGAAAAGTAGACGGTCACGGTTCCATTTAGGAAAAAAATTAGCCTCAAACTCCAGTGAAGCCATTCTTGGAACATTTGCAGGGTTTAGTGGTCATTGAGGGTGAACCGACGTTGAGCAGGGGTGCCAACCTTCGCGACTAGGTAGGGAAATAGTGAGACCTTTACTAGGGTCAACATCCCTTCCCACCAATACGTCTGACTTATCTCTGCTGTAGAGCCCTCCCTTTTTAATATAATTGGCTAATAAAGTTTTGTATATAGTAGGTGGGTCTTTTTTCAGTGTTGCGATATTTGGAAACGAGTTGAGTTAATGTTCTACTCAATAGTTCTAGTCTAAACTCTCCAAGTGGGAGTAGGAATGTTTTATAGCTTCTTTTTTTTTTTTTGCAGCATTTGTTTGCTTTCGTGATTCGATGAGCACCTCTTACATGAGACGTTGACTTCATTGCCCCTCTTCTGCCGCAGTTTAATGATGCGGTCATCATTTAGACATGTCTGTCAAACTATTAATTGGTTTAGTTCAGAAACCCAAGAAATCTACGGACCACTGAGCATAATGCATTTTATGGGTTTGTTTTTTCCAAGTATGTGACAGTGCGCCTGTGTTAGTGTTCTGTTCTGTGTGAATCCAGGCTCAGTCCTCAGGTGGATCTATGTAGTTCCTCTGCTCTCATTCTCAAAGCTGTTATTCTGGACGGGAATGGAGGCAGCTGTGTTTACAACTCAAGTCTTGGCATACATTTACCAGAATCTATTATTCATATCATTCAGTATCAGAGAGAGATCTCAGGCCACCTGTCTATCTAACAAATTCACCCTTTTGTGAGCTTTCCGTTCAGAGCAAATTATGCTCACATTGATGAATTGGGTTTTTATGAGCGATGCTAACGAACATTTTCACAGGGACACCAGGCAGCGAACGACTATGGTCCGCCGCAGAAAATCATACAAAGACACAAAAAATATTACGATTTTATTAAAAAAAAAAAATCTAATTTGCCGTTGAGCGCTAGGTATAACATTTGGCACCTCCGTGATCGGAATTGTAAACCTTCCATAAATGAAATGAAATGATTAACTTTTCAACAAACAAATTCCAAAAATATTGTTATTTTCTCAGAAGATTATATCCCCTCCCCCCCCGATAGGTAAACAATCAACAAGATTAACGCCGTCTATGTTCCAAACGGCGGTTACGTTCAATGTGTATTTTATTTGTACGATGATGAGCGAATGAAGATACCAATAATATTTATAATTCTAGAACTTATGATTGTTTTTGGTTCTTTTTTTTGTTTTATCTAACATTTTAAAAGTTTTCTAAACGTGAACATGAAACAAAAAAACATGGCGGATGTAATATTTAGGCTATGTAAAACGTAATTTCAGTAGTTTGTTTAAAGTTTCTTTGAGATCATTCTCGAGATACTGTATAAATATTCATTTTTTTATTAACTCCATTAAAACTTCTGTGATAAGTTTTGCATTGTAGAGGCATTCCTCCTGTAGTGTATCAGTGCCATCTCCTGAGGAGCAGAAGGCCCAGGGGCACGATTCCAGCTAGAAGAATTGGTGAAGGCCGGGACAATTCATATATTCTTCATTCTTCTTGCACTGGATACAACATTTTAAAGCCCCCAAAAAGTATCAGTAGGGTGTCAAGGGCCAAAGATGCAGGGGACGGGGGTTGGGACCTTATTACTTTTTATGCTACTTTTTGAGGGTGCATTGATTGATTATTTTTAAGGGTAGGTATTTGTTTCAAGGTTGCAATCAAGAGACTTGTCCTGCTCCAGGAGTTGGCACTGGTGAGATCAGCAGTGGTGGATTATCACTGCCAGCTGATGTTCCGGCCATGTCATGTGTTCTAGCGAAGCAATCTGACCACTGTTTTTCGCTCCAGTGATGCTTCATGCTGACAGCGCCGACGGTGGTTACTCTGAATGCGTTTCTCCTCTTTGTCACTGCTGCACCTTAGCACCTGGCTGCCTTTGATGGTGGTGACCCTGGTGACTTACTTTGCTTAGAATTTAAGGGTCATCCTTTATTTGGTTCCCTGTTCCTAGCAATGACCTTAAAGAAGCACTCTCCTCCAATCATCCTCTTAACATATTGCAGTCATCATATTATATAGCACTGTGTACTTACAATTGCTCATTTTGACTTTCTACCCAGATAATTCTGCTCTTTTCTCTTCTCTATGTAGAAACAGTAAGTCTCTTGTCCCTGCAGAAATCATTCCCATCTTTCACTTCTGACCCAGCTGTTCCTTCTTCCCCCTGCCCGGGATTTTTGTAGTGATGACTCATACAGGGATAATTGACCTCCTGTTTCTACATAGAGCTTAGAAGGATTCAACCAGTCCGTTTTTAATCACGTGATGTCATAGACCTAATGGAAAAGAGGAAAAGAGAAGAATTAGCTGGGTAGAAAGGCAAACTAAGCAATTGTAAGTACACAGTGCTATATAATGATGATTGCAATATATTATGAAGATTAAAAACCTTGATGAAAGTTCTTCATTATTGGATTCTGCTTTTGTTTTTATCCTTGGAATTGTCACCTTGCTTCTTAGTTCTGAGCCTCATCCCCTGACTGTGCCTCCACCTCATCCCCTGGCTAGTTGCTTCCTCGCCATTTTCCTTGTGAAGACACTAGGCTCCACTCCTCACTATATTACAGTATCTTCAGCGCACCTGCACGTAGTTGGTGACTGAGGCTATCACCCATTTGTAAATGATCTGGTATTTAAGATAAAAATGGATAAAAAAGAGAAAGAGAAGTTGCAAAATGGAAACAAAAGTTCCTGTTTTCCAGCGAATATATCTTTTAAAAAAAGTATCAGTCTAATAGTGGGCTCTTTGGTTTGAACTTTGCATTCATTTTTTTTCATGATTGTAAAGGTTTTTGTTTCCGAACACTTTTAGTATTCTGGGCATTTTCTAAATGCTAAAAAATTGATCCATCATGATCCGTTTTCCACAGACTTCAGTGCTAAAAAGTGGATCTGTCTTCTGTCCAATTACAAAAAATTTGTGATGCTTACGTTTTTATTTCAGGCTAAAAAACAGATAGCAGGTGGAAATGAGGCAAACAAAGGACATTTTGACACTTCTGTTCCCATTTAAATGGAAAGATCCCATACTGGGACATTTTATTTCTATTTTAACGATCCCAAAATGGATACAAAAATGTAAAGACCTTCTAGATGTTTGAGCACAGCGTAATCTGGTGACTAGTAACTCATAACAGGTGTTAGGAGTGTTGTGGAAACCCCTCTTTAGGGAGAGCTTTGGGGGAGACGCAAGAGGACTTGCACATTTGCCAGATCTGACCAAATTAATGCATTTGACCCTTCGGAGACAAATCATACACGGGAGTCTGTCTGTGTACAAAGCCTGTCATTTTAGATAGCGGAATTCATCACGATCACTGCTCATCTCTGGTAAAAGGCTTAACAGATTGATTATGGTTGTAATATGTTTAAAAGCACAAACTGTTCTGCTGCGGCCCCGGCGCCTGCGCTGTACGTTTTTTTTCGGGCATGAGCAGTTTGCGCTGCCCTTCGAACTTAGACGGCGCAGGCGCCGGGGCCGCAGCAGAACACACGGGCAACGGCTGCGTGTTGACTTCCTCAAAGTGGTCGCTGTTGTGGCTGCTGTTTCGACTGTGAAAGGTCGTTTGGGAAGCGAGGGATGCAATGCGGTGGTCACTGACAAGGCGGTAAATCCGGGAGCCCCCATGTGAGATGTTAATGAAGGTAGAGGAGGTGGAGCCCGGCGCGCAGAGTACTGAGTGATGGCTGGGAGGCGTTTGTGTCCGGGGGAAAAGACCTGCCCCCCGGACGAATTCGAGGTATCGGGGACAAATTATAAAAACGATTATTTTAGCGTTGAAAGGGACCACAACTAAAAGAGCCACCTAGACAAAATGCAGCATTAGTGCTGCACAAGGTGGCTCTTTCAGTTAAAACCGCCTGGGGGAAGTGACAGGTTCCCTTTAAAGACCATAATTACAGACACACGCACAGCCATTGCATTCAATGGTGGCACGCACGTCAGGTTTTTCACATGGACCGTGTGTTCGTGTGAAATACCCGCAGACATGTCCGTTTTTTACCAGCAACGTGGACGAAATGAAAGTGGAACAAGTGCACACTGATGACATCCGTGTGTCTTCCATGTGACATGACCGGTGCCTGGGAAAAGCAGTACAGTTTGCACTGTACCCAAGCGCTGGGTGCTGAAGGCAGCTCTGATCATTGCTGAATGGTCTCCCTGAGCTCAGTGGGACCATGCAACAATCATGGGCATTGTATTCAGCACTCACTGTGTACTTCATGTGTAAAATTAAGAAATAAATTTAAAAAAATGGTGTGGGCTCCCGTGTAATTTTGATAACCAGCACGGGGAAAGCTGACAGCTGGGGACTGCTGTTAATAATCTGGGAAAGGCTAAGATCTTCCAAAAGGCTCCCAGGCTATTAACAGCTCACATCTGTTTCAGGTGAGTTGCAGCCTGTCAAAAAATGTTGTTAATATGTTGTATAGTTAGAAAGTGTAGTCAATGGGGAGGACACATCTGAACTCCTAAACTTACCCTGAGAGCATAGATTTTTATTATTTATGTGCACGTTGTCTGTGCAGGGAATTTGGCGCTGTGTATCAGAAAACAGGACTACGATAAGTAAGGCTACTTTCACACTAGCGTTGGATTCGGCCCGTTGCATTGCGTCAGGCCGAGATTCCGATGCTAGCGTTTGATGCATTTATCCGGCGCATCCGCTGCCCCATTGTGAGGTGCGGGGAGGTGGGGGCGGACTTCCGGCCGTGCATGCGCGGTCGGAAAAAGCGCTCCGTCGGCAGCAAAAAACTTTACATTTAACGTTTTTTGCTCCCGGCGGTCCGCCACAACACGGCGCAACCGTCGCACAACAGTGTCAATAAGTCGCAATGCATCGGTAATGTTACTCTATGGGGCAAAAACGCATCCTGCAAACAACTTTGCAGGATGCGTGTTTTTTCCCCTAAACGACGCATTGCGACGAATTGCAAAAAAACGCCAGTGTGAAAGTAGCCTAAAAGGAAGTGAATCAACCCAGAAAGCTGGACCTAAAAACTACTCGTTAATGGTATTCAATAAACGTAAGACTCATTAGTGCTCAAGTTAGATGCATCCATTAGGGTATTGAGGTGATGGCTGTAAGGGACAACTCTGGGGACTTACTACAAAGCCAGAGCCGAGCTATTTCTGCACTGAATGTGTCCCAGGCACCGGAATAAGTTCCCGCCGCCTCTCCCAGCGACCGTACAGAACGGCGGCATTGTACTCACACCATCTTAATGTCACACAAGACGCAGAATTGTCCTAATCCGTGATGTAGGTTGGGGTTTTTTTTTAATGACATTTTCTGTTTGGTGTCCCAAACAATGTAAGATTCGTGGAGCTGCTTATTAGACGCCCAAAGAGCATGATGTATGCATTATTAATTAAAGAAGGTACGTTTGGCTAATTGTCATTTCTATACAGTAGCTCTGCACTAAGATACATTTTAACAATCTATAAATAATTGATATTTTTTTTTCTTTCATCTTCCTTAGTTTGCATAAAATTAATGACTTGGTAAATGTTACTCACTTCAAAATATTCTTCTGCGTCTGTGAAAATTAAACTAACACAGTAACCTTAGAAATGGAGGATCCGTTTTTTTTATACTTCTCTAGTTTTTTTTTTTTTTTTCTTTCTTTCTTTTGAAATTGGAGAAAAACTAAGAAATTTCCATCCAACCGACCTATATACCTGGAATGAAGAAGTGCAGAGAGCCATTGGGCGTCTTATTCTCTTCCTTAGTTCTTCGTCTTCTAAAGTTTGTCGTCTTATCTGCAACATTTGCAAGGCCCCCGGAATACTTTATCCAACCATTGGTCCTCAACATGTGGCTGTCACAGCATGCTGGGATTTGTAGTTTCCCAACAGCCAGAGAGCCACAAATTAGAGTCCAATGATCTACGCTAAAGAAGTGTTTACGGTGGGTGTTCTAAAGGGCCTTTTAAAAATAAGCTGATTACAGGACCAGCAGTAATCTATGACGGAAGCCAACTACGCATACAATGAAGAATTAAGTTATGCCTCTTACTATCAGTAGTGCATAATATTTTTAAGTCCAACGCTCTTTGTTCTAATTAATTGGGTCAGAAGTCAGGTTACAGCACAAATCCCATGTATTGAGCTACATGATAAAATTCTGCTCCCTTCGCCACCAGTAGATGGAGCTGAGGAGCTAACTGCATACAACTCCTGCCTGGAACTAAATAATTAAATAGTATGCGCTAAGATCCTAAGTTCCACCTGGTGGAGGCTAAAGACAATTACATATTTATGTAAAGCATGGGTGTCCGGGTCCTCTGGACATAGATAGCCCCTGAACTAGCACATTAATAATGGTCCAAAAGGAGCATCTCCCCGCTATTAAAGGGCTATATTCAAAATCACAATGTGATCTGATAATACTGTACATATATTTAGTCATTTGTGCCTATATAACCAATTTTTAAATTTGCCTCATTTTGCACCAAGTACCCCCCTAAGGATGACCCTCTTTGCTCTATTTACCATACAGATGCCATATATATATGATAGTTTTAGCCCATTCTGCAACTGTGTATCTAAATGTTGCCAACTAGTGGTTGTAATTTGTATTGCAGCTTAATTGAGGGTGGACATCTTTGGCTTGAATTATATTACAATAGCCTTGTCACTGCTCAGCCAAGAGTATGGGAACTGCGTGAGAATCATCACTGGTAATGTGGTATCATAGGTGATTTTCATCATGGTAATGTGGTATCAAACCAACAATGAAGTCACTGGACAAGGTCATCAAATTCAGGAACATTTCACTGGCATCGAAGACATGGCTCATACATAGTCTGGACTTTGGTAACATATGGATGCGAAACCTGGATGACATAAAAACAAGACAGAAGAAGAATCAAGGCCTTCAAAATGTGGTGATGGCAAGAAGAACAAACAAATGAATAAAACAAGCCCGCTATATCACCAAAACCGAGGATCACCAAGCTACGACTTGCCTACCTTGGACACATCATACATAGAAAGCAATCACTGGAGAAGGACATCCTGGTCGGAAGAATAGAACAAACAAGGTGAAGAAGACGACCAGCAACCCAATGGCTTGATACTATCAAGATAATGACAGAGAAGACCCTGGTGGACCTATCTAGGTTTGCACAAGATTGATGTCCCTACAGATCCTTCACCCATCAAACCACCAAGGCTCCATATCAAGCCAAAGGGTGTTGGAGAAAAAAAATGTAATGTCTTTTTGTGACAACCAACCCACCTGCTTCTGCCTGACTTGGTCTTCCCCTTGCTTTCAATGAGCACCATAAATCTAGGGTACAGAAATATGGTGCAAAATGCTTTGGAAACCTCACTCAGTTACTGCAACTTTAAGGCTATGTGTACACGTTGCGGATTGGGGTGCAGAATTTTCCGCACAAAATCTGCGTTTCCTGGCAGAAAACGCAGGTGCCGATTTGCCACGGATTTTATGCGGGTTTTGTGTGTTTGTGTTGCGGATTTTGATCCGGATTTTCTGCGTTTTTTACCCCTGCGGATTTCTATAATGGAAGGGGTCAGAAACGCTGCAGTTCCGCACAAAAGAAGTAGCATGCTACTTCTTTTGATCCGCAGCGGTTTTCATGCGGATTTTTCCGCACCTTTAGCACATCATTTTTTTTCTTCTATTGATTAACATTGATTAATCACTTTGCGGAACTGCAGCGTTTCTGCGCGGAAAAATACGCTGCGGATCCGCACTAATTCCGCATCGTGTGCACACAGCCGAAGAGCTTCCATGTAACTAAGACTTAAAGCTTTAGCGACAGCGGGGAAGATTTATGCTGGCTTTAATAAAAAAAAGTATTCTGGTGTAAGAAGCGCCTGATTTATTAACAATCGGATAGCACAGGCATAAACCATAATGTGGTGGTGCGAGTGGCCCTGCCCTTTTCAGCTAGTCTATGCCCACCTTCTGAAAAGTGACATGAGCGGTGGAGAAAGTCTAGAAAGTACAAGTTTTGAAACTTTTCTTTGCCAACTTTTGCCATATCCCAATAATGCACGTACTTCTTCTTAACTTACTTTTTACCCAACACCACTTCCTCTCACTTTCCAGCTTTAAACAAAGGGTTTATGTGTTCATCACTTATTATTTTCTTGATGCCAGCTCTGACTATGGGTTGGACAGTATGCGGAAATCACCTTGACCTTTCCTAATTCCCAAGGATGCCAGGCTGATTAATGACCCTTCTCTCATCACTCCTTGCCTTTGTCTGCTGCCCTTTCTGACCTCTACTCGTCTATCACTTATACCCTCACTACACTGATCTCTATCCATGCACCGTCTGACCACAAGTCCTGCCACAATTAGGTGTCCTCAGTCCTCCTACCGCACCCGCTGGTGCTCACAGAGATCACTCTCTTGGTTCCCTGTCAAAAATGTCCTACTCCTTTGTGAGGATTAAGGGTGAAGACATATGCCCCAATTCATCATTCTTTGTGCATCCTTTTTGAAGCAAATGTTTGGACTTTAATCATTTATGTTTTGTGCAATGTTTTGTTGCATTTTAAGGCTATGTTTTTAACCCTTGCCATCTTTTGGACTTGCTCTGCAATTTTGTTTGGATGGATTTCATTACCTAGATGCATTTGGCAAATTTATCTTCTTCAAACTTTGTAAGCGTTGTGGAATTTGTGCGCAATTGTTTTCTGCAAGGCAAAATCTAACTTTTTTTTCTCCAAAATTGTAAAATAACGTGAGATTTCAAAACTTTTTATAAGACTTGGACAACATTTAAAGGTGCAGACAAAGCAGAACAGCCGAAATAAACATCCTTGCATTGCTATAAATCAATCAGACGTCCTGCCACATTTTGAATTTGGCGCAACATCTGCCAGTACAAAAAATAAAGACAAAAATAAAAGTACTTAAAAAAAAAAAAAAGTTCACGACCCAGTGAGCCCACATCTCCCATTGGCCTCCTTCCAGATTCCTTGGCTTCATAGCTTAGGGCATGTGTTGGGGAAATGTGCATATAATGTACTTTTCAGGAAGATTCTGCCCAAAATCTACTTGGAAAAGCAACAAAAAAGACCCAAAAGAGTGAACCTATGCCCGGTAATATCAAAGCAACTTGCTGTGCCTAGGCTCCGTTTTTTGGTGATTTCTAACAGCTCCAAAAGTTGCAAAACGGCTAAAAGAAGTGACCTGTTCTGGTGGCTTCTGCTTGGAATCTGCCACTACGTTGTATATGGAATTTTAATAACGAATGCAAAAGAGATCTGAAAAGACATCAAAGAAGACATTTTAGGAAAAACACTGCCGGCATTTTCCTGAAACGTCTTCTCCTTGAAAGGTGATGCAGGTAGAGATAAGAGGACATTTTGAGAAACTCTGTTCCAGTAACTTAGTGGTACCTGACGGCTAGACGGGAGGCCTGCGAATCTCTTCTGGCGTCCCAAGTGCAGTATTTGATTTGATGGCTGGTGGAAACAAATAAATGTGGGCCCCTGTTCAAGAACAATATATGGGCACTTTATAGCCCAATAGCTTCTCATAATGCACAATTCTACCTGCTTTGGAGGTGGAAATGGCCCCTTTACCTCTTGTATGGTCGCATTACCTCTGGGGCCCCTGTTTGGTCCCACAGGCTGGACCAATGATATTGTATATCCACCCCTGGCTGGCCCAACGTCATCAGTGCATCATGATAAAAGACTAGACTAATAACGGCATGCACACCCGTGTGGGAGAACAAGGAGTCACCCAAAGTGCACGTAAGGGACAAAGAGTGATGCAACAAAGGAACGATGGTACAGGTCCTAAACATGATGAATAAGTGTAGACATCACTAACTTAGCACTGAACCAGGACCGGTCCACACGGGTTGGGGTGACGCACAACAAAGTCAATGGTCTTCAAAAATATCCAGTTCCCAGGTGATCCATGACAGAGTCCATGATCTTCTGAAGTCCTAATATGGTCCCTGAGGATATCCAGGTCGATGTACTTGAATGCTGCTGTTACCAAATAGGGCATCCAAAACCGTATGTCCGAATGGAGCATAGGTGACCCCTGAATGCACAGTGGACAAAAAACGGCCCTGAAAAAAAAATATTTTGTATTTACATTTGTGTAAGCAACTGTATTTCTCCTTTCAAATTATATTTGTGATTTATGCCTTGGTTATGTTACACTATGTATGACCTATGTAGGGGTGAGGGTCACTGGTCCTATACTTAGGCCTTTTAAATGGTTTTATTCTGTATCGGTCATTTCTTGAGGTGTAATAAAAATGTTTTTGATTTTTTCATATCCTTCATGGGTGTGCATGCCATTATTATTCTAGTCTTTTTTCTTTTGTGTTGTACCAGGTTTGCCCTACAGACTAGGTTTTGCACCCTGCATCACTATTGACATAGGGGTGCACCCCTTCTTCATATCCATAATCAGTGCATCATGACACACCTTAAATGGTTAATATTGACTATTACTAGAATTGAGCGACTTTTCTTTTTATAGGATTGGGTCGGGCTTCACGAAACCCGACTTTTTCAAAAGTCGGGTCGAGTGAAATCGGCCGATCCTATAGAAAAGTTGGGGCCGGGGTCGGCCGAAACACGAAACCCAATGCAGTGCATTGGGTTTCTAATGGTTCCCAGGGTCTGAAGGAGAGGAAATTCTCCTTCAGGCCCTGGGATCCATATTTAAGTGTAAAATAAAGAATCAAAATAAAAAATATTGATATACTTACCCTCAGACGCGCCCTGGTTCTCACCGGCAGACTTCCTTCCTAAGAATGAGCGCCTGAACGACCTTTGATGACGTCGCGGCTTGTGATTGATCGCGTGAGCGGTCACATGGGCGTCACGCGACCAATCACAAGCCGCAACGTCATCTAAGGTCCTTCAGGCGCTGATTCTTAGGAAGGAAGGCTGCGGGTTAGAACCAGGGCACGTCCGAGGGTGAGTATATACCTATTAGGAATATACTCACCCTCGGACGCGCCCTCGGACGCTTCCTTCCTAAGAATTAGCGCCTGAAGGACCTTAGATGACGTCGCGGCTTGTGATTGGTCGCGTGACCACCCATGTGACCGCTCACGCGACCAATCACAAGCCACAACTTCATCAAAGGCCCTTCAGGCGCTCATTCTTAGGAAGGAAGGCTGCCGGTGAGAACCAGGGCACGTCCGAGGGTAAGTATATCAATATTTTTTTATTATTTATTTTACACTTAAATATGAATTCCGATACCGATTCCCAACTTCTTAAACATATCGGAACTCGGTATCAAAATTCCGATTCCAGATCAGAAGATCGCCGACCTCATGGCCGACCCCCACAGGGGTCGGGTCGGGTTTCATGAAACCCGACTTTGCCAAAAGTCGGCGACTTCTGAATCTGGCCGACCCGTTTCGCTCAACCCTAACTATTACTATTGCTACTTCCAATGGAAGGGACTAAACTCCCTTTTTTCTTCCTCTCCCTAGCGTCCCTTTGTAATTTCTCGTAGTAGACATGCATTTGCGTATTTTCTTGATCTAAGTAAATAAATAAAATCTAGAGAGATGGCAAAATAGCAACGCCCCCTAGTGGGGGAAAAGAATGATTTGTTATAGATTCTCCGACTATTTATGCAAAATATTATGATTATCCTTCATACACACAACCACGATTATACACAAGCCTTGATGGGCCATTCGGTCTTCGCCATCAATATTCTGTTTCTCTATTCTCTAAGTACACGGAAGATGGTTTTATTATACCGGAGAGATAATCCAGTGTTAATAAACCTTCTATATTCCTGCGTGTGAGACAATCACAGATGATTATAATACAATAACATCCCAAGTAGCCCCAAAACGTAACCACTTAAGTCCCGACGTGTCACCGGCTCATGATACAGATGCCGTCAGTAATACGTTTACACATCCAGGAAGAAGTCGGCATTGACCTTTTATTTTCATTCTAACCCCCCGCTTATGTGTCACCCATGGCAAGGCCTAAACTGATTTTAATAGAGTTGATCCTATTATTCATTCAAATTGAGGTGCGGGAAGCACTTAGCCAAGGAAGAATTTGCATTCGGCAAATGAGGATTTGATGAGCAGAAATGATAAGATATATATTATGTAATCTGCGCTATTTTGCAAGCAAATAAACAGCTCTCGGAATTGATAAACTTAAGAATATTTTATCCTCAACTGTTTACACATAAATGATTAAAATGCATTAGCAGTTCTGCGTTACCGAAGCCGAGGAGATGGCGGAGAAGGAACATATTGCGGGGAAAAAAAAAAAGAGTGAAGTCGTGTTCCTTAAATTCGTAATTATGAAATTTACGGCTGGTTCTGTTCACTTGCTTAATATGCGGCATTCCGGAAGAGGAACATTAATACACAATGGCATGAAAAAAGCCAATTTTAAGACTTTAGTGAAATGAATGTCTTTTAACGCTCCGCGTTTGTCTTATCTGCATGCCACATTATTGTAATAAGTCCACTCAAGAATCATTTCCCTCCGCATATTTTTTTTTCTTTCTTACCATTCTCGCCCCTTATTTGCATGCAAGTAAGTTGTCAGCTTAAATCTTTGAAATGCAAAATATATCTCATTTCTATATTTCATCAAGGAGCCTTTCATGTTTAATAAATTACAACTTAGATCCTCCAAGACTTTGTTTTTCATTAACTAAAAGCAAAAAAAAAGGGGATACATTTAAAATCTTAATCACAACCTGAAAAGGGATATTTTGCATGCTGCTGATACTTGTAGTGACGGCCCGGGCCTGGAAACGTTCCGACAAACTAATTTGTACGACGAGGTTTTTAGAACAATAAGGACTGAGATGGGAAGTTACCGAAACTTTTTTTTTTCCGCCTGGTTTTCTCCCTCTGCCAGTGATACAGAAGAGTTCACTCATCCTCCAGCAGCTGCGTGATCAGTCGAAGAAACAGATTATGTAATCCGTCAATCTCACGGAATTACAGGAATTTTACATGGAAAAAAAGGAAGTCAGTGCATCCTCGGCCCGGACAGTCGGTCCCTTTTTTTTATATATTTTTTTTCATATGTTTTGGAACTTTTATGAATGTTTTTTGGAGCAATGAATGAATGAAGAATCGACAGTAATTTTGGATCATCTGCTTCATGTATGAATAGCAATTTTTTTAAATTAATTAATTAATTTTATTATTTTATTATGCATTCTCCATGCAGAAAGGTGGGGCTCTAATTCTGATACCCCTTAAAGAGATATTTCACTTGTGGCTCCCCATTTTAAATATTTATATTGCACTTTTCTAAGATGTTTGACCAATTTTTTGAACAAGGTTTATAATACTGCTCACCTTGCTCAGGAATAAAATACCAGAGCTGCAGTTAAGACTGACAAAGCATCAGAAGTAACGAAGCGGGTGGGAAAATGAAAGAATGAATCAATAAATGGTGTGTTTTTCCTAATTGAAGCCAGATAACAATAACTATTTTTCAAATTTCTCATCTGTTTTTAGTTTCTGACCATACATTTTTGGATTCAATGCCCTGCAGATTATTATAGGAGCGGTCATCTTGTCTGGGCTGTTGTTACAGCATTCAGATATCTGCTTTATACTGGCCATATGTGTCAAAGGATCCTGTAGACTAAAGATAACTCCATGGAGAATTGTGGACATGTTCAATGACCTGTATAGTGAAGGAAGGAGGAGGTGAGCTGTGACATCAGACATTCTGAATGATGGATTCTGTGTTACCTGCTGTATATAGAGGTGTTATCAGTCATTGTACAGGAGGAGGCGGTGAGCTGTGACATCACCTATTGTGAATGGTGGATCCTGTGTTATCTACTGTATATAGAGGTGTTATCAGTCATTGTACAGGAGGAGGAGGTGAGCTGTGACATCACCTATTGTGAATGCTGGATCCTGTGTTATCTACTGTATATAGAGGTGTTATCAGTCATTGTACAGGAGGAGGAGTTGAGCTGTGACATCACCTATTGTGAATGGTGGATCCTGTGTTATCTACTGTATATAGAGGTGTTATCAGTGATTGTACAGGAGGAGGAGGTGAGCTGTGACATCACCTATTGTGAATGGTGGATCCTGTGTTACCTACTGTATATAGAGGTTATCAGTCATTATACAGGAGGAGGAGGTGAGCTGTGACATCACCTATTGTGAATGGTGGATCCTGTGTTATCTACTGTATATAGAGGTTATCAGTCATTGTACAGGAGGAGGTGAGCTGTGACATCACCTATTGTGAATGGTGGATCCTATGTTACCTACTGTATATAGAGGTTATCAGTCATTATACAGGAGGAGGAGGTGAGCTGTGACATCACCTATTGTGAATGGTGGATCCTGTGTTATCTACTGTATATAGAGGTTATCAGTCATTATACAGGAGGAGGAGGTGAGCTGTGACATCACCTATTGTGAATGGTGGATCCTGTGTTATCTACTGTATATAGAGGTTATCAGTCATTGTACAGGAGGAGGTGAGCTGTGACATCACCTATTGTGAATGGTGGATCCTGTGTTATCTACTGTATATAGAGGTTATCAGTCATTATACAGGAGGAGGAGGTGAGCTGTGACATCACCTATTGTGAATGGTGGATCCTGTGTTCTCTACTGTATATAGAGATGTTATCAGTCATTGTACAGGAGGAGGTGAGCTGTGACATCACCTATTGTGAATGGTGGATCCTGTGTTATCTACTGTATATAGAGGTGTTATCAGTCATTGTACAGGAGGAGGTGAGCTGTGACATCACCTATTGTGAATGGTGGATCCTATGTTACCTACTGTATATAGAGGTTATCAGTCATTATACAGGAGGAGGATGCAACATACTAATGGCATTAGTAACAGAAGAATTTCTAAACTACTGAACGTTCCAGTGAGCCATGTTTGGGCCATAATCCAGAAGTGGAAAGAACATAATTTTACAATAAACCGGCCAAAACCAGGTGCGTCCAGCAACATTTCAGACAGGGGAGTGAAAATAATTATCTTAAGAGCTGTCCAAAAGCCATAAATCAGCTGTGGAGAGCTGCAGAAAGACCTGAAATCAGCAGGTAAAATTGTTTAAGAAAAACAAACAAACTATAACTAATGAACTCAATCTCCATGGCCTTTATGCATGAGCACCATGCATGACTTCATTGCTGTACAAAGTCTGTTTATGTGTGTTTAAAGTTTGCTGAACATCATTTAGACAGGCCTGTAAATTACTGGGAGAATATAGTCTGGTCAGATGAGACCAAAATTAAAGTCTTTAGATGGCATAATACACACCATGTTTGAAGGTCAAAAGGCACTGCATATCACCCCCCAAAAAACATACCAAAAGGAAAGATTTGGAGGTGGGAACATCAAGGTGTGGGGCTGTTTTTCAGCATACGGTACTTGCAAACTTCATAGAATTGGAGGAAGGATGAATGGACTAATTTACCAAGACATTCTAGATAAAAAATCTGCTGCCATCTACCAGGATGATGAAGATGAAACGAGGGTGGACATTTCATCAATACAATGATCCAAAACACACAGCCAAGGAAACGCTCAACTCGTTTCAGGGAAAATAAAGCTTCCAGAAAGGCCGAGCCGATCCCCGGACCTGAATCCAATAGAAAACGTATGGAGGGAAGTAAAGCTCAGAGTTCATAGAATAGATTTCTTTTTACGTGTGGATTGGATGGGTTACCAACATCTGGGGAGAATTTCATATCAATAGCAGCTTTAGAAATATATTTAATTAGAAAATTGGTGACATGTTCAATACTTATTTCAAAATCTGTAGGTGATAGCAATCATATTACAGGAGGAGGAGGTGAGCTGTTACCTCGCCTATCGTGGATAGTGAATCCAATGTTATCTAATGAGTATATAGAAATGTTATCGGGTCATTGTACAGGAGGAGGAGGGGAACTGTGCCCACTATCTGTTGTTAATGGATCCTGTGATATCTACTGTATATAAAGGTGCTATCAGTCATTGCACAGGAGGAGGAGGTGAGCTGTGACATCACATATTGTGAATGGTGGATCCTGTGATATCTACTGTATATAGAGGGGATATCAGTCATTGTTCAGGAGGAGGACGAGAAGAGCTGTGACATCACCTATTGTGAATGGTGGATCCGGTGTTATCTACTGTATATAGAGGTGTTATCAGTCATTGTACAGGAGGAGGTGAGCTGTGACATCACCTAATGTGAATGGTGGATCCTGTTATCTACTGTATATAGAGGTGTTATCAGTCATTGTACAGGAGGAGGAGGTGAGCTGTGACATCACCTATTGTGAATGGTGGATCCTGTGTTATCTACTGTATATAGAGGTGTTATCAGTCACTGTACAGAAGGAGGAGGTCAGCTGTGACAACACCTATTGTGAATGGTGGATCCTGTGTTATCTACTATATAGAAAGGTGTTATCAGTCACTGTACAGGAGGAGGAGGTCAGCTGTGACATCACCTATTGTGAATGGTGGATCCTGTGCTATCTACTGTATATAGAGGTGCTATCAGTCATTGTACAGGAGGAGGAGGTGAGCTGTGACATCACCTAGTGTGAATGATGGATCCTGTGTTGGCTACTGTATATAGAGGTGTTATCAGTCATTGTACAGGAGGAGGAGGTGAGCTGTGACATCACCTATTGTGAATGGTGGATCCTGTGTTATCTACTGTGTATAGAGGTGTTATCAGTCATTGTACAGGAGGAGGTGAGCTGTGACATCACCTATTGTGAATGGTGGATCCTGTGCTATCTACTGTATATAGAGGTGTTATCAGTCATTATACAGAAGAAGGCGGTGAGCTGTGACATCACCTATTGTGAATGGTGGAACCTGTGTTATCTACTGTATATAGAGGTGTTATCAGTCATTATACAGGGGGAGGGGGTGAGCTGTGACATCACCTATTGTGAATTGTGGATCCTGTGTTATCTACTGTATATAAAGGTGTTATCAGTCATTGTACAGGAGGAGGAGGAGGTGAGCTGTGACATCACCTATTGTGAATGGTGGATCCTGTGTCATCTACTGTATATAGAGGTGTTATCAGTCATTGTACAGGAGGAGGTGAGCTATGACATCACCTATTGTGAATGGTGGATCCTCTGTTGTCTACTGTATATAGAGGTGTTATCAGTCATTATACAGGGGGAGGAGGTGAGCTGTGACATCACCTATTGTGAATAGATCCTGTGATATCTACTGTATATAAAGGTGCTATCAGTCATTGCACAGGAGGAGGAGGTGAGCTGTGACATCACATATTGTGAATGGTGGATCCTGTGATATCTACTGTATATAGAGGGGATATCAGTCATTGCACAGGAGGAGGAGGTGAGCTGTGACATCACCTATTGTGAATGGTGGATCCGGTGTTATCTACTGTATATAGAGGTGTTATCAGTCATTGTACAGGAGGAGGTGAGCTGTGACATCACCTAATGTGAATGGTGGATCCGGTGTTATCTACTGTATATAGAGGTGTTATCAGTCATTGTACAGGAGGAGGAGGAGGTGAGCTGTGACATCACCTATTGTGAATGGTGGATTCGGTGTTATCTACTGTATATAGAGGTGTTATCAGTCATTGTACAGGAGGAGGTGAGCTGTGACATCACCTAATGTGAATGGTGGATCCGGTGTTATCTACTGTATATAGAGGTGTTATCAGTCATTGTACAGGAGGAGGAGGTGAGCTGTGACATCACCTATTGTGAATGGTGGATCCGGTGTTATCTACTGTATATAGAGGTGTTATCAGTCATTGTACAAGAGGTGGAGGTAAGCTGTGACATCACCTATTGTGAATTGTGGATCCTGTGTTATCTACTGTATATAGAGGTGTTATCAGTCATTGTACAGGAGGAGGAGGTGAGCTGTGACATCACCTATTGTGAATGGTGGATCCTGTGTTATCTACTGTATATAGAGGTGTTATCAGTCACTGTACAGAAGGAGGAGGTCAGCTGTGACAACACCTATTGTGAATGGTGGATCCTGTGTTATCTACTATATAGAAAGGTGTTATCAGTCACTGTACAGGAGGAGGAGGTCAGCTGTGACATCACCTATTGTGAATGGTGGATCCTGTGCTATCTACTGTATATAGAGGTGCTATCAGTCATTGTACAGGAGGAGGAGGTGAGCTGTGACATCACCTAGTGTGAATGATGGATCCTGTGTTGGCTACTGTATATAGAGGTGTTATCAGTCATTGTACAGGAGGAGGAGGTGAGCTGTGACATCACCTATTGTGAATGGTGGATCCTGTGTTATCTACTGTGTATAGAGGTGTTATCAGTCATTGTACAGGAGGAGGTGAGCTGTGACATCACCTATTGTGAATGGTGGATCCTGTGCTATCTACTGTATATAGAGGTGTTATCAGTCATTATACAGAAGAAGGCGGTGAGCTGTGACATCACCTATTGTGAATGGTGGAACCTGTGTTATCTACTGTATATCGAGGTGTTATCAGTCACTGTACAGGAGGAGGAGGTCAGCTGTGACATCACCTATTGTGAATGGTGGATCCTGTGTTGTCTACTGTATATAGAGGTGCTATCAGTCATTGTACAGGAGGAGGAGGTCAGCTGTGACATCACCTATTGTGAATGGTGGATCCTGTGTTGTCTACTGTATATAGAGGTGTTATCAGTCATTATACAGGGGGAGGGGGTGAGCTGTGACATCACCTATTGTGGATCCTGTGTTATCTACTGTATATAAAGGTGTTATCAGTCATTGTACAGGAGGAGGAGGAGGTGAGCTGTGACATCACCTATTGTGAATGGTGGATCCTGTGTCATCTACTGTATATAGAGGTGTTGTCAGTCATTGTACAGGAGGAGGTGAGCTATGACATCACCTATTGTGAATGGTGGATCCTCTGTTGTCTACTGTATATAGAGGTGTTATCAGTCATTATACAGAGGGAGGAGGTGAGCTGTGACATCACCTATTGTGAATGGTGGATCCTGTGTTATCTACTGTATATAGAGGTGTTATCAGTCATTATACAGAAGGAGGCGGTGAGCTGTGACATCACCTATTGTGAATGGTGGATCCTGTGTTATCCACTGTGTATAGAGGTGTTATCAGTCACTGTACAGGAGAAGGAGGTCAGCTGTGACATCACCTTTTGTGAATGGTGGATCCTGTGCTATCTACTGTATATAGAGGTGTTATCAGTCATTATACAGGAGGAGGAGGTAAGCTGTGACATCACCTATTGTGAATGGTGGATCCTGTGTTATCTACTGTATATAGAGGTGTTATCAGTCACTGTACAGAAGGAGGAGGTCAGCTGTGACATCACCTATTGTGAATGGTGGATCCTGTGCTATCTACTGTATATAGAGGTGCTATCAGTCATTGTACAGGAGGAGGAGGTGAGCTGTGACATCACCTAGTGTGAATGATGGATCCTGTGTTGGCTACTGTATATAGAGGTGTTATCAGTCATTGTACAGGAGGAGGAGGTGAGCTGTGACATCACCTATTGTGAATGGTGGATCCTGTGTTATCTACTGTGTATAGAGGTGTTATCAGTCATTATACAGGAGGAGGAGGTAAGCTGTGACATCACCTATTGTGAATGGTGGATCCTTTGTTATCCACTGTGTATAGAGGTGTTATCAGTCACTGTACAGGAGAAGGAGGTCAGCTGTGACATCACCTTTTGTGAATGGTGGATCCTGTGCTATCTACTGTATATAGAGGTGTTATCAGTCATTATACAGGAGGAGGAGGTAAGCTGTGACATCACCTATTGTGAATGGTGGATCCTGTGTTATCTACTGTATATAGAGGTGTTATCAGTCACTGTACAGAAGGAGGAGGTCAGCTGTGACAACACCTATTGTGAATGGTGGATCCTGTCTTATCTACTATATAGAAAGGTGTTATCAGTCACTGTACAGGAGGAGGAGGTCAGCTGTGACATCACCTATTGTGAATGGTGGATCCTGTGCTATCTACTGTATATAGAGGTGCTATCAGTCATTGTACAGGAGGAGGAGGTGAGCTGTGACATCACCTAGTGTGAATGATGGATCCTGTGTTGGCTACTGTATATAGAGGTGTTATCAGTCATTGTACAGGAGGAGGAGGTGAGCTGTGACATCACCTATTGTGAATGGTGGATCCTGTGTTATCTACTGTGTATAGAGGTGTTATCAGTCATTGTACAGGAGGAGGTGAGCTGTGACATCACCTATTGTGAATGGTGGATCCTGTGCTATCTACTGTATATAGAGGTGTTATCAGTCATTATACAGAAGAAGGCGGTGAGCTGTGACATCACATATTGTGAATGGTGGAACCTGTGTTATCTACTGTATATAGAGGTGTTATCAGTCATTATACAGGGGGATGGGGTGAGCTGTGACATCACCTATTGTGAATGGTGGATCCTGTGTTATCTACTGTATATAGAGGTGTTATCAGTCATTATACAGGGGGAGGAGGTCAGCTGTGACATCACCTTTTGTGAATGGTGGATCCTTTGTTATCCACTGTGTATAGAGGTGTTATCAGTCACTGTACAGGAGAAGGAGGTCAGCTGTGACATCACCTTTTGTGAATGGTGGATCCTGTGCTATCTACTGTATATAGAGGTGTTATCAATCATTGTAAAGGAGGAGGAGGTGAGCTGTGACATCATCTATTGTGAATGGTGGATCCTGTGTTATCTACTGTGCATAGAGGTGTTATCATTCATTATACAGAAGGAGGCGGTGAGCTGTGACATCACCTATTGTGAATGGTGGATCCTGTGTTATCTACTGTATATAGAGGTGTTATCAGTCATTATACAGGGGGAGGAAGTGAACTGTGACATCACCTTTTGCGAATGGTGGATCCTTTGTTATCTACTTTGTATAGTGGTGATATCAGTCACTGTACAGGAGGAGGAGGTCAGCTGTGACATCACCTATTGTGAATGGTGGATCCTGTGCTATCTACTGTGTATAGAGGTGTTATCAGTCACTGTACAGGAGGAGGAGGTGAGCTGTGACATCACCTATTGTGAATGGTGGATCCTGGGCTCTCTACTGTATATAGAGGTGCTATCAGTCATTGTACAGGAGGAGGTGAGCTGTGACATCACCTATTGTGAATGGTGGATCCTGTGTTATCTACTGTATATCGAGGTGTTATCAGTCACTGTACAGGAGGAGGAGGTCAGCTGTGACATCACCTATTGTGAATGGTGGATCCTGTGTTGTCTACTGTATATAGAGGTGCTATCAGTCATTGTACAGGAGGAGGAGGTAAGCTGTGACATCACCTATTGTGAATGGTGGATTCTGTGTTATCCACTGTGTATAGACGTGTTATCAGTCATTGTACAGGAGGAGGTGAGCTGTGACATCAGCTATTGTGAATGGTGGATCCTGTGTTATATACTGTATATAGAGGTGCTATCAGTCATTATACAGAAGGAGGCGGTGAGCTGTGACATCACCTATTGTGAATGGTGGATCCTGTGCTATCTACTGTATATAGAGGTGCTATCAGTCATTGTACAGGAGGAGGAGGTGAGCTGTGACATCACCTAGTGTGAATGATGGATCCTGTGTTGTCTACTGTATATAGAGGTGTTATCAGTCATTATACAGAAGGAGGCGGTGAGCTGTGACATCACCTATTGTGAATGGTGGATCCTGTGTTATCTACTGTGTATAGAGGTGTTATCAGTCATTGTACAGGAGGAAGTGAGCTGTGACATCACCTATTGTGAATGATGGATCCTGTGTTATCTACTGTATATAGAGGTGTTATCAGTCATTGTACAGGAGGAGGAGGTGAGCTGTGACATCACCTATTGTGAATTGTGGATCCTGTGTTATCTACTGTGTATAGAGGTGTTATCAGTCATTGTACAGGAGGAGGAGGTGAGCTGTGACATCACCTATTGTGAATGGTGGATCCTGTGTTATATACTGTATATAGAGGTGCTATCAGTCATTGTACAGGAGGAGGAGGTGAGCTGTGACATCACCTATTGTGGATGGTGGATCCCATGTTATCTACTGTATATAGAGGTATTATCAATCATTGTACAGGGGGAGGAGGTGAGCTGTGACATCACCTATTGTGAATGATGGATCCTGTGTTATCTATTGTGTATAGAGGTGTTATCAGTCATTGTACAGGAGGAGGAGGTGAGCTGTGACATCATCTATTGTGAATGGTGGATCCTGTTTTATCTACTGTATATAGAAGTGTTATCAGTCATTGTACAGGAGGAGGAGGTGAGCTGTGACATCTATTGTGAATGGTGGATCCTGTGTTATCTACTGTATATAGAAGTGTTATTAGTCATTGTACAGGAGGAGGAGGTGAGCTGTGACATCAGCTATTGTGAATGGTGGATCCTGTGTTATCTACTGTATATAGAGGTGTTATTATTCATTGTACAGGAGGAGGAGGTGAGCTGTGACATCAGCTATTGTAAATGGTGGATCCGGTGTTATCTACTGTATATAGAGGTGCTATCAGTCATTGTACAGGAGGAGGAGGAGGAGGTGAACTGTGACATCACCTATTGTGAATGGTGCATACTGTATTAAATGGAGCTGTTTTTGGACATGAAGAGGAAAAGGTGGACTGTACCAAACCTCCATCATTGTAAGTTGTGTATACGATGTTATGATTATACAGGAGGTGGAGGTGAGCTGTGACATCACCTATCATGAATGGAGGATCCTGTACTATTTATTATACAGTGTACATAGGTTTTACCATTATAATCTTACATGTGATAAGACTGCTAAAAAGTCATTTGAACAAACCAGGCAATGTCAGCCTATTATGAAGTTCAGAGTAAATACTGCAATATTTCAGGATTAAATCTATACACAGTACACATGTGAAACAAGCTAGAATATTCATTAAACCTCAGATTCCCCAAAAGTAACCCCTATTACTCTGACAGCTCTTTCCTTCATCAGACGCATTCGATCATCACTTGGAATGGTTTCCAACAGTCTTGAAGGTGTTTCCAGATGTGCTGAGCCCTTTCTGGTTATGTTGCCTTCACTTTGTGTGACACTCGTCCCAAACCAACTGACTTGTGTTGAGGTCGGATGATGGTGCCGGCCATCTAACCTGACGCAGTCTTCATCACTTCCTTATTGGTCACATTGCCCTTGCATCGCCTGATGGTGTTTTCGGTCGTAGTCTTGTGTTGAACACAAATAATGGACCCATTAAGTGAAAACCAGAAGGTATGACGGTCATTGCAGATTACTTTGGTCGCCATGCTGGATAAGTGTGCCTTGAATTTCGGAATTATTCACCAACATAATTGCCAGCAAATTGCCCCAACACCATCACATCCACCACTCCATGCTACACGGCGGACATCAGACATGTAGAAACTGTGCTCAGGTTTTCTACGCCCTACAAAAATATGGCGATTGGTACCAAAAATCTTTAATTATGACTAATCATGCCATAGTACAGATTCCACTAATCTAATGTCCACTCCTTGCATTGCTTGGTCAAAACAAATCTCACCTTTAGTGAGAACGCTCGGGTGATCTCCGAGTATTTATTAGTGTTCAGAGATTTAGTTTTTGTTGATTCAGCTGCTAGATTTACAGCTATTAGCCAGCCTAAGTACATGTGGGGGTTGCCTGGTTGCTAGGGAATCCCCACATGTAATCAAGCTGTCTAGTAGTCGCAATTCGTCTATCTGCGGCAAGGAAAACTAAATCTTCGAACACTAACAAATACTTGGAGACCACCCGAGCATGCTCGGGAAAACCCAAGCAATGAGTATATTCGTTCATCACTACTCATCTTCTTTCCGCTCCTCAGTAGCAGCTTCTTTGCAGCAATTTGACTATAAAGTTCTGATTCTCGCTGTCTCCTCTGGACAGGTGATGTTGTGATGTGTCTGATACTTGGTGTCTGTGGATAATTTATGCAGGCTGTTATTTGAGTTGTCAATTCGTCTTTGGAGTAGCTAGTAACTGATGAACTTATCCTCTGCAGCAGAGATAATTCTCTGTCTTTGTAAGAAAAAAGAAGAAAAAATGTCTACAAAAACAATTCACTAACTTGTTAGTGGTTGTGCTTCCCTGCTTGGTCTTACGATGTGGCCAGTGTGTACATGAGCATGCAAATATAGATTGTTGTTTATTCAGTTATCGGGGAAAAAACATTAAATTTATTAAAAGTGCATAAAAATTCTTTGTTTTCCTTTTTTGGCCAGCCCTCTTGAGTGATTTTCATTATAGCGATTGATGGTTTTCATGACTGCTTTTCAAAGGGTTGTCAAGTCTTGGGACTGAAGTCTGCAGTCACTCTATGTGACTGCAAAGTTGTGAATCCTGACAGCATGCACAGTGCATAGTGCTAGGATTTCCCAGGGCCAGTGCTGGGAGCTGATGGTCATGTGACCGCAACTATGCGATTTTCAATCTTCCTGCCACATTCTGACTAGATGTGTTAGGCCTCGCCCAATCCAATTGAATTGATCGAGGACTTTCATGTCTAGTCAACATGTGACCACATGTGTTATGACCTGGTGGTTAGGAGCACCTGGAATGACCTGATAGTTAAACCTCATACAGGACGAGCTCTGGGATGTGGGAACTCTGCTGACCGCAAGCCCTAATCCTATCACACACACTAGAAATAGCCGTGGAGCGCTCCTGACCAGACCTAGGCGCCTTGTCACAGCCTAAGAACTATCTAGCCCTAGAGATAGAAAATAAAGCCTACCTTGCCTCAGAGAAATTCCCCAAAAGGTAAAGGAAGCCCCCCACATATATTGACTGTGAGTAAAGATGAAAGTCCCAAACGCAGAAATGAAACAGGTTTCAGCAAAGGGAGGCCAGACTTACTAAATAGACAGAGGATAGGAAAGGTAACTTTGCGATCAGCACAAAAACCTACAAAAGACCACGCAGAGTGTGCAAAAAGACCTCCGCACCGACTCAAGGTGCGGAGGGGCCACTCTGCATCCCAGAGCTTCCAGCTAGCAAGACAAAATCATGAAAACCAGCTGGACAAGAAAACAGTGAACAAATAATGACTATCAGGAACTTAGCTTCTGCAGGAGAAGGCAGGTCACCAGAGAGATCCAGTAGCAAACTGAACAAATGCAAAAACATTGACAGCTGGCATGGAGTAACGATCTGAGAGGAGTTAAATAGAGCAGCCAACCAAAGGATAACCCACGTCACCTGTGTAAGGAACCTCAGAAGCAGCAGCTTCACTCACAGCCACCAGAGGGAGCCCATAGACAGAACTCGCCGAAGTACCATTCACGACCACAGGAGGGAGTTCAACAACAGAATTCACAACACACATGTATACAAATCACATACTTGTGGTCAGGCTTTGGCTCCGGTGCTGGAGCATTCTCCGACACCAGCACCGGAGAATTCTGACAGTGTACACTGTGCAAAACAAAATTAATTTTCTGCAATAATACAATGGAGCTATTTTAGACTCATATTTACTGTTTTTTCAGGAAAAGTTAACAGCACACTCATTACTGCAGAGACAGGATTACAATGGCAAGTGAAAGTTTATGCACAGCGGATAATACAGGACCCGCCAATAAAAGTTAGCGATGCCACAGTTCACCTACTTCCCCTCCCTTCACAATGACCTTTGCATAAGGTCATTAAATGCTTCAATACAAAAAAATAAGGTTCAGGAGTGTGTTCATTGTGGCCATATACACGTGTTGTTTCCTGAAACGACAAAAAGTTAAAGTCTAAAAAAAATCCCCACTGGTCAGTTTGAAAATTGCAAGATTTTTATTATTTATTTTTTAATACGGACTGTGATTATAAATAAGAAAATGTCCAACTTTTTCAAAAATGTAATACGAAAACCTGATTTTAACTATAGGTCGTTTTCTGATAATGACTTCCCATAAAGAGCTAATGTTTGTTACTGAATTGCTAAGTGTGACTCACTTCATTTCTAATTCTGATTATTACCTTCATGAATAGAACATTAAAACTACAGTAAAGACTGACACACCAGCGGAGACATATTAAATTAAAGGTCTGTATAACAACACAGATTTATTTCTGTTGAAACTTGAGTGACGACCCCCTTGGGCATTCTAATAGTGGCCGTTAATGGTTGTCATCCAGCATCTGCCATCTATGTAGGAGACTAAAGATGCCTTTTAAGTGGCATAATAAATCTGAAGTTAAGAAAAAAGTCTTTTTTTTTTGTTTGTTTTATGGTTTTATTTGTTTCATTGTTTTTATTTATTTATTGTTTCTTTTTATATCCAGGAGATTATTATTGTTTTGGGATAAAAAGTCCAGTTTTCGCCTCCCCTCTTCAATGCCGGTTATACATTTACAAATCATTAGTGATAATGGCCGGTTGGCAGATCTAATTGATCGATTTAATTGTAACCATTTTTTAATTTTTTTTTTTTTTTATCCCTTGTTTTGGTCATCTTAGCGTTTAGCTTTTTTTTTTGGTGGAGAGATATCAGAAAGCAGACGGGATCGGGGTGAGGGGCGTGTAAAAAAAAGAAATGAATCATTGTATTCTGAGGAACAGTAATCCTTGTTGAGGATTTTGGCTGATTGATATAAATAACATCGTCCCCACCATCTGTCCGAAGAGGGACCTTTCCAGTTAGTGTTAAGCTACAACGGCAGAATAATTAATGAATGGTGTCCTTTGTGCTAGTAATAAAGACAAGACGAATTATGTTATAATCCAACGGCTGCTCATTTGTCACAGCCAAATAAAATGTCAAATAAAAGTGAGGGGGCTACTGTGTTTGTTTAATAGACTACAAGCTACCTGTTTCCACGCCGGCAGCATCCAGGATAATTGCTGGGAATATAAAACTCTTTACAGCATCCATACTTGCTGTCTTGAGCGGCTGGCAGCTTTATCTCGAGGGTTGGGTGCCAACGAATGGTTTATGTAGTGCCCCCCCCCCCCCCCATCTATAATATCACTTAATATAAGCAGCTTTGTATAAATATGATATGGATGGATAGGTAGATAATAGATGATAAATAGATGATAGATAAAAAGATAATAGATAATAGATAGATAAGATAGATGATATAGATTGATAGATAGATAGATGATAGATAGATAGATAATAGATAGATAGATAGATAGATATGGGATAGATTGTTATGGGATAGGATAGATGTTCTGTAGATAGATAATGTCACAAGCTCCCTACATATTATAAACTTTCACCCTTTAGTGCCTCTCACATGTCACTAAAGGTTGTTTCACCTCATTTAACCTATTAAATAAATTTTAGAAAACAAAGTGGGATCCCCCTATTTTTTGATAACCAGCCAATGTAAAGCAGACAGCTGCGCCTTGATATTATCAGTCTGGGAAGGTCCCTGGTTATTCCCAGCCTAAAAATGCCAGCCAGCAGCCACCCCAGAAGTGGTGTATCACATGAGATGCACCAATCCTGGCTCATTCCCAGGTTCTTGATTGCTCTAGTGCTGTTGGGGTTGATGTCAGCTCTAATTTGTCAAAAAACACAGCTGCCATCAAGCCCTGGGGTTGGTAATAGAGAAGGATCTATCAGACATCCCCATTACTAACCCAGTAGTAAAAAATAAAAACACACACAAAAAAAATACTTTATTTGAATAAAGACTCCCCCACACTATCCCTCATTCACCAATTTATAAAAAAAAAATACAACCCATGCATGTCAGACGTAATCCACCGAAATTGTTAAAGTCCAGAAATGGGCACCTGAAAAAAACAGAAGCAAAAGCAGGAGACATTCTCTGCTTCACCAATTTATTAAAAATATTATTTGCACAAAGCTTCGATGTAGTCCACGTTTCCCAAATCTTGCTCCGGTGACTGTGAAGAGCAGTTACTGCTCTTCACAGGTGCTGGGTAGTGACAAAAACTCTCATCAGAGCCGCCAAGTCCTTATCTAACCTAAGACATCCAAAATCAGACCTTGGTAAGGAAGGAGAGATTAAGTATTTGATTTTGATGTTTTCTTTGGATACAAGGTAAAAGACAGGGAATATAATACATATGATTCACGATACCCTGGTCCAGTGGCCGTGTCCCTATTCCATGGCTACCAATCAGGAGCACTGCAGACCACCTCCTACTTCCCGACATCCATGGCTCTACGTTGACTAGCCGGCCTGGTGTGACAATGTTTGTTTATTACTACATAAAAGTGATGGTCCTGCTAATTAAATAAGGTACTGGGAATGCCAGGAAGTAGGAGGTGATTTGCAGAGCTCCTGACCAGCAGCCATGGAATACGGACCTGGCCACTGAACCTACGACTTGTCTATATGATATCCCCTATCGCATGCCTAAGAGTAGGTGCAGAAGACACTTCAAGAAAATGCAGATTGTGTTTTTCCCGAAATGTTTTTATGACGTCTCTCGTGGTGGTGCCGCCGGTATTTTTGTTTCTTATTCCACAAATAACACAATATTGAATTCCAAATGGAAGCCACCCAAAATATGGACTGGTCACTCTCTTTTTTTCTTTTTTAGCTACTTCACGTCTTTCGAAGCCTGAGAAAAGTCAGAACATGTGCACATCAAATAGTTAGAAATTGCAATGCATAGGTTCTTTCCTTTTAGGCATTATTTTTTTTAGTGCTTCTTCAGGTGATATCAGTCCAAATCCACCTGAAAAAGACATCATGTTCCCGTAACCTAATTTCTCCCTCCCTTCAGAAGATGTTTTGCAACAATTCGGATTCCCACGGCCTTTTTTTTGAAGATCCTTCTGCCACGTGGCGGACCACATATCCTCCCCCTTTGCCTTATTTTCTTCCTGACATCATAATCCCGGCGAAACATAAATTTCAGCTATACTTAGCTCTAAAATCGATTACCGTGCAAGTCTGGATTCGGCGTTACTAGGAGATGTGTAAACATGGCTGTACCTCCGGGAACTACCTAGGATGGAGGGCAGGGCTGCACTTCCTCGGAACATGCTCCGGCAGTAAAAATTCACAAACCTGGCATTTATACAGGCATCTGTCGCTGGCTCCAATGCCAGTTCATAGTATACACACAAACATCTGCTTCCTTACACAGAGGGATACAGAACGCCTGACAGGTCTGTGTTAGCAGGATTCACAATGCCAGGGATTTTTTTTTTTTTTTTTTATGCACACACACAAAAAAAAAAAAAATTCCTAATGCTTCCCGTCAAGCCATTAGAATTGATACAATCAGCCCAGGCCCCATTAAGTCATCAGTGTCCACCTGTGATAAAGATGGGCCATTTGTTTTCTTAAAGCTCACTTAATGTCTGCTTAACTCGATTTATCAGGAAATGTACAACAATTTCCTCACAGCCTGAAATTTGGTAGTGGTTCAAAGTCAAAAGGCCAGCGCTGGTATTATTCAGCTGCTACAATAAACAGTCATGAAGCCATGTCCACCCCCTAAACAAGGGTGTTGTGGCGTAAATAGCGGCTGCTCCGGGGGAGCTTAGATTGCACATAATTGCATTTATTGCAAGAAAGAAAACATTTTTCTCCACTACCTATAATGGATTTACTTGTTGTTGGAAACTATATAGATTTGGGTAGAAAGTGGAGCATTTAAGCAAATGGATGAGAACGTCCCAGGTGTCCGCACCGCATCGGGCTAAAATAAAAAAAATAAAATAAATAAACAATAAAAAAATATTTTGTTTGATTTATTTATTTTATTTTTTATTTGCTTTTTTTTCATTCAATTTCATACAAATGGACAGAAAGAAATGAATAAAAATGGTAGCATGCAGATTTTTCTAATTCTAATTACATGGATATTTTCCTTTAAATCAAAGTTGTAGAGGTTGCTCTAATGTAGAACGCAATATAAAAATGTAAATGTGTATTACAGCCGAGCAAAAAGATTCTCAATAGTTTGTCCAGTGTTCCGTCCAGTCTGGTCCATTGTGGCAGCCCTTACAACAGCATCATTGGCATGGTCATGATGTCACTGAACTTAGTCCATGCCAGAGGCGTCAATTATACTGGCCACAGAGGTGAAGATGGCCTTGGTTTGACGGCCATAGTGGACCACACATCCTATATTATACCCCAGAGCTGCACTCACTATTCTGCTGGTGAAGTCAATGTGTACATACAGTACATTACTGATCCTGAGTTACATCCTGTATTATACCCCAGAGCTGCACTCACTATTCTGCTGGTGCAGTCACTGTGTACATACACTACATTACTGATCCTGAGTTACATCCTGTATTATACTCCAGAGCTGCACTCACTATTCTGCTGGTGCAGTCACTGTGTACATACATTACATTACTGATCCTGAGTTACATCCTGTATTATACTCCAGAGCTGCACTCACTATTCTGCTGGTGCAGTCACTGGGTACATACATTACATTACTGATCCTGAGTTACATCCTGTATTATACTCCAGAGCTGCACTCACTATTCTGCTGGTGCAGTCACTGTGTACATACATTACATTACTGATCCTGAGTTACATCCTGTATTATACTCCAGAGCTGCACTCACTATTCTGCTGGTGCAGTCACTGTGTACATACAGTACATTACTGATCCTGAGTCACATCCTGTATTATACCCCAGAGCTGCACGCACTATTCTGCTGGTGCAGTCACTGTGTACATACATTACATTACTGATCCTGAGTTACATCCTGTATTATACTCCAGAGCTGCACTCACTATTCTGCTGGTGCAGTCACTGTGTACATACATTACATTACTGATCCTGAGTTACATCCTGTATTATACCCCAGAGCTGCACTCACTATTCTACTAGTGCAGTCACTGTGTACATACATTACATTACTGATCCTGAATTACATCCTGTATTATTCTCCAGAGCTGCACTCACTATTCTGCTGGTGCAGTTACTGTGTACATACATTACATTACTGATCCTGAGTTACATCCTGTATTTTTCTCCAGAGCTGCACTCACTATTCTGCTGGTGCAGTCACTGTGTACATACATTACATTACTGATCCCGAGTTACCTCCTGTATTATACCCCAGAGCTGCACTCACTATTCTGCTGGTGCAGTCACAGTGTGCATACATTACATTACAGATCCTGAGTTACATCCTGTATTATACCCCAGAGCTGCACTCACTATTCTGCTGGTGCAGTCACTGTGTGCATACAGTACATTACTGATCCTGAGTCACATCCTGTATTATACCCCAGAGCTGCACTCACTATTCTGCTGGTGCAGTCACTGGGTACATACATTACATTACTGATCCTGAGTTACATCCTGTATTATACCCCAGAGCTGCACTCACTATTCTGCTGGTGCAGTCACTGTGTGCATACAGTACATTACTGATCGCGAGTCACATCCTGTATTATACCCCAGAGCTGCACTCACTATTCTGCTGGTGCAGTCACTGTGTACATACATTACATTACAGATCCTGAGTTACATCCTGTATTAAACTCCAGAGCTGCACTCACTATTCTGCTGGTGCAGTCACTGTGTACATACATTACATTACTGATCCTGAGTTACATCCTGTATTATACCCCAGAGCTGCACTCACTATATTGCTAGTGCAGTCACGGTGTACATACATTACATTACTGATCCTGAATTACATCCTGTATTATTCTCCAGAGCTGCACTCACTATTCTGCTGGTGCAGTCACTGTGTACATACATTACATTACTGATCCTGAGTTACATCCTGTATTATTCTCCAGAGCTGCACTCACTATTCTGCTGGTGCAGTCACTGTGTACATACATTACATTACTGATCCCTAGTTACCTCCTGTATTATACCCCAGAGCTGCACTCACTATTCTACTGGTGCAGTCACTGTGTACATACATTACATTACTGATCCCGAGTCACATCCTGTATTATACCCCAGAGCTGCACTCACTATTCTGCTGGTGCAGTCACTGTGTATATACAGTACATTACTGATCCTGAGTCACATCCTGTATTATACTTCAGAGCTGCACTCACTATTCTGCTGGTGCAGTCACTGTGTACATACATTACATTACTGATCCTGAATTACATCCTGTATTATTCTCCAGAGCTGCACTCACTATTCTGCTGGTGCAGTCACTGTGTACATACATTACATTACTGATCCTGAGTTACATCCTGTATTATACCCCAGAGCTGCACTCACTATTCTGCTGGTGCAGTCACTGTGTACATACATTACATTACTGATCCTGAGTTACCTCCTGTATTATACCCCAGAGCTGCACTCACTATTCTGCTGGTGCAGTCACTGTGTACATTCATTACATTACTGATCCCGAGTCACATCCTGTATTATACCCCAGAGCTGCACTCACTATTCTGCTGGTGCAGTCACTGTGTACATACATTACATTACTGATCCCGAGTCACATCCTGTATTATACCCCAGAGCTGCACTCACTATTCTGCTGGTGCAGTCACTGTGTACATACATTACATTTCTGATCCTCAATTACATCCTGTATTATTCTCCAGAGCTGCACTCACTATTCGGCTGGTGCAGTAACTGTGTACATACATTACATTACTGATCCTGAGTTACATCCTGTATTATTCTCCAGAGCTGCACTCACTATTCTGCTGGTGCAGTCACTGTGTACATACATTACATTACTGATCCTGAGTTACCTCCTGTATTATACCCCAGAGCTGCACTCACTATTCTGCTGGTGCAGTCACTGTGTACATACATTACATTACTGATCCCGAGTCACATCCTGTATTATACCCCAGAGCTGCACTCACTATTCTGCTGGTGCAGTCACTGTGTACATACAGTACATTACTGATCCTGAGTCACATCCTGTATTATACTTCAGAGCTGCACTCACTATTCTGCTGGTGCAGTCACTGTGTACATACATTACATTACTGATCCTGAATTACATCCTGTATTATTCTCCAGAGCTGCACTCACTATTCTGCTGGTGCAGTCACTGTGTACATACATTACATTACTGATCCTGAGTTACCTCCTGTATTATACCCCAGAGCTGCACTCACTATTCTGCTGGTGCAGTCACTGTGTACATACATTACATTACTGATCCTGAGTTACCTCCTGTATTATACCCCAGAGCTGCACTCACTATTCTGCTGGTGCAGTCACTGTGTACATACAGTACATTACTGATCCTGAGTCACATCCTGTATTATACTTCAGAGCTGCACTCACTATTCTGCTGGTGCAGTCACTGTGTACATTCATTACATTACTGATCCTGAGTTACATCCTGTATTATACCCCAGAGCAGCACTCACTATTCTGCTGGTGCAGTCACTGTGTACATACATTACATTACTGATCCTGAGTTACATCCTGTATTATACCCCAGAGCTGCACTCACTATTCTGCTGGTGCAGTCACTGTGTACATACATTACATTACTGATCCTGAGTTACCTCCTGTATTATACCCCAGAACAGCACTCACTATTCTGCTGGTGCAGTCACTGTGTACATACATTACATTACTGATCCCGAGTCACATCCTGTATTATACCCCAGAGCTGCACTCACTATATTGCTAGTGCAGTCACGGTGTACATACATTACATTACTGATCCTGAATTACATCCTGTATTATTCTCCAGAGCTGCACTCACTATTCTGCTGGTGCAGTCACTGTGTACATACATTACATTACTGATCCTGAGTTACATCCTGTATTATTCTCCAGAGCTGCACTCACTATTCTGCTGGTGCAGTCACTGTGTACATACATTACATTACTGATCCCTAGTTACCTCCTGTATTATACCCCAGAGCTGCACTCACTATTCTACTGGTGCAGTCACTGTGTACATACATTACATTACTGATCCCGAGTCACATCCTGTATTATACCCCAGAGCTGCACTCACTATTCTGCTGGTGCAGTCACTGTGTATATACAGTACATTACTGATCCTGAGTCACATCCTGTATTATACTTCAGAGCTGCACTCACTATTCTGCTGGTGCAGTCACTGTGTACATACATTACATTACTGATCCTGAATTACATCCTGTATTATTCTCCAGAGCTGCACTCACTATTCTGCTGGTGCAGTCACTGTGTACATACATTACATTACTGATCCTGAGTTACATCCTGTATTATACCCCAGAGCTGCACTCACTATTCTGCTGGTGCAGTCACTGTGTACATTCATTACATTACTGATCCCGAGTCACATCCTGTATTATACCCCAGAGCTGCACTCACTATTCTGCTGGTGCAGTCACTGTGTACATACATTACATTACTGATCCCGAGTCACATCCTGTATTATACCCCAGAGCTGCACTCACTATTCTGCTGGTGCAGTCACTGTGTACATACATTACATTACTGATCCTCAATTACATCCTGTATTATTCTCCAGAGCTGCACTCACTATTCTGCTGGTGCAGTAACTGTGTACATACATTACATTACTGATCCTGAGTTACATCCTGTATTATACCCCAGAGCTGCACTCACTATTCTGCTGGTGCAGTCACTGTGTACATACATTACATTACTGATCCTCAATTACATCCTGTATTATTCTCCAGAGCTGCACTCACTATTCTGCTGGTGCAGTAACTGTGTACATACATTACATTACTGATCCTGAGTTACATCCTGTATTATACCCCAGAGCTGCACTCACTATTCTGCTGGTGCAGTCACTGTGTACATACATTACATTACTGATCCTCAATTACATCCTGTATTATTCTCCAGAGCTGCACTCACTATTCTGCTGGTGCAGTCACTGTGTACATACATTACATTACTGATCCTCAATTACATCCTGTATTATACCCCAGAGCTGCACTCACTATTCTGCTGGTGCAGTCACTGTGTACATACATTACATTACTGATCCTCAATTACATCCTGTATTATTCTCCAGAGCTGCACTCACTATTCTGCTGGTGCAGTCACTGTGTACATACAGTACATTACTGATCCTGAGTCACATCCTGTATTATACTTCAGAGCTGCACTCACTATTCTGCTGGTGCAGTCACTGTGTACATACATTACATTACTGATCCTGAATTACATCCTGTATTATTCTCCAGAGCTGCACTCACTATTCTGCTGGTGCAGTCACTGTGTACATACATTACATTACTGATCCTGAGTTACCTCCTGTATTATACCCCAGAGCTGCACTCACTATTCTGCTGGTGCAGTCACTGTGTACATACATTACATTACTGATCCTGAGTTACCTCCTGTATTATACCCCAGAGCTGCACTCACTATTCTGCTGGTGCAGTCACTGTGTACATTCATTACGTTACTGATCCTGAGTTACATCCTGTATTATACCCCAGAGCAGCACTCACTATTCTGCTGGTGCAGTCACTGTGTACATACATTACATTACTGATCCTGAGTTACATCCTGTATTATACCCCAGAGCTGCACTCACTATTCTGCTGGTGCAGTCACTGTGTACATACATTACATTACTGATCCTGAGTTACCTCCTGTATTATACCCCAGAACAGCACTCACTATTCTGCTGGTGCAGTCACTGTGTACATACATTACATTACTGATCCCGAGTCACATCCTGTATTATACCCCAGAGCTGCACTCACTATTCTGCTGGTGCAGTCACTGTGTACATACATTACATTACTGATCCCGAGTCACATCCTGTATTATACCCCAGAGCTGCACTCACTATTCTGCTAGTGCAGTCACTGTGTACATACATTACATTACTGATCCTGAATTACATCCTGTATTATTCTCCAGAGCTGCACTCACTATTCTGCTGGTGCAGTCACTGTGTACATACATTACTGATCCTGAGTTACCTCCTGTATTATACCCCAGAGCTGCACTCACTATTCTGCTGGTGCAGTCACTGTGCACATACATTACATTACTGATCCTGAGTTACATCCTGTATTATTCTCCAGAGCTGCACTCACTATTCTGTTGGTGCAGTCACTGTGTACATACATTACATTACTGATCCTGAGTTACATCCTGTATTATTCTCCAGAGCTGCACTCACTATTCTGCTGCTGCAGTCACTGTGTACATACATTACATTACTGATCCTGAGTTACATCCTGTATTATACCCCAGAGCTGCACTCACTATTCTGCTGCTGCAGTCACTGTGTACATACATTACATTACTGATCCCGAGTCACATCCTGTATTATACCCCAGAGCTGCACTCACTATTCTGCTGGTGCAGTCACTGTGTACATACATTACATTACTGATCCCGAGTCACATCCTGTATTATACCCCAGAGCTGCACTCACTATTCTGCTGGTGCAGTCACTGTGTACATACATTACATTACTGATCCTGAGTTACATCCTGTATTATACCCCAGAGCTGCACTCACTATTCTGCTGGTGCAGTCACTGTGTACATTCATTACATTACTGATCCTGAGTTACATCCTGTATTATACCCCAGAGCAGCACTCACTATTCTGCTGGTGCAGTCACTGTGTACATACATTACATTACTGATCCTGAGTTACATCCTGTATTATACCCCAGAGCTGCACTCACTATTCTGCTGGTGCAGTCACTGTGTACATACATTACATTACTGATCCTGAGTTACCTCCTGTATTATACCCCAGAACAGCACTCACTATTCTGCTGGTGCAGTCACTGTGTACATACATTACATTACTGATCCCGAGTCACATCCTGTATTATACCCCAGAGCTGCACTCACTATTCTGCTGGTGCAGTCACTGTGTACATACATTACATTACTGATCCCGAGTCACATCCTGTATTATACCCCAGAGCTGCACTCACTATTCTGCTAGTGCAGTCACTGTGTACATACATTACATTACTGATCCTGAATTACATCGTGTATTATTCTCCAGAGCTGCACTCACTATTCTGCTGGTGCAGTCACTGTGTACATACATTACTGATCCTGAGTTACCTCCTGTATTATACCCCAGAGCTGCACTCACTATTCTGCTGGTGCAGTCACTGTGCACATACATTACATTACTGATCCTGAGTTACATCCTGTATTATTCTCCAGAGCTGCACTCACTATTCTGTTGGTGCAGTCACTGTGTACATACATTACATTACTGATCCTGAGTTACATCCTGTATTATTCTCCAGAGCTGCACTCACTATTCTGCTGCTGCAGTCACTGTGTACATACATTACATTACTGATCCTGAGTTACATCCTGTATTATACCCCAGAGCTGCACTCACTATTCTGCTGGTGCAGTCACTGTGTACATACATTACATTACTGATCCCGAGTCACATCCTGTATTATACCCCAGAGCTGCACTCACTATTCTGCTGGTGCAGTCACTGTGTACATACATTACATTACTGATCCCGAGTCACATCCTGTATTATACCCCAGAGCTGCACTCACTATTCTGCTGGTGCAGTCACTGTGTACATACATTACATTACTGATCCTGAGTTACATCCTGTATTATACCCCAGAGCTGCACTCACTATTCTGCTGGTGCAGTCACTGTGTACATACATTACATTACTGATCCCGAGTCACATCCTGTATTATACCCCAGAGCTGCACTCACTATTCTGCTGGTGCAGTCACTGTGTACATACATTACATTACTGATCCCGAGTCACATCCTGTATTATACTCCAGAGCTGCACTCACTATTAGAGATGAGCGAACCCGAACAGTAAAGTTCTGCGTCCGTACCAAACACCTACTGTTCAGGCACGGACACCGAACACGGACTTTACCAGGAAGTCCTTGTTACTATTTGGGTTCGGCGTTTGTTGCGCTGTCATGTGCATGGCAGCGCGGCAAACACCATTTCTGATCGGCGGTGAAATCATCCCTGCCGGTCAGAGAGCCGCGGTTCCCATGCTGTCAAAAGACAGTGGGAGCACTCAGCTGTGATTGTAGATATAAAGTTTACCTCCAGTCACTGGTGTCAGCTGATGGGACTACTGATCTCATCATCCAACACCTGCTGCTGCTTATAACAGTGAGAGCAGGAGCGGCGGATTGGAGTATTCATCAGCCGCTTCTGCGCTGTAAATAAATAATTTAAATAAAAAGCGGCATGGTTCCCCTGTATTTTTGCTAACCAGCCAGGCACTCCTCAGCTGTCAGTGTCAGCAAGGCCAGTTATCAAGAATAGAGGGGTCCCCATGCCGTATTTTTTAATTATTAAAATAAATAATTTTAAAAAACGTTGTGGGGTCCCCCCCATTTTTGACAAACAGCCTTGCTAAAGCAGAGAGCTGGGGGCTGGTAATCTCAGGCTGGTAAGGGGGTATGGATATTGGCCCTCCAGCCTAAAAATAGCAGCCCACAGCTGCCCAGGAAAAGCACATCTATTAGATGCTCCAATTCTGGTGCTTTGCCCGGCTCTTCCCACTTGCGCTGTAGCGGTGACAAGTGGGCTTAATATTTGTGGGGTTGATGTCTCCTTTGTATTGTCAGGTGACCTCAAGCCTACGGCTTAGTAATGGAGAGGTGTCTATAAGACATCATCCATTACTAATCCTATAGTTATATGGTAAATGAAGACATAACCAGAATAAAGTCCATTAACTGAAAGAATGACACAGACTCCTTTAATATTAATTAATTAAACCATACTTCTGACATTGCATAATTCCACCAAAGCCCTCGATCTCCTGTAAGAAAACTAAAATAAAAAAAAACAATATATCATACCTGTCTGTCGCCGTTCTTTTCCACGCCATAATCCATGTCTAGAGGATAAACAGTTTTCAACCTGGACGGTGCCAAAATGCGACCGTCCAGGCTGGGAACCACTGGTGAATGAGCTGCTGAGAGTGGAGCTTCAGTGACCAGTGGTGACATCATTGAGGTTACATCCGGTCACTGCGGCTTCGTTCCCAGTTGTGCTGAACTGTGGTGACCTCAGTGAGATCCTCGCTAGCAGTGTGAGTTTTTACCCCACTAATCTTGTCCTGTTCTTGTTGAATGACAGGTCTCTTCTATGTGTGCATTTAGCAAGAGACATAACAAACAACTGGACTGGTGCTGGCAAAAGCCATCGAGGACGGTGCCTGAATAGTCTCCTTTCCAGCTATGGTCCCCATCCAGATCTTCAAACTATGCCCCAGAATTTACGAGAAAACCAGCAATATCTTACGATATTGACGTGGTTTGGGCAGCATAAAACAACTGACTGGAAAAAATTAAAGACCATCTCTACCATTGTAGAATTCAAAAAAATCATCTTAAAACAAGAAATGCCGGGAGATTGCCGCTCTGAGGACTGAAATCTTGTGAATGCCGATCTGGAGTATAATAAAGTCTGCAAATCGGAATCAATAAAAGCTACACAAAGGCAATAATTAAATATTTACCTATATCTAGATCTATAGAAATAATAAGATCTGTGCTCCTCGTGATGCATTTAGTTCACAGAAGATTGCTTTTCGACTGGAAGCCGTTCACCACTGGACCATGAGAATATTGACGTTTGTACGCGCTTAAACGTCTTGACGTAAGGATGAAGGTTCCATTTAATGGCAGCGAGCGGAGATCTTCAAAATGGCAAAGAACCATAATTCCGTTATACAATGATTAACCTTTAATTCGGGAATCAGAATGAGATGAATTCTTTGCATTCACGTTGGGCGCGACAATAATGACGAAACGGTTATGATGGATGGTGCTAATGCCCAACGCCATGCTGTTTAGTGGCCCACTATGTCTCCAGGACTCGGCACGCCTGTAGCACACAGGGCACCGAGTGCATGGCTCCATGGAAGAGGGAAACAACTAACGCTATGGAGTAACAAGAATCTTAGGTCTGCTCTGCAGCACTCGGAGATTGTTGACATCTGCTGAGGTTGAAGCGCTCAGTAAGCAGGAAATGGGGTGTCACTTTGAGTGGTAGTCTACCATTACCCTGGCATCCTAATGAAGTGACTGCAGTACACAGTGCTACGGGATGGCATCTTAACGCACGGATAAGCAAAAGCACTTTCCTCCTTGTCACTGTCATCCATCTGCCTGCACCCTACTGCAGCCAATGGGATGGAACCATGCTACAATGTGCTATAAGCCATTTAGAGTTGCATATTGCATAATCAGTGCCATTAAATATGTTAAAAAATGACTATTATTGGTTATTTCCCTCTGTCTCCGACACCTGGAGTTTGATACATTAGCGCTCAAGTTTTCCGAGAGCAGATTCACTTATTAATGTTATCTATGCAAAACATTGCAAGATTAAGCTAAGCATCTCAGTATAAAGAACAGTATTCACCGAGCACACACAGGCGGCGTAATGTGTTTAGTTCATTTATCAATTTACAATGCAAAATCGTTGCGGACAAGATCAACATCAAGAACACAAGTTTGTAGGCTTTGTATAATTCTCTGTGTTTTCTAAGTATGTTACGGCGCTGGATCGTTAGGATTTTATATCAGGGCTGCAAAAAAAAAAGAAACAATATATATTTGTATTTATTGTTGTTATTATTATACACAACTATTTTGTGTATTATTTATCATGATTATTGTAATAATTATCAATGTATTATTTTATATATTATTTTCATGCTACGTGCATATTGTACGTATATATTTTTTATGTTAAAAAAATAAAAAAGTTCTGTATTTAATGATACAGAGACCAATACATCAAAAAACACAGAAACGCCATGCTTATATATAGTTTAGGTTAGGGTCACACCAACGTATGTTCTCTCATCCGAGGGAATCGGACCGATTATGCCTATCTCACTTTGATCAGAGTTTGACCAGAATGTGATCCAATTCTCACGCATGAGGGGAAGATGGAGAAGAAAATGTCTTCAACTTCTCCAGTCTGTCATTCCATGAATCTAGTAGTCTTAGGCAAACTGAAGACCGCGCTCACGAGGTAGATTTAAGGTTTTTTATTGAAGCCTACGCGTTTCAAGAGCTTTCTTACTCTCTTCTTCAGGGCATATCCTAAGACTACTACCCTCAATATCCTTTTGGATTTTTTTGGAGATCTGCTGCTATGGTTTTGCTTTTATGGGAGTTGTGACCTTGGTTCACAACTGCAATAGGTGAGCACATTTCCTGCAAAAGAATTTTATTCTTTCATATATAGTGAGACACATTGGGGGCGCCTTGTTTTTTTCTTTTATTCCATGAATCTAGGATCGCACTCAGATGTCATCGAAGTGCAGTCCAATGGTTTCCATGGGCTCATTGACATGTAGAGCCAAGTGGGAGCCGAAGTTTTCTTTGATCACAGTAGGAACGAAAATATGTTGGTCTGCACAAGCCCCTAGTGTCATGATGGGGTTCATTAGGTTCATTAGGTGCCTGAGGACCACCCTCCATCAATATAGAACCCCAGTGGTAAGTGATTGTCTCCAGAGTCATAAAATGAGTTGTCTTCTGCTGGCTCACTATTGTGTTAAAGTTTTGTTTAACCTAAGAAACTTCAGTCTATTGGTTCCTCTGGGGTTGTTTTGCTTGCTGAGACAATTTATGAGAGTTGTCAGATGTAGCTCTGTAATGAATGGAAAAATACTCAGGCTCAAAAGTTTGTGTTGCTGCGCTATTAAGGAAAAATGCACCAAGAAAAACCAACCTGATAATTTTATATTTGATAATGCAGTCAATAATTTCCGTCGTTGGCCTTGAGAGTCCAGACAAGACCATGAATGTCGATCCAGTTCGAAAACCTCCATACACAGTATGGAGAACTCGGAGACAAATCGTCCATTTTACAACAAACTCTCCTGATTCCTCTGTACACATGAATGTTCGATTCCATCAAGCGCCCCTATCTCGAGAGCCACTAACAGATTCCTCTGGCGGCAGCTTATCTCTAGAAGAACAAAAGGATCAACCACTGAAATTCATTAGGATGGATCCTTCTCTCCCGTGACCTCATCTGTTGGGGAAGAACCAGAAGGACCCATACACATTGACACATCCCATTGATATTGGTGGGTTTCAGACGACTTTAGTCTCATGTGGGTCTTTAGGATGGTCGTAGTCCCAGTCATATTAAACATACAGATGTTTCCTTCCTTAACATCCCTTTTGTTCTAGAGATGAGTGACACAAAATAACCAGCTTTGAAAATAAATAAGCTAATTTTGTGTCACTCTGTCGAGAGATGTTTATGCTACAAGTATCTACACGTTGCCACTCGGTGACCGTGATTTGGATTGAAGCCTGTTGAAGCTTTTTGGATTGAAGCCTGTTGAAGCTTTTTCTAGTCTGACGACAAAATGAATTGAACTTGTAACGTGAGAGATTTTACAGAAAGGATGAACACATTTGTGTAATCAAGTCATAATATCGACTTAGAAAAGGTCGTGGTGCCAGTGTTCATTACATCATGGAGGTTATCCAGCCTGGCAAGTAGCAGCAAGGTGTTAAATCCTTGGGGAAATAAGGAGTATAACCCAATGCGGTCTTAATTGGGGAAAATAAAGTCTTCGAAGGAAAAAAAGCTAAAAAGTTCATCCATTGTTGTCTTGAGGACCATCAGCTTATCTCAACTTCCTATAATGTTTCCCGTCTTATCGAACCAATTCTACTCTACGGAGATGGACACTGATCGTATTTTGTTCCCAATAAAAGGACCAATTTACACTCCACAGTCCGAGACGGCGCAATCTGGAGACGGCGCTTAACAAGCCATGAAACTCCGGCACCGTACGTACTGCCTTGATGTCTCCATGATTAAACCATTTCTGATGTTCAAAATCCTAATCGAAGCATAAAAGACGCCATGATAGTTTACACATGAATAACTTAACTTTATCTGGGACCTCACAAGGTCATGGAAGGTCCAACACAAACACCTAGAAAAAAAAATGCATTTGTTCTTTTAGTATTTTTCTCGTTCTTATCCATTTTTGGATGGGCGTCAGGGAAGCTGAACCTCGTAAACTGTTCTAGCGCAGGAAGGCAAAGGTACATAGCGCCAGAGAAGGGGAAAAGAAATCATATTACGCTTTTTAGTGCATCAGTTCGCAATATTTTCTCCAGGCTTTAAAGAGCAAAGTGTGGCAAAAAATCCCGAGCTCAGCAGCTTTATGTAGCCGAATGGCGGAATGTGACTGCGTGATTTATAATGAGAAAAGGTATCTGCAACACACAATTTTCTACCTAGCTGCAAATAATAATTCATAGTGATGTCCCTCGCAGATAAAAGACCTTTTGTGTGTTAGGCCTATGAGGTAAAGTGATCATGATAAATGTCGGACCAGCGCAGGTAACGGCTTTACAAACCATTAAGATTAGCTGGGCCTTTCTTCAATGATAACGGTAGCCAAGCTGTGACTGTATGTGGTAATAATATTGCAGTCCTGATAAATGCCAGAGCCGGTGGAGGTGTTTATCATCGCCGGCTCAGGACTGCTGACTAAAGCTGCCACAAGTTGACTACTGGGGTTTTTTTTTCTCATTCTTTTCTTGTTTTACAATAGATTAGAAATAAACCACTACACAAAGAGTAATGAGGACAAGTCCAGGGGCGGACATACCACCGGCCCAACCTGTGCAGCCGCACCGGGACCCAACCGGCCAGGGGTCGTCTACATTTACCTACAACGAGGAAAGAAGCTTCAGTCTCACATTATTGGACTGCAAAGGGCCCATATACCCTTCTTGCCTAGGGGCCCCTTTCTGTCTGTATCCACCCCTGGACAAGTCATTGGTTCTTTTCTGGGTATGTGCAACTTCTAAGCATTACCCCACCTGTAAGGCTCTGCGTACCAGTTTGGCAATCTTGACTGGTAAGAACGGTATGCTCCTAGTTCTTTATCAGTGGCGGGACAGAAACCTCAGAAAAGCAGACAGGTATTTCCCCATCATGCTGGTCATCAGGAGAATATACTGGTGGATACCGGCTCCGAGGGTCACGCAGATGTGCTCCATTCCCACACTGTCTTTGAAATTTTAAGATAAGTCCTTTCTTCTCTGTATGGACCTAAGTCAGTATGTTCTCCTGATGAACCTCATGACGGGGAAACGCGTCGAGTAGACTGAACTCATCATAAGGATACTGGCTGGGAAATCCTGATATACTGTATTGATTTATCAATCTGATGGATATGGGCAATAATAATTGGTAACCAACTATTGATGCACACGGAAGAACTCTAGAGACGTTGAATATGAGGGCACCTCTCTTTGACTAATGGACCCCAAGGCTCAATCTGAAGTACATACTATGTTGGGGATTATGTGCAATATATGATAGGTATCTGTATAATCTCTTTCTTAGCTGCCGTATACTTACTCTTTAATATACCTCCCAGTATAACCGCTTATTTGATTTAATTATTCTGTCTGTATCCTCATTGTAAGGGCCCCCTCTCCTGATAAATTGTCAGAAATAGGGTACTACGTTGGCCTGATTACAAAGGGGAAATAAGTATTTGATCCCTTGCTGATTTTGTAAGTTTGCCCACTGACAAAGACATGAACAGTCTATAATTTTAAGGGTAGGTTAATTTTAACATTGAGAGATAGAATATCAAAAATAAAATCCAGAAAATCACATTGTATAAATTACATAAATTTATTTGCATTTTGCAGCGAGAAATAAGTATTTGATCCCCTACCAACCATTAAGAGTTCTGGCGTCTACAGACCAGTTAGATGCTCCTAATCAACTCGTTATCTGCATCAAAGACAGCTACAGTATCTTATATAGTCACCTTTATAAAACACTCCTGTCCACAGGCTCAATTAATCAGTCAGACTCTAACCTCTACAACATGGGCAAGACCAAACAGCTTTATAAGGATGTCAGGGACAAGATCATAGACCCACACAAAGCTGGAATGGGCTACAAAACCATAAATAAGATGCTGGGTGAGAAGGAGACAACTGTTGGTGCAATAGTAAGAAAATGGAAGAAATATAAAATGACTGTCAATCGACATCAATCTGGGGCACCATGCAACATCTCACCTCGTGGCTTATCCTTGATCATAAGGAAGGTGAGAGATGAGCCTAAAACCCACACGGAGGGGAACTTGTTAATGATCTCAAGGCAGCTGGGACCACAGACACCAAGAAAACCATTGGTAACACATTACGCCACAAAGGTTTAAAATCCTGCAGTACCCGCAAGGTCCCCCTGCTCAAGAAGGCACATGTGCAGGCCTGTCTGAAGTTTACCAATGAACACCTGGAAGATTCTGTGAGATGCTGTGGTCAGATGAGACAAAAATTGAGGTCTTTGGCATGAACTCAACTCCCCGTGTTTGGAGGAAGATAAATGCTGCTTATGACCCAAAGAACACCATCCCCACTGTCAAGCATGCAGGTGGAAACATTATGTTTTGGGGTGTTTCTCTGCTAAGGGCACAGGACTACTTCACCGCATCAATGGGAGAATGGATGGAGCCCTGTACCGTAAAATCCTGAGTGACATCCTCCTTCCCACCGCCAGGACATTAAAAATTGGTCATGGTTGGGTCTTCCAGCAAGACAATGACCCAAAACATGTCGCCAGGGCAACAAAGGAGTGGCTCAAAAATAAGCACATTAAGGTCATGGAGTGGCCTAGCCAGTGTCCAGACCTTAATCCCATAGAAAACTTATGGAAGGAGTTGAAGCTCCGAGTTGCCAAGAGACAGCCTCAAAATCTTAATGATTTAGAGATTACCTGCAAAGAAGAGTGGAGTATTTAGTGATTTACTTGCTCATTTTTCTTTTTATGTGGGTTATTTTTGGGTTTTGTGTGTGAAATGGCCATAGTGTGAACATGCTCTCACACTTTGCTTCTACACCAGCTTATAGCCCGGCTCATTTCTTTTGCTTTTAGCACAAATAGCCACATATTCTGGGGTGTGGGTGAACGGGGGGACTAAAGTACATTTGTGCATACATTTTTCATCATCTTAATAACGACATCACAATGACAAACAAAAACAAACAAAACGCGTAAATACATAATATAGACTAAAAAATAAGGCGCAAATGAAAAACAGGTGCACACACCACAAACTAGATAAAAAAAGATGAAAATGTGATAATGAATTGTCTCTTGTTTTTGCCAGTAACACATTTTTATAGAGGGTTTTTTAGAATTCGGGAACTAAAGTCTATTTGTTCTGTAAAGAAAAGTTCTTCAACGTTGCGTTTCTTCTTCTTCCCTTTGGATGGAATGTGAAGTCTGCAGACGATCTGAGTGACGTTTTGAGCAGAGAAAAATCCCATTAAATGTAAAGTTCACCAAAATGTTTTAGTCCAACGTCCAAGTAAAAAAGATGAGAAGATTAAGTATTTTTTTCAACTGCTAGGCATACAGGGTGTACAACTAAGATACAATGTGTAAAAGAAATGTAACAAAATAAAACAAGTCTGTGTTGTACAGAGAGACAGTGCATTATATAGCAACCTTATCTCCTTGGCAGGGGCATTCATTGCCACTACTCCCTGATCCTCTGGGGAGGGGACTGCTGCACTGGTTCTCTCCGCCCACGAGCATCAGTGAGATCGCCTGGGCCTTATTTTTGCCAGCACCTCATAGCAACTGTATGGTCTGCTTCAATGCTATGTACTGTATGCCCTATTTTGACACTTAGGAGATATCATTGGATTATTCACAGAGGAAAAAAATCACCATATACCATAAATTACAGACCAGAGGCGTAATCACAATTTAGACCACTGTCTTTAATAACAACCCAGAACTGCTACAGTGCAGAGACACTTTTTTTCTTTTGTAATATCAATATTTTATTATTTATTTACTCTGCCTTTCTCATATAGCGTCATCATATTCGTCAGCGCTTTACAGACATCATCACTGTCCCCAACAGTATGTCTTTGGAGTGTAGGAGGAAACCGGAGAACCCAAAGGAAACCCACGCAAACACGGGGAGAACATACAAACTCTCTGCAGATGTTGTCCAAGGTGGGTTTTGAGCCCAGGACGCAAGTGCTGCAAGGCTACAGTGCTAACCACTGAGCCATGTGCAATTAAGATTACACTTCACAAACTGCAAGGAATGTTGAGATTTTAGCTTCAGGTTTTCTTAAAATCTCGAGAATTTAGAATGCAGCTATGCATTATATTACATGCTGCAACTCTATATCAGTACAGAATAAGAAATGTAATGTATGTACAGAGTGACTGCACCAGCAGAATAGTGAGTGCAGCTCTGGGGTATAATACAGGATGTAACTCAGGATCAGTAATGTAATGTATGTACACAGTGACTGCACCAGCAGAATAGTGAGTGCAGCTCTGGAGTATAATACAGGAGGTAACTCAGGATCAGTAATGTAATGTACTGTATGTACACAGTGACTGCACCAGCAGAATAGTGAGTGCAGCTCTGGGGTATAATACAGGATGTAACTCAGGACCAGTAATGTAATGTATGCACACAGTGTGTCACGCCGTTTATGGTGATAAAGGGGCAGGACAGCGTACTGGGACCCGCACCTGTCCCTAACTCTATAAAGAGGCCCTGGCTTTCCCTTATCTCAGGGGTACCTATAATGGTTAGGAGGCCTGAGCCGCCAGCGTATCCCTGTCTCCAGTGCAGGCCCTCTCAGTGGCCCCCTCTCCCCCCCACAGGGAGGAGGACTGCACCAGTGTATTAATATGACAAATAAACAGGGTATGCAGACAAGGTAACTAAAATCTCAAACTCACCAAATGCTCACACAGCCACAGAGGAAACACAGAGAAGGGAAGAGGGGGGAAAAAAACTAGGAAGGGAAAGAGGTTTAACATGCAACCAAAACAGCAGACATCAATCTCTGTAGATAAACCGCCAACACCACGCTCCTTCCCACTTCAAGCCAGGCAGCAGAACTGATCACTGACAACAGTTGTAGTCAAAGCTGAGTCTATATATGAGAGGAGATTACAAAAACCAATTCAGCTGAGAGACCACGCTCTCAGCAACTTCAGCAACTAGGTTTAACTCCTGCCCTGCTGGCACAAGACAGCCAGGTCAGAATTCAGGAGAAGAGCTTCTGTTCATCGTGTGTGAATGAGGCCCAGAGTGCTGCGGTTCTCTGGAACCTCTCTGTCGCGGTAGCCCCGTGACACAGTGACTGCACCAGCAGAATAGTGAGTGCAGCTCTGGAGTATAATACAGGATATAACTCAGGATCAGTAATGTAATGTATGTACACAGTGACTGCACCAGCAGAATAGTGAGTGCAACTCTGGAGTATAATACAGGATGCAACTCAGGATCAGTAATGTAATGTATGTATACAGTGACTGCACCAGCAGAATAGTGAGTGCAACTCTGGAGTATAATACAGGATGTAACTCAGGATCAGTAATGTAATGTATGTACACAGTGACTGCACCAGCAGAAAAGTGAGTGCAGCTCTGGAGTATATACAGGATGTAACTCAGGATTAGTAATGTAATGTATGTACACAGTGACTGCACCAGCAGAATAGTGAGTGCAGCTCTGCTCAGCTGCTGCTCATTGTGCTAATTGTGGGTGCGGTCGCTGCTGAACCTGCAGTGTGCTCCTGAGCTCCAGAGAACCACCATCTCTCCACCTGGGGACCTGCTTTCTCTCTTACCCAGGGAGGGAGTGGGTTTCCTGGGATGAGTGAGGGAGCCAAGTCCCAGGCTTCTGCTTCCCGGACCAGGCTGGCGGGGGGCAGAAGGAACCAGCAACCAGCCTGCACATCAGAGGATTCGGGGGTGAGACGCTCCACCAGGAGTCGCAGCAATGTGGCTCCTACTCCCCCCAGGTCTGCAGAGACCCAGAGAAGCCGCAAGGCTTCCATGGAGGAGAAGCCTGCTAGTATGCAAGATGGCGGCCCTTCTGGAGGAAAGCTGAGTGCTCACGGAGGTGAGGCCGACCTCACCGAGGAGGGTTGGGCGCTGCAGGGTCCCCAGGAGTCTGTGACCACCTATGCCTCCCGGGTCATGAGCCACCTCCGTGAGTATGAAGATGCTAGCAAGAGACTGATGAGACTCCGGGAGGAGCTGCGCTGCACAAGCAACAAAGCTGCAAGTTCCTCCAAACCGAGGAAGAATCAGCTCCAGGCGGAGGTAAGGAGACTGAAAGTGGACATCAATGAGCTTGAAGTCAGAAAAGCTTTCATAAGAGAAAAAAGTGGACCGTTTAAGGAAAAACTTATTAATGAAGATCGATTCAGGGAAATGGCTGATAACAGAGAGCAAAGGCAGATGGGGCTGCAGCCTGAGTGCCAGGTGGATGATGATGATGATGAGGAGGAGGATGACCAGCAGAAAGCTCCACCTGGCAGCCCTCTTAGTCACTCAGAGGCCACATGCAGCGAGCTCCCTGCTGGACAGGCGACGATGACATCTCGTCGCAGTTCTGCTGGCTCTGGGGAGGACAGTGACATCGGCCAGGGAGGGGCGCTAATGGCAGAGATCAAGCTGCTGGAGTCCCCAGTGTGCCTTCAGAACTTCCATCTTGGTGATGATTTACCAGAGGAGGCACCTGGGGGCCAGAAGAAAAAGGTAAAGAAGATCAAACCTAAGCTGCAGGAAGCGGTAAGCTATGTACAGTGGGGCAAAAAAGTATTTAGTCAGTCAGCAATAGTGCAAGTTCCACCAATTAAAAAGATGAGATGCGTCTGTAATTTACATCATAGGTAGACCTCAACTATGGGAGACAAACTGAGAAAAAAAAATCCAGAAAATCACATTGTCTGTTTTTTTAACAATTTATTTGCATATTATGGTGGAAAATAAGTATTTGGTCAGAAACAAAATTTCATCTCAATACTTTGTAATATATCCTTTATTGGCAATGACAGAGGTCAAACGTTTTCTGTAAGTCTTCACAAGGTTGCCACACACTGTTGTTGGTATGTTGGCCCATTCCTCCATGCAGATCTCCTCTAGAGCAGTGATGTTTTTGGCTTTTCGCTTGGCAACACGGACTTTCAACTCCCTTCAAAGGTTTTCTATAGGGTTGAGATCTGGAGACTGGCTAGGCCACTCCAGGACCTTGAAATGCTTCTTACGAAGCCACTCCTTCGTTGCCCTGGCAGTGTGCTTTGGATCATTGTCATGTTGAAAGACCCAGCCACGTTTCATCTTCAATGCCCTTGCTGATGGAAGGAGGTTTGCACTCAAAATCTCACGATACATGGCCCCATTCATTCTTTCATGTACCCGGATCAGTCGTCCTGGCCCCTTTGCAGAGAAACAGCCCCAAAGCATGATGTTTCCACCACCATGCTTTACAGTAGGTATGGTGTTTGATGGATGCAACTCAGTATTCTTTTTCCTCCAAACACGACAAGTTGTGTTTCTACCAAACAGTTCCAGTTTGGTTTCATCAGACCATAGGACATTCTCCCAAAACTCCTCTGGATCATCCAAATGCTCTCTAGCAAACTTCAGACGGGCCCGGACATGTACTGGCTTAAGCAGTGGGACACGTCTGGCACTGCAGGATCTGAGTCCATGGTGGCGTAGTGTGTTACTTATGGTAGGCCTTGTTACATTGGTCCCAGCTCTCTGCAGTTCATTCACTAGGTCCCCCCGCGTGGTTCTGGGATTTTTGCTCACCGTTCTTGTGATCATTCTGACCCCACGGGGTGGGATTTTGCGTGGAGCCCCAGATCGAGGGAGATTATCAGTGGTCTTGTATGTCTTCCATTTTCTAATTATTGCTCCCACTGTTGATTTCTTCACTCCAAGCTGGTTGGCTATTGCAGATTCAGTCTTCCCAGCCTGGTGCAGGGCTACAATTTTGTTTCTGGTGTCCTTTGACAGCTCTTTGGTCTTCACCATAGTGGAGTTTGGAGTCAGACTGTTTGAGGGTGTGCACAGGTGTCTTTTTATACTGATAACATGTTTAAACAGGTGCCATTACTACAGGTAATGAGTGGAGGAAAGAGGAGACTCTTAAAGAAGAAGTTACAGGTCTGTGAGAGCCAGAAATCTTGATTGTTTGTTTCTGACCAAATACTTATTTTCCACCATAATATGCAAATAAATTGTTAAAAAAACAGACAATGTGATTTTCTGGATTTTTTTTTCTCAGTTTGTCTCCCATAGTTGAGGTCTACCTATGATGTAAATTACAGACGCCTCTCATCTTTTTAAGTGGTGGAACTTGCACTATTGCTGACTGACTAAATACTTTTTTGCCCCACTGTATATGCCCCCCTCCCTGTACCCCCTGAGTCGGCTGCAGGGTCAGCTCGCTGTATAAGCCCCATTGCCCAGCCCAGCCCGGGTTCTGCTGTGGATCCGGTGCAAAGGCGCGGGGAGATTACAGAGCACGGTAATGAGGCGCAGAGCTCCGTCTCTGCTTGTAGTAGCGGGGATGTAGCAGCAGGTGCATCAGCCAAGAGGCTGGACAGTGAGGGCGACCCGGCGGCGGGCAAACGATCAGGCCACGATGCTGTGGTGCACTCCTCAGTGGGAGGGGGGAGCGGCCCAGTGTCGGGGGCAGCTCCGGTAGCCTCGGTGCCCTTGAATGCTGTTGCCGCTGATCACTTAGTTGAGGAGCGGCGGCAGTGTGAGGGGGTTGCTGGGGCTGGGAGTTCCGGTCCTCCTCCCAAAGTCCTGTTCTGTGTTGGCGCTGCTGGTCAACAAGATGCTGACATAAAAGATCAGCGGCGCCCCACAGTGGCGAAAGATCAGCGGCGCCTGGTAACAGTAAAGCAGCGGAAAATATCATCTGATGACGCGGAGGGCACACGTAAGACCAGGGGTGAGGTCACCTCCATTTCTGTGGAGGAGAATCAGCCCCTTGTGCCTGATGATGCGGAGGTCAAAATGTCACCCCCTGTTGTCACTGGTCCAGCAGGAGTGAATGTGGTGGTGGGTATGGATGAGGAAAACTCTGTCTAGTGGTGTGGTTGCTGGTTTGGTAGAGGGTGAGGGGGTTATGGAGGTGGGTAATAGTGATGCTGTTGGTGTGGATGTGGTCACTGGTCCGGTTGCCCCCCCGGTGGTGGCAGCGCCTGTCAGGAGTTATGCCGCTGTCACCTCCGGGGGAAATAGGGCATCCTCCTCATCTCCGGGCTCTGGGGACGGCATGTTGCAACGGCATCTCCTGGAGGCTCTAAAGAAGGGGGAAAGATCACTAATGGTAGAGGGTCGAGAGGTTGATCTATCCTTCTGGATAGAGAGGCATGGCCTCGGGGCCTTCCGAGAGTAAAGAGGGGGGGATACAGTGTGGTCCCTCCCAACAGCCGGGCCGGGTAGTGTGCGTAGGAATGTGGTCCGTCTTCAGTGGGGGGGAATGATGCATGTCCTCCAAGGTCTAAAGTTGTGGAGCTCCTGCTGAGGATGGGCTTCAGTGCGATTGACATCTACGCCTTGATACATCCCTATTCCACACCTAATTTTGATGTCAGCTTTGTTCGGCCAGAGGGGCTGGAGCTCTTCTGGTCGAACTATGAGTTGGCAAAAAATTAGCCCGGCTGGCGAGACTTTGCCGTTCAGGTGGTGTCTCGCCAAAATCAAGTCAAGAAAGTGACCGTGATGACTTGTAACGAGTCACTTTCTTGTTATGACATCATGACGTGGCTTAGCCGGTATGGAGAGGTGGTAGAAATGCCAAAGAAAAACCGTGACGAGTTTGGTATCTGGTCAGGGGCCTGGACGTTTATGGTAAAACTTAAGCGTTCAGGTGGTACGGTTGCCCACATACCATCATCTGCCTTCCTGGGTAGGGATCGTATCCTGGTCTTCTACCAGGGGCAACCGAAGCTCTGCCACAAGTGCGGCGACCCCACACACTTCAGCGCAAACTGCACTGTGCAGAAGTGTGCACTGTGTGGGGATATCGGCCATCTTGCTGCATCTTGTGTGGAGATTAGGTGTCACCTGTGTGGTGACTTGGGTCACCCATTCAGCCGTTGTCCTCGCTCCTTCGCTAATGCAGTCGTGACCCCGGTGGGAGAAAGCCGTGAGGCTGATTCTGCTGGGGAAGGGACTAGCAGGGGTGAAGGAGCTGAGGGGCCAAGGAAGAAAAGCAATAAAAAGACGCCAGCCCAGCTAAGGCGTCTAGACAAGCGCAGACAGGATAGGGAGCTGGGCGAGCCTCGTACTACTGGGGCGGCCCCTGTTCTGGATGCCAGTCTTGCTGCTGAGGCCCCGAGGGATGATGAGTTGGATGAGGAGGTCAGGAGGATCCACAGGGAGGAAAGTGCCACTGCCTCAGAGTCCTCCCATTATGAAAGTATGGATGAGGATAATAGGCAGTGGCTAGAGGACAAGCGTAAGCTCGGCACCAAAAAGAAGAGAAAGAAGGGAGATAAAACATCTTCTCCCGCTCTGACCAAGGTACCTAAGGAAGGAAAAACCGACTCCCCTCTGGTTGGTCTTTCCAACCGGTTCCAAGCCCTTGAAAACATCTCTTCCTCTGAGGAGGAAGCTGAGGGTGAGGTTCTGGCTTCGGCGGGGCTCACAGGGGACGCCGAGTCTCCTCCTTCTGGGAATGTAAGATCCTTGGAGGGAGGGACTGGCCCAGAGTCCGGAGACGAGGACCAAAAAAATAAAAAACACGTGGGAATGGATACTTCATTGTCATTAAAGAGGGGGAAGGATTCCTCCTCTGAGGCAGAGGATAAGGGGAGTGGGAAAAAGAAAGCCATCTAACTCAATCACCAATGATGGCGGTACCCACTCCGTTGACGCTGGCGTCCATTAATGTCGCCAGCATAAAGTCAAATACAGCTAGATTTGCGGCCTTTGATTTTCTCAGCCGGGTTGAAGCTGACATTTTCTTTTTGCAAGAGACCAGGCTGCCAAACATGGCAGATGTGTTTAAAGCTAAGAGGGAGTGGAGACTCGGGCCCTCCTATTGGTCTCTTGCGGCCGAGCCGTATAGCGGAGTGGCGGTCCTTTTTACCGCACCGGTGGAATGCCGACGGGTTATTGAGTTAGAAATGGGGAGGTGCCTGATCTTAGATGTCCTCATGAAGGGACAAGAGCTCCGGCTCATTAACATCTATGGTCCCCAATCTAAGTGGGACCGGAAGTGTCTCTTTATGAGGATCAAGCCCTACCTTTTTACAAGTCGGCAGGTTGTCTTTGGAGGGGACTTCAATGCTGTCACGAGGCCCCGAGATAGAGGAGGTTCCAGAGACAAGCTGACTTATGATAGCGTCGCCCTTAATAGTATAGCTAGTGAGGCTCGCCTGGTGGATGTCCACATTCGGCACACCCCAGGCCACGAGGGGTTCACCTATCATAGAGGTAACTGTTGGTCCAGAATAGATAGGTTTTATTTAAAGGAGGAAGCTGTCTCTTCAGCAGTGTCTGTTGTTGAGGTGGAGTTCTCCGACCACTATTTAATTTTGTTTTCTCTGAATGTTACAGAGACCCTCCGGATGGGAAGAGGCTTTTGGAGGCTCAATTCATCTCTCTTGGAAGAAGCGGAGATAAGACAGTCCTTTGAGGATTTTCTTCAGAGCCAGGTACCATTACTGGATCTTTGTAGTAGTAAGTCAGAGTGGTGGGAGATGTTCAAGGAAAGGGTGGCGAGATTCTTCCGCCAGCTCTCGAGCCTCAGGAGTCTGAGCAGGTACCGCCTGTATCAGGGTCTGAGGAGGAAACTCGAGTATCTTGTCTCAACTGGAGGTAGCCGCGAGGAGATCTCCAGAGTGAAATCTTTGCTTATGAGGTGTCAGTACGATAGACACGCATCTTTGGTTTTTGAGAGGGATTACGGGAAGTACCGCTCACCCGACCCTTACAGAAACTGCAAGATGTCAGTGAATAGTAAAGTGGTTACAGGACTGGTCGACACTACGGGGTCCCTGAGGCGATCCAGATCAGGGATCCTGGAGGTTGTCAGATCCTTCTACTCGCACCTCTTGGGGAAGAGTGATCTTGATTGGGATGAGATGTCGGCTTTCCTGGCTGAAGCTGTCCCCGAACCAGGGGTAGACCCCTCTCTTGACGTTTTGACAGAAATGATCAGGGAAGAGGAAGTTCAGTTGGCGATTGAAGGGCTTGCCCCCAAAAAATCGCCTGGTCCAGATGGCTTAACATCTGAATTCTATAAGACCTTTAAGGACGTTTTGGTTCCCCTCTTGACTGAGGTATTCAATGAGTGTCTTTCCTCGGGCACTCTGCCGAAGTCAATGAGGAGGTCTGCTCTGATCATCTTGTCAAAGGGTAAGGACCCGTCTTGCATTGAGAACTGGCGTCCCATAGCGCTTCTCAATGCAGACAGGAAGGTTCTGGCAAAGGTGCTGTTTAATCGGCTGGTGAAATTTGCACCCCGACTCCTTTCGGGGGCCCAGCATTGCTCTGTTCCAGGCCGCAGCACATTTAGTGCTGTGCTCTGTGTCCGAGAGGCAGTGGAGCAGGGTAGGGCTGGTCACTGGAAGGGGTACATGCTGTCACTGGACCAGGCAAAAGCGTTTGATCGGGTTAATCATGAGTACCTCTGGTCCGTCCTTCTGAGATATGGCCTGCCGGGGGGGTTTGTTGATTGGCTTAAGACCTTGTACAGTGGGGCAGAGAGTTTCCCGCTTGTGAATGGTTGGATTGGCAGCTCTTTTGATGTTGGGTCCGGTGTTCGCCAGGGTTGTCCCTTGAGCCCGCTGCTGTATGTGTTTGCGATTGACCCTCTTCTTAGGAGGGTGGAGCGTGGACCGTTGGCCGGGATTGGGATGGACCAGGCAGCACCGGAAGCCACTCTGAGGGTGGTGGCGTATGCTGATGATGTCACTGTGTTTGTTTCCTCTCATGAGGAGGCAGGGTGGCTGATGTCAGAGGTAGATCGCTACTCGGAGGCATCCGGGTCCAAGATCAACCGGGATAAGTGTGAGAGTCTCTGGCTGGGAGGAGGAGATCCTGGTTTTGATCTCCCGGACACCCTTCCAGGACCCAAAGTCTCTGCAAAAGTCCTTGGCATCGAATTTGGCCAGGGGGATTACCCCAAACAAAATTGGGACAGCAGGCTAGAGATCGCCACTCAGAAGGTGAACCAATGGAAGGGTTGGTCTTTGACCCTAAGGGAAAGGGTAAACCTGATCAAAACTTACCTGCTCCCTTTACTGATTTATCTGGGCAGTGTATGCATCTTGCCGGAATCTCTCTGGACTCGGGTCTACAGTTTGTTCTTCCAACTGTTATGGGGGAATAGACTGAACCTGGTCAAGAGGGAGGTTACTTACCGTACGAGGAGACTAGGAGGGTTGGGTATGGTCAACCCTGTGGTATTCCTTGTGGATACCTTCATTAAGATCAATATCGCAAACCTCTGGAAAGAGAGGGCTCCTCCGTGGGTATTCTCCTGTAGGGGATGGTTTCAGCCTTTCTTCCAGGAATGGGAGACAGGAGGGCAAGTGAAGGATCTTCGCACACCGCATGGACATCTTCCGGCTTACGCTACCTTGGTTCTGAAGGTAATTCGTCGGTGGGGTCTGGGAATGTGGGAGATCAGGACTCTGCCAAGGAAACTCCTTGACAATAGGGTTCTGTTGACCCATTTCCAGAGGCCTCTGGCGCTCAGGGACTGCCCAAGTCGGGATCTTGGGGTGGGTCTGCATCTTTTGAATTCTATCAGGATCCCCTCGAAGTTTTGGGACTTGGCTTGGCGCTGCTTCCATGGGAAACTGTGTGTGAGGGACAATCTGAAGTGTAGGAGCTCTGAGGACCGGAATTGTCCTCGGGAGCATTGTGGTACCTTGCTGGAAAACATGGACCACTTCCTGCTTCATTGTCCCTTCAACACAGAGGTGTACAACAGGGTGGGCGCCTTCATTGGCTGGTCTCGGCTGGCCGGTCTCTCCTATGCGGAATGGGCCTATGGAGCATTCGGAGACCTTGGTGGTCGGGACCGCTGCACCTTATTTCTAGTTAGCGCAGTGGTTAGGTATCACACGTGGAACGCACGGTGCTTAGTATCGACGCAACGAAAAATCCTCCCAGTGGAAGATGTGTTTAGGACCATACTCGGTGACCTGGTGAAGGTGCGCTCTCTGGAGTATGGGAGACTGGGCGCACGGAGGGCCGCTCTCCTCTGGAGGGGCTTTTCTTTTAGTGTGCCTTAGTCTGGTCATCTCCTTTCCTGGTGGTGGGCTGATGCTGACACTGTAGATTTTTGTTTTGTTTGATCATTATACAGTGATGTAGGGCTGCAGGCGCCGAACTTGGGCTTCGTGATTTGTAATTATTGTGGTGTGTGCTGCTGTATATAATGTATATATTGTATATAGGGATATAGAATTGGGTGTAGGTGTTAGGTTGGGTGGTGGGAAAAGGGGGGAGGTGGGATTATCTTGTGGGACTATAGGACACTGGGTTGTTTGGAGGAAAACTGGCACTGCCTGATCTGGCCTATGGACGTTGGACCTGGACTGAGGCATGAGACGCAGGACCAGCTCTCAAGTCAGTGCGGGGGGTTGGGAATGAAGGATAGCTTAATATTGTATATATTTGTGTAATTTGTAGTTATTTTATTTAAAACTAAAAAAAAAAAAAAAAAAAAAAGTTCATGTATATAGTTTTTGTTTGCCATTGTTTATTTTATTTGTTATTATTATTTTGTTTGGTGACCGGACCAGAAGGTCAAAGTAGTTATTCTGTATATACTGTATAATATGTGTGAGAGGAGAGAATGAGCGGCTGGACCAGTGTTCAGTATACTGATTATTTTCTGGCTAATATTTTTGTTATGTTTTCTGCTATTATTATTGTTATGTTTTTCATTTTTATAATAAAAGATCTACAGGATGTAACTCAGGATCAGTAATGTAATGTATGTATACAGTGACTGCACCAGCAGAATAGTGAGTGCAGCTCTGGAGTATAATACAGGATGTAACTCGGGATCAGTAATGTAATGTATGTATACAGTGACTGCACCAGCAGAATAGTGAGTGCAGCTCTGGGGTATAATACAGGATGTAACTCAGGATCAGTAATGTAATGTATGTACACAGTGACTGCACCAGCAGAATAGTGAGTGCAGCTCTGGAGTATAATACAGGATGTAACTCGGGATCAGTAATGTAATGTATGTACACAGTGACTGCACCAGAAGAATAGTGAGTGCAGCTCTGGGGTATAATACAGTATGTAACTCAGGATCAGTAATGTAATGTATGTACACAGTGACTGCACCAGCAGAATAGTGAGTGCAACTCTGGAGTATAATACAGGATGTAACTCAGGATCAGTAATGTAATGTATGTACACAGTGACTGCACCAGCAGAATAGTGAGTGCAACTCTGGAGTATAATACAGGATGCAACTCAGGATCAGTAATGCAATGTATGTACACAGCGACTGCACCAGCAGAATAGTGAGTGCAGCTCTGGGGTATAATACAGTATGTAACTCAGGATCAGTAAAGTAATGTATGTATACAGTGACTGCACCAGCAGAATAGTGAGTGCAGCTCTGGAGAATAATACAGGATGCAACTCAGGATCAGTAATGTAATGTATATACACAGTGAATGCAGCAGCCCAATAGTGAGTGCAGCTCTGGAGCACAATACAAGATGTAGCTCAGGAACAGTAATGTACACAGTGACTCAAATATATATATATATATATATATATATATATATATATATATATATATATATATGTATATATATATATATACATATATATATTGTGTTTTATAGTGTAAAATCCGATCACATTTACTTTAATTCAGAAGCTGATGTTGCTCTTTCTATAAGTCGGTGTTAGACAGGAGGTAATAAGATAAATCGCGTTCACACCTCTGAAGCATATGTTTCCAGACTGTATTCCTACGGATAGGTACGTCTCTGGGAGTCAAGCCTCCTGCCTGAAGGGTGATTTTACGGCACATTAAAATTGTTATCAGATTTATGAAGTCATTGTTGCACGCAGGTTCTGGCAGACAAGTCGCACAGTGGGTTCTTGGAGAATGATTTATTCTGCGCTAGTGCCAACATGGACGGTGTCTTGTTTAATGGTTATCCGGACTCCCTCGCTGCGCCGGGAATGGTGCACGGATCTGATTGTCATTTGTGGAGAAGATTTGGTAAAATCCTGGCAATTGCGGCTTTTTTGGTGCGGTAAATATAGACACAAGGACATGTGAAGAGCAAACTCAAGCAAGTGATGTTGTTTCTGTTTGGGGAGTACGGCTTAATTGCTGCTCTTAATGTCCTATTAAGTGACTGAGTAAATTCCAGCTGTGAGCTTGTGATAAATCATTTCATGTTCAGCAAGAGGGACTTTCGCTGAAAAACGAAGAGATCCAGTAGGTTTTTTTTTTTTCTTAGCTGACCAAAGGATTTCTGGAAAGTAATAAAAGTTATGTAGGATTTGTGCTCACAGTAATATATAGGGCGACTATAAAAAGGACATGAGCACCTCCAGGTGACTGATATATGATGGCATGCTGCAAACATAATGCATTCAATAGGAAATAAATATAACTGCCATGTGTTAAAAATATTACCTGTCCTTTCACACAAATTGGCAGAAAAAGCATTGTCTTCCTGCCCTCACCACACAACAAGTCTAAGATGTCTGGGAACTGTCCCAATTTTCATGATGTTTAACTTGCCATACACCTGTTGCAGTGAACAGTTTCTCTTCATTAGTGTTTTGCCAGTGCTATAGGTGCTGGGACTTCCTTTCCCTCCCTTCTGTATGCATTACTCCAAATACTATCCAATGGCTTGCCTGCTTTAAACTGAGAACCCACCTCTCTGCTATGTCTCTCTGATATGCCTCTCTGCTATGAATCTCTGCTGTGCCCCTCTGCTAAGAATCTCTGCTGTGCCTCTCTGCTGTGTTTTTCTGCTATGCCTCTCTGCTGTGCCTCTCTGCTATGAATCTCTGCTGTGCCTCTCTGCTATGAATCTCCACTGTGCCTCTCTGCTATAAATCTCTGCTGTGCCTCTCTGCTATGCCTCTCTGCTATGAATCTCTGCTGTGCCTCTCTGCTATGCATCTCTGCTGTGCCTCTCTACTGTGCCTCTCTGCTATGAATCTCTGCTGTGCCTCTCTGCTATGAATCTCTGCTGTGCTTCTCTGCTATGCCTCTCTGCTATGAATCTCTGCTGTGCCTCTCTACAATGAATCTCTGCTGTGCCTCTCTGCTATGCCTCTCTACAATGAATCTCTGCTATGCCTCTCTGCTATGAATCTCTGCTGTGCCTCTCTGCTATGAATCTCTGCTGTGCTTCTCTGCTATGCCTCTCTGCTATGAATCTCTGCTGTGCCTCTCTGCTATGAATCTCTGCTGTACCTCTCTGCTGTGCCTCTCTACAATGAATCTCTGCTATGCCTCTCTGCTGTGCCTCTGCTATGAATCTGCTGTGCCTCTCTGCTATGAATCTTTGCTGTGCCTCTCTGCTATGACTCTTGCTGTGCCTCTGTGCTATGAATCTCTGCTATGCCTCTCTGCTGTGCCTCTCTGCAATGAATCTCTGCTGTGCCTCTCTGCAATGAATCTCTGCTGTGCCTCTCTACTATGAATCTCTGCTGTGCCTCACTGCCATGCCTCTTTGCTATGAATCTTTGCTATGCCTCTCTGCTATGAATCTCTGCTGTGCCTCACTGCCATGCCTCTTTGCTATGAATCTTTGCTATGCCTCTCTTCTGTGCCTCTCTGCTACGAATCTCTGCTATGCCTCTCTGCTATGAATCTCTGCTGTGCCTCTCTGCTGTGCCTCTCTGCTATGAATCTCTGCTGTGACTCTGCTGTGCCTCTCTGCTATGAATCTCTGCTGTGACTCTCTGCTGTGCCTCTCTGCTATGAATCTCTGCTGTGCCTCTCTGCTATGAATCTCTGCTGTGCCACTCTGCTATGCCTCTCTGCTATGAATCTCTGCTGTGCCGCTCTGCTATGAATCTCTGCTGTGCCTCTCTGCTATGAATCTCTGCTATGAATCTCTGCTGTGCCTCTCTGCTATGAATCTCTGCTGTGCCTCTCTGCTATGAATCTCTGCTGTGCCTCTCTGCTATGAATCTCTGCTATGCCTCTCTGCTGTGCCTCTCTGCTATGAATCTCTGCTGTGCCTCTCTACTATGAATCTCTGCTGTGCCTCTCTTCTGTGACCCTCTGCTATGAATCTCTGCTGTGACTCGCTGCTATGACTCGCTGCTATGAATCTCTGCTGTGACTCTCTGCTGTGCCTCTCTGCTATGAATCTCTGCTGTGCCTCTCTGCTATAAATGTCTGCTGTGCCTCTCTGCTATGAATCTCTGCTGTGCCTCTCTGCTATGAATCTCTGCTGTGCCTCTCTGCTATGAATCTCAGCTGTGCCTCTCTGCTGTGCCTCTCTGCTATGCCTCTCTGCTATGAATCTCTGCTGTGCCTCTCTTCTGTGACCCTCTGCTATGAATCTCTGCTGTGCCTCTCTGCTATGAATCTCTGCTGTGACTCTCTGCTATGAATCTCTGCTGTGACTCTCTGCTGTGCCTCTCTGCTATGAATCTCTGCTGTGCCTCTCTACTATGAATCTCTGCTGTGCCTCTCTGCTATGAATCTCTGCTGTGCCTCTCTGCTATGAATCTCAGCTGTGCCTCTCTGCTGTGCCTCTCTGCTATGCCTCTCTGCTATGAATCTCTGCTGTGCCTCTCTTCTGTGACCCTCTGCTATGAATCTCTGCTGTGCCTCTCTGCTGTGCCTCTCTGCCATGAATCTCTGCTATGAATCTCTGCTGTGCCTCTCTGCTGTGCCTCTCTGCTGTACCCCTCTGCTATGAATCTCTGCTGTGCCTCTCTGCTGTGCCTCTTTGCTATGAATCTCTGCTGTGCCTCTCTGCTGTGTCCCTCTGCTATGAATCTCTGCTGTGCCCCTCTGCTATGAATCTCTGCTGTGCCTCTCTGCTATGCCTCTCTGCTATGAATCTCTGCTGTGACTCTCTGCTATGAATCTCAGCTGTGCCTCTCTGCTGTGCCTCTCTGCTATGAATCTCTGCTGTGCCTCTCTTCTGTGACCCTCTGCTATGAATCTCTGCTGTGCCTCTCTGCTATGAATCTCTGCTGTGCCTCTCTGCTATGAATCTCTGCTATGAATCTCTGCTGTGCCTCTCTGCTATGAATCTCTGTTATGCCTCTCTGCTGTGCCTCTCTGCTGTACCCCTCTGCTATGAATCTCTGCTGTGCCGCTCTGCTGTGCCTCTTTGCTATGAATCTCTGCTGTGCCTCTCTGCTGTGTCCCTCTGCTATGAATCTCTGCTGTGCCTCTCTGCTATGCCTCTCTGCTATGAATCTCTGCTGTGACTCTCTGCTTTGAATCTCTGCTGTGACTCTCTGCTATGAATCTCTGCTGTGACTCTCTGCTGTGCCTCTCTGCTATGAATCTCTGCTGTGGCTCTCTTATGTGACCCTCTGCTATGAATCTCTGCTGTGCCTCTCTGCTATGAATCTCTGCTGTGCCTCTCTGCTATGAATCTCTGTTATGCCTCTCTGCTGTGCCTCTCTGCTGTGCCCCACTGCTATGAATCTCTGCTGTGCCTCTCTGCTGTGTCCCTCTGCTATGAAGCTCTGCTGTGCCCCTCTGCTATGAATCTCTGCTGTGCCTCTCTGATATGCCTCTCTGCTATGCCTCTCTGCTATGAATCTATGTTGTGCCTCTCTGCTGTGCCTCTCTGCTATGAATCTCTGCTGTGCCTCTCTGCTATGCCTGCTATGCCTCTCTGCTATGAATCTCTGCTGTGCCTCTCTGCTATGAATCTCTGCTGTGCCTCTCTGCTATGAATCTCTGCTGTGTCTCTCTGCTATGAATCTATGTTGTGCCTCTCTGCTGTGCCTCTCTGCTATGAATCTCTGCTGTGCCTCTCTGCTATGCCTGCTATGCCTCTCTGTTATGAATCTCTGCTGTGCCTCTCTGCTATGAATCTCTGCTGTGCCTCTCTGCTATGAATCTCTGCTGTGCCTCTCTGATATGCCTCTCTGCTATGCCTCTCTGCTATGAATCTATGTTGTGCCTCTCTGCTGTGCCTCTCTGCTATGAATCTCTGCTGTGCCTCTCTGCTATGAATCTCTGCTGTGCCTCTCTGCTATGAATCTCTGCTGTGTCTCTCTGCTATGAATCTCTGCTGTGCCTCTCTGCTTTGCATCGCCAGTAACTGTACAGATGAATCTGAGCTGCCTCTTATATTTATATAGACTTTCCCAAAAACAGACCTTTTATTTATTTTTTGAGGAAAAAATGTTTTTAAATAAGTTTTATTTTGTTTACTTTTACTTCTTTTGTTTTGTTGTTGTTTTTTTTCTTACTTTCTCTACTCTTCTATTTCCTACAGAACTTCCAGAAAGAGACCGTCAAATTAAAACGCTGAGGACGCTGGTGAAGCAGCTGCCGCCATGTAACCGAGATACCATGAAAGTTCTTTTTGAACACCTGAGAAAGTGAGTTGGAAGTTTTAAGGACATGTTTCTTGTTTGGTGTCTTAACTAACTGGTCCATGACAAATTTGTAAAATATACTCCAGGGAGCATCGCACTCACATACCAAAACGTCTCCTCGGCATCTATCGATCGCTCTACTACCCGGTCTATAAACAGCAGCAGGTTCCAATCAAAGTGTGGCTCGGCTCCATTCCCTCACAGGGCCACACTCTAATTGATCCCTGCTGTGGGCCATTTTGAAGGGAAATGAAAAAATCTACACGTGATTCCTGTAATGATTTTAGTTCCTCTTAAATAAATGTAACCCTCTGTTGTCTGAGAGTTAAAATTCACACTTAAAAAAAAAAAAAATTGGGGAAATGAATGTTTCTCACCAAGTGCTCCATCTGGGGCGTTCCAATGTCTTTTCCAGACCGGTGCCATTCCCTATCGATGTCGTGTCACATCACTTTTTGCTCGTGGTTGATACAGTTGGAGAACAAAATGCGTTCCAAGATACGTCACTCCCTTTTATTCTTATTTATGGTGTTAAATTTGTCATCACATGACATGCTGCATGGTGGGAACTATCTTGGAGATGTTACCTGGCGTTACGCTAACCTATCTGGATATCATGTCCAACCTATGCACCTTATTATTACATAGCTTCTAGATACGATTGTGGCACCTAAGTATTGGCATTCTGTATATATCTTTGACTAATTCATGAATTTATGATGAACTTACACAGAATGAACTCCTGAGGAAGCTATTTTGGGGAAACGGGTTGAGTACAGCATTCTTCGTACTAATTTGAGATTGGGTTGAATATGGTACATTATGTACATTTGGATCAGTTATTTTTCTAATATCGCACTTGTTATTATGAATATTATTACATTTTGTTGCATTACTTTGTCTGTTTGGCCTATAGTTATTTACCCTTTCACTTGACATTTTGGCAAATTGTGGATAAGGATTGGCACACCCCGTTGGTTCCCTGTAACATTTATTTGACCTCTACATGTAATTTTTGACGACTATTTTGGGTTCTACTACATGTTTTTTGCATTAGCCATTATGCTTGGATTGCCTCTAGACAAATAATATGTAAGAGGGGATATTAGGGCAAGTTGACCTTGAGTGGGGCGCCAATAGCATAATTCAGGGTGCCAACCTCCGTGGCTAGGTAGAGCCGACATTAGTCTAGTAATAGGGTAATTTTGGAAAAATTATTATTAGACAAAAATAGGTGAGAAAAAATGTTGCTACCAAAGGTGTCCAAATCCTATAAATGAGAACTGTACTTGAAATGAATTTTGCTTAAATCAACAGTATGGGCAAATCTAAAAAACATAATAAATCTTAACCCAAAAATTTAGGAAACTGAGGCTTCTGATTACACAACCTAGTATATTTAATAATGGGTTGGGAAGGAAGAATAAGAAGCAGAGTTAGAAGCCAGGCAGAAGTAGACATAGAAAGATTGTGTTGAGATTTCTAACAAGTCTTTTACCTCACCCAGTATTGTAGTAGTCACATCTGCACAGTTCAGTGCTGCTGTATAGCATCCTCCATGCTAATGCTGCTGCTTCCCTCTGCATGCAAAGGAATGAAGAGCAGGAGTCACTCGTGTCTGTATGATGTGTATGGGGACATCATGGCAGCTGGTTTCCCATCAGCTCAAAGTCAACTGCAAATTCACAGATAGAAGCTGCAGAAGAGAAAATGTGTGAAATGCAGAATAAATGTGATGCAATGGCCAGAAATAGTGTTATTCCTCATGTAAGACATAGGATAGCTTATTCTGAAAAGTAGCAACTTGTAGTTTCATAGTTTTAAAGGGAACCTGTCTTGAGAGTCATGCTTTTCAAACTACAGGATGATGCAGGATTGATGGGATTTTTTACGTTTATACACTAAGATTTTTCAGAGTGAACATACTTTGAAAAGCTGGGCAGGGACAGTAGAGAGAGACCTGACTAGTCTGATGTGTTCACCAGCTGGCATCTCTCCGCCCCCTACCATTTGATTGACAGGTTTCTCTCTATGTACATACATGCAAGACACCTGTCAATCAATTGGGGTGAGGCAGGAGAAGCACTCCAGGGACAGCATCAGCCTAGTCAGGTCTCTCCTTGGAGTGTTTCCACAAGTAGGAATAAGACTAGTTCTCTGGATCAACAACCCTTCTCCAAAATTTAGTTTTCTTAACCAGTGATATTCTATTTTTCAAGAAAGACATCCAGACACTCCTTGAACCTGTTCTAATAGTAATCTATTATCTCACCACTCTAACCGTAAAGAATCCAAAATATCACTTCTCTAACAGTAAAGAACCCATAATATCACTGCACTAACAGTAAAGAATCCATAATCTCATCACTCTAACCATAAAGAATCCATAATATCACTGCACTAACAGTAAAGAATCCATAATCTCACCGCTCTAACAGTAGAGGATCTATAATCTCACTGGTCTAGCAGTAAGGAATCTATTATATCAATTCTCTAACAGAAGAGGATCTATAACCTCACTGCTCTAACAGTAAAGAATCCATAATCTCACTGCTCTAACAGTAGAGGATCTATAATCTCACTGCTCTAACAGTAAAGAATCCATAATATCACTGCACTAACAGTAAAGAATCCATAATCTCACCACTCTAACAGTAGAGGATCTATAATCTCACTGGTCTAGCAGTAAGGAATCTATTATATCAATGCTCTAGCAGTAAAGAATTCAATATGTCACTGCTCGTACAGTGAATAATCTGTATCCTTCTTTCCTTTAATCATAGTTACAGGACAGTCACATTTGATATGACCAATATCTGCTGATAATTACCAAATATGCTTGAGCACCCGAAGAAAAGTTACTTCTGCATTGTTACATTTCAGTGTAAGCATTTGTATACTACACATATAATTGTATAATGGCAGCGGAATATCTCGGCTTGGTGGCAACATTTTGCAATGTAAACTCTTAGAAATACATATGGCATAAATAAAATATTCAGGTCATCGATAGTGAGATAAGCTAATGGTACTACTGACAGATTAGATGAGGATAAATAAACAGCTCCTGGCTGTACGGAACACTTCACACCTCGCCTGATAATCTGCTATTTTTACTATTACCTCCAGTGCAGGTAAATATGATTTCAGTGTCTGTAAATAGACCGTTTTCAAGCTGATTAGAAAGCTTTATAAAACACTCTTTCGCAGTGCTGTTAACATGTGAAGTCACGCTGTGACATTACTTATCGAGAGTAACATTACCTGGAGGGATTTGGGCTCTTCTGTTTGCAAGACGGGAATTAGAGTGTTGCACAAAATGTCACTGCCTTGACTTTTAAGGAGAAGTATGTGCTATTTATACACAGAACTGGTTACTTGTCAACCTGCAGCGTTATGGTGCAATTTATTTCGAGCAGCTTATGTGTCGCCTCGCTCAGTGCGGTTTCCATGTGATGGCTGATATGGAACTCACCCATAGTCCTTCGACATGTATACTTGGCCTATTAACAACTCTTATATCAGTAAGGGGATTGTCAACTTTTGGGGACTATTTATGTAATTATATACATGTATTTTAGACTGCAAATAATTTTTTTTGCAGTTGGCTTTCACTAAAAATGTTGCCTCGTTTTGCTTTTCTAAACTTTTTTTTCCCTTGCACTTTCAACTTTGATGTGGTTTGTGGCCATAAATCAGCTGAGAAGAGTTAGAAAAAAGACAGGTATAAGAGTTAAAAACTTCCCGTAAGACAGCCATAGTGCGGTGACTGACAGATCCTCAATTAAGTCATTCTGCCGCCAGCTCTAGAAAATACAACAGGCTAGAGAAGGCGAAACCTGCAACCATTTTTTATTAAACCCAATTGGAAAAATTATTTGAGCTCCAATTAAGTAAAAGAAGGCTCAAAACGTGGACAACCCCTTTAAAGAGGCAATTCAGACTCTCTTATGTCATGACTTTGTTGTTGGGTGACTAGGGACCAAGGGCTCCTTCTCTGTACCTAATGCTATGGGGCGCCCTAGCTCACCCAGTTTCCAGGGTTATTTCTGAAGGTGAAGATGCCGGGGCCACGTGCCTTGCCTTATCTCTTGAATCCACCCTCTGTCTGTACCCTTCCCCCACGAAAGAGGGGAGTAGTTGTGCACCATAGTACACCAACCAGACGAACAAGGTAACACGAACAGGGAAAACGGAAAATACGAGGCATACAAATATTCACTCATGTATAACAGAGGAATGCACCGGGGAGTGGAGGATGGGGAAAAACCAAAGTAGGAGAAGAAAGGGAATTATCACACTCACTAAACAAGGCAACAGTCACAGATATACCCACTTGTTCATATAACCACCAACTCCTATCCTCCCAGCCATGCAGCATAAGCTAGCTCTGACATGTGTGTCAGTCAGGACCCAGATTATATAGGGGATAGGAGCGGCTAACCAAGCTCAGCTGAGAGCTCAGACTCCCAGAGCTCCCAACATGGTTGATTAACCCCTGTACTGTCAAAATAAATCTACAGCATTAAAAAAAAGGTGAAGTGCTTCTATATAGTGCAGGACTAATCAGAAGCAATCAGACACTGTGGTCCTCTGGCTCCTCTCTGATGTGGTAACCCTGTGACATCTTACATGTATATTGAGAGGTAAGAGGCCCTGGTGAGGTTGCATCTGTTCCTAAATATCATGCACTCACTCGATGGTGCATGATACCTGCCAGGCAGGCTAAAAACTGTGCAATTGTCCGATGGATGCCACATCAGCAGCACCATTCACTTCCACGTGTATAACTCCTTTCAGATGTCGTTATTCAAGTGGAAGAGAAGGTTCACCAGATTTTTTTTTTTTAATCATAGCAATGCCTCTAAAATGAAAAATGAGGCAACTCTACGAATGTTTTTAATTAAAAATCCCCTATCATTTTGTCATTACAGCTACAAAAGTATTTGTGTCACCATGGTAACAGACAACAAACAAACTCTGCGTAGTCAGATTTTACAGGAAAATCCTTTTCTATCCGTCCTCTTTAGCTTGCTCATATACATTTAAGTATGTTGGGAAGATGAGAGATACAAATGTAAAAAAGTATGGCTACTTGGAAATGCATAAATATGGAATCGCGTGAATCTACATCGGAGATGTAGATACAAAACTCAGGATTTTTTTTCATTTAAATGGATCGGCATGAAAACAACTACCTGCAGCTCTTAAATATGGATTTGTAGGGATGGTTATCTCTGTTCTTATATGATCGTAGATTTTCTAGCCTTGCAAAGATGCAAAAAGGGGTCGTGCTCGCTGATCCAAGGGCAGAGTAAATGTCGAATAATTTTTATTCAGTATTTCAAAAACAAGAATAAACCATTGCCTGAGAATGGCCTTAATGTTATTTAGAGGTAGTTAACATGAGGGCAAAATAAGGATGAAAAACTATTCACTATGCCGGGCAAAATAAGGATGAAAAACTATTCACTATGCCAGTTCCATGGTGACATGCAGTGCATCACGACGACTAGTCACGGTGAAACTGTGAGAATGGCAGGCTCCTGTCTCTCTGCATTGTCCTTCCTTTAGGACAGTGTTCCCCAAGTCCGGTCCTCAAGAGCCACCAACAGGTCATGCTTTCAGGATTTCCTTAGTATTTCACAGTTGATAATTCCATCACCTGTGCAATACTGAGGAAATCCTGAAAACATGACCTGTTGGTGGCTCTTGAGGATCGGAGTTGGGGAACACTGCTTTAGAGCATGGTATCTTCTCCCCAACAAGCACTGTTCTCCTTATCCACACAGATCTGCTTTTGGCAGAACCTGTTTAGTAATATTCAACGTGTCTATTTGTCTGCTGCCTGCCCTGACCTTCACTAGTAATCTCCACCTATGTGGTCCAATGCACTGCCTGAATGATTTCTGTCTTTCACTTTGGTACCTTGTCCCGGCATCTGCTTCCTATCTATATGTTCTTCTTAGAGATTACACTGGAGTTGCAAACTGGGGATTTCCTTTGAAGAAGTTCACACCCTCTTGTTGGATTTAAGGAGGTTCCACCCTCAATCCTTAGTGACTCACAAGGTCCACACAAGGTCCACACCACCAGAATGCCATATTACGCATTTATTTTTCATAGTTCAGAATGAATCGAAGAGATTGGTGCGGAAGATGGCAGAAACTCTTCCCCATTATCTTCTTTTTTTTTAATGAAAATCGCTGAACCCAGATGTATACTTTTGATACACAACGAAAATCCTCCGCCAACCGCGGCATCTGGCTCATTGGCTCGTTCATCAGGCGAGTTGCTGTCGGAGTTTCGCCTCTGCGTGGTCAGCTGATTGCGTGGCACGTATCCTCGTGTTCTATTATCTTCATACAAAATTGTTTTGTTTTTTTTTCTCTGATTCATTTCATCTGTGTTGGGTTCCTCTTTGCTGGCAAATAAGGAGCAGATGTGTTTTCAGAGTTTTATTTAGTCATCAGATCACCCGTAAAAATATGTTTTCAAACATTACAGGCGACATCGTCATGATCTCATTAAATAAGGGCTTTTCCAATCTTTTGTTCTTTTTTTCATTCTCAATTTTTTTTCAAATATTTTTATATAATTTTTACAAGCGTATTTATGGCTTCTTTTTTTATTTAATTACATTTGTAATAATCAATTTCTGTTTTTTTTAATCTAATAATAAAATTATGGGAAAAATACCAGTTAAAAAATACTCTATCAAGAGCATAGTTATTGTGGTGCTAGAAATATTAATTTATTATAAAGTAAGACAAACCTGTACATATATAAAGACCTAATAAAAATTAAAAAAATATATATATTGAATTAACTAAAAATAACATGTTTAAAGTGTATAGTATAATTACATTTTATTACTAGTAGTAATAATGGAGTAGTTAGGCCTGATTCACATGTCAAAAATTCTTGTAGGTGCTCTGAATGTTTTTTTTTTTTCTTTTTACATGTGTACAATCGGTTCACTAATAAAAATTAAAATATGTACAAATTTTAAACAATTTTTGGATGAAAATGTCACATTCAAATCAATGAGATTGGGGGAAAAAATGGACATCACGCAGATGGCACCTGTGTATCGGGTAGGAAAAGTTTGAAAACTTTTCTCTTTTTTTTATCATAAACAACACATTATTGTAAGTCTACACTGATGGCAAAAATGGACAGATAGATTAAAAAAAATGGGTAAAAATTAGATAAAAAAAAACTGATCAGATAAAAAAAAAACCTATTCAAAATCAACATATCTATGAAAAAAAAAAGTGTGAATGAGGCCTTAGGGTAGAATTGGTGACCTATCACAAAGTAAAAATAAAACGCACAAATAATAAATCAAAATAAGGGTATGTGCACACGTCAGGATTTTTTCCTGGCAAAATCCTGAGAATTCTGCCAGAAATCCGCGTGCTTTTTTCGCGCGGAATTTGCGCGTTTTTGCGCGGATTTTTTTTGCGGATTTTTTGCGTTTTTTATTTTTATTTTCCGGAAGGTCCCTTTTGATAGGAAATCTGCAGAAAATCCGGAAAAAGATACAGCATGTCCGGATTTTTTGCGGGATGCGTTTTTTTTGCGGAAAAAAACGCTAACATATGCACAAAAAATGCGGAATGCATTCTAAAAGATAGGATGCATAATGTTAGCATTTTTTTTACCGGATTTATAGCGTTTTTATGGCGAAATTCCGCAAAAAAAAACGCTAAAAATCCTGACGTGTGCACATACCCTAGAAATATGTTTTACTACATATTGGTACTAAAGTTATTTGAAACTCATGACAGTTTTCGGGAAATTAAGCTTTATTTACTATGACCATAACGAAGCATATGCACACAAAATATTTACTGGAATCTTCATTTTCAGTTTTCAGATTTTCTTTTTTTCTTAAATAACTTCTGTCAATTTTTCCGAATTTAATTTCCTAACATCGCTCTACAATTACAACCTGTGAGCACTCTTTGAGCAAATAAATACATGAATGCCTAAGATTTTTTTTTTAATACAGTCAAATTTGAAATAAAAAAAAAAAGCAGGAAAAAAGGATTTAAAATGGTGTCGTCTGCGCAAAAAATAAAAACAATGTATCATTCTGTATTTTAATTAAAATACAATCGTGGCATCGCTCGTTTCATAATTACTACGGTGACAGCACATTGGCGAGCTCCAAGGAAGATCTGCAATTTTTTTTATAAACAAATGAGCACTTGTTAAAAAAAAAAAAATTTAAGGAGAGAATCGTAGACTGGAACGAGCCCCATTCTAATAGGAACAAATATCTGGCAGTTATATACAAGAAACTGCTAACTCACAACAGAGTGACCTACTTGGAGGACTTCGCCAAAGAGACAGCATTTCATGCAATCCTTCTGAAGTAGCGTCGTTATGTCTATACCATCTGCAGATTTATTATTGTGCCTTGAAAAAAAAAAAAATCAAAAAATTCTCCGCCTGAACAATATTGAACCCAACCCAAAGTAGAAGGCTCCAATATTGTGGGCGCCACACCCGCACCTACTGATGTGGTACAAGTTTTTTTTTTTTTTTATTATTCCCTTTCTTTCACTGAAAGCACCTAATTAAGAAATCCTGACTCATTTACATAGATCTTTTTGATCTAAATTACACTCCAAACCGCACCAAATTAGGAGCATCTGTGAATGTGAAGTGTTTGTTCCCCGCGTCTGCTCGAGAAGGGCCGGCTCTGGACAGCACATGTTTAAAGTGACGAAAAAAATTATTTAATAAGAACTTACCTCCAAGATGTGTTTTTCCACTAATAAGTCACAGTGAGAATAAGCAGCGCCTAAATGTTTATGATTATGTTTATGATTATTTCAGGCTGTGACACAAGATGTTAGGGGCTTGGAATGATGAGGGAGTGCAGACCACCTACCTAGTTCCTATCATTTAGGAAAGTACATTTTAATTGGCTTTTGTCAATGCAAACCTGTGTGTGCTGAGTAATAATAATAATGAAACGCGTCGGCCCCACACCTGACTGATAGCTAAATGGAGAAAAGCTAATCTCATCATTATGGGAGATTATCTGTAGGAGATCAAAGATGAATTGGGGAGGGGGCGATAAATTTCCTGAAAGGGTTATTATCACCCCCCAAAATAAAAAAAAAAGTTATTCTCAATCCAAAGGATAGGGAATAGCATACCTAGGGTCTGACCATTCCATGGGGATGCAGGTTAGTGATGGGCAAACACGTGGATGTTCGGGTCTGGGGAGTTCGGCCAAACATCTAGAAAAAAAAAAGGACGGGTGCCAGATGAATGGGGGGCCTGAACATCCGTTGTTTGCCACGCTGTCATCTGCATGACAGCACAGCAGACACGGGATCTGTTTTGCGGAAAGATCATTACCACCGGTCAAAGAGCTGTGGTTCCCACGCTGTCAGAGTGAGCTAGCCGCTGTGAAAAGCACTAAAATGGTTACCGCCGATCACAGGCAGCAACGGTGAAAGAGTACTACTCTCATCAGCCTACGCCTGCTATCGCTGATAACAGTGAGAGCAGGTGTCGCTGATGGGAGTATTCATCAGCTGGCCCCTGTGCTATAAATGAATACATTTTTGTAAAATTACATGGGATCTCTTCTATTTTTGATAACTAGTGGAGGCAAATCTCCGGTTGCAAGGTGCAACCATCATCTGTCAGCTTCTTCATAGCTGGTTATCAAGAATAGATGCCACACAGGTTTTTTTTTTAATGATTTAAATAAATAAGTTTTAAAAATGTTGTGGGTCCCCCTCATTTTGAGGGCTGATATTCTCAAACTGGTAAGGGCCATGGATATTGGCCCCCATAGACTAAAAATAGCAGCCAGCAGCCACCCCAGGAAAGGTGTATTTATTAATTCTGGTGCTTTGCCCGGCACTTCCCAATTACGTTGATGAGGTGGCAAGTGGAGTAAGGGTATGTTTCCACGTGCAGGAAACGCTGCGTGTCTGACGCTGCATAGAGCCGCAGCGTCAGACACACAGCGTCCAGATGTTACAGCATAGTGGAGGGGATTGAATGAAATCCCGTCTCCACTATGCGTGGTAACACGCACGCGGCGGCCCTGCGACTCCGGACATGCTGCGCGTCTTTTCAGATCGCAGCATGTCCGTATATCTTGCGGCGACGCTGCGTCGCCGCAAGATATAGCACATGGCCCTATGCGATGGGTGCGATGATGCCGGATGTGTGCTATGAACACATCCGGCATCATCGCGTCCCAGAAGGGGGCGGCGCTTACCACAGAGCGGCAAAGCCGCTCCGACGATACCGCCTGCCATTCTGAAAGTGGACACATACCCTAATAGTTGTGGGGTTGATATCAACTGTTTCATGGCTGCTGACATCAAACAAACTGGTTAGTAATGGAGAGGCGTCTATAAGACGCCTCCACTACTAACCCCTATATTCAGATTGTAAACAAAAAACACAGCCAGAATAAAATCCTTTAATTAAATTAATGACACAGACTCCTCTATTTAAAATAAAAAACAAAAAAGTGCCGTTATACTCAACTTTTCTCCTAATTCACTGAAGCCCATGTCCCTTGGAAAAAAACAGAAAATCATAAACAACCATATTTCTCACCTCTCCGATGTGAACATAATCCATACAGTCCCCAGGCGATTCAGATGATTTGGAGAGCAGTCACACCAGTGATCACTCTCCCTGCCAGCCAGCTCACAGTGACACAGGACCGTAGTCACATTCCTGCACTCTGAGGCGCTGAGCTCCAGTGAGAAAGTTCACCAAAGTTTATAGCTGATGAACCCACGGTGACCTCACTTATGGCATCATTCGCTGCATGAGAAAGTTCCACTATGAACTTCAGTGAACTTTTTCATGGTAGCTCAGCGCTAGATACTGCAGGAGTGTGATTATGCTCCTGTCTCAGTGTTAGCTGGCTGGTGAGGAGAGCGGTCACTGATGAGACTGCTCTCCAAATCATCTGGATCATCGTAGGACAGTATGGATTATCTTCACATCATGAGGGATATAGTTGTTTATTATTGTCTGTTTTTTTCCAGGGGACATGGACTTCAATGGAATAGGCATAGGTGAGTATAGCAATGTTTTTAGTTTTTTTTACTTTAAACAAAGTTTTCAGGGTATTTATTTCAATTAAATGACTTTTTCTGACTGTGTTTTTGTACAATCTAACCATGGGGTTAGTAATGGGGGCGTCTAATAGACACTTCTTTATTACTTACCTGTGGGCTTGATTTCAGGAGCCATAAAACAGCTGACATCAACCTCACAACTATTACCCCACTTGCCACCACAAGGTAAAGCCCGAAAATTGGTGTATCTATTAGATGGGCCTTTTCTAGAGCGACTGCGGGTTACTATTTTTAGGCTGAGGGGGCCAATATTCATGGCACATTACCAATCTGAATATACCAGCCCCCAGCTGTTTTGTTTAGCTTGGTTGGGTGTCAAAAATAAATATTTTTAAAAAATGGCGTGGGACCCCTCTATTATTGATAACCAGCCATGATAAAGCTGGCAGCTGAGGGTTGCTGCCCGCAGCTGTCAGTTTTGCCTGCGCTGGTTATCAAAAATAGAAGAGCCCCAATGTAATTTTTTTTAAACTTATTTATGTAAAGTATAGGTGCCGGCTGATAAATAATCACATCAGCTACACCTGCTGTCGCTGTTATCAGCGACAGCAGGTGTAGGCTGATGAGAGTAGTACTCTCTGATCAGCTGATGCCTGTGACAAGTAGTAACCTTTTTTATCACCAATCACAGCTGCTGGCTCATGCTGTCATCTGACAGCATGGGTACTGCAGCTCTCCGACCTGTGATAATGATCTTACCGTCATGCAGATAGCAGCGTAGAAAACGCGATGTTCCGGTTCCTGAACCCAAACAGTAACACAGACTTCCTGGAGAAGTCCGTGTTCATTCATGAACACTAGTTGTTCTGTACGGACCCCAAACTTTACTGTTCAGGTTCGCCCATCTCTAAACCAGATCCTAAGATCTGAACTTAAAGGACAGAGCTTTGCAGAGTCTTGTCTTTGATGCACAGCTCTCCCAGATCCGTACTTTGCTTCCCTTACCCTGGTCTGCTAAACTCTGTTGTGCTCCACATCAGGTTTTGCACTTGGCCTGGCGTGATCCCATGTAATAATTTGTCTAGACCCATATGAGACTCACCAAGACACACACATGTGTTTTGGTATTAAAACTTAAACTGTTCCTAAGACCTCATTTTTCTGTGTACCTTGATCAGCTCAGTTTCTTGTCTGTTGCCTTCAGGAATAGGAATGTGGAACATGCTTGGGAATATTTTGTTATCACTCGAGTATCATGGTGCTGGGATGCACTCGTTACTCAGCGAGTAATGGGCGGTGCGCTAAGTAAAACTCGAATCCCCACCCTGCACTTTTGGTTACACAGCCAATAAGCATGCAGGGAGTGCGTGCCTGTCACTGTAATGCTGTAGCCATCTTGGTTGTGGCATTACTGTGATTGACTGTGACATCATCAGGGGTTATAAAAGAAATGGCATCACACTGACGCCATTGCACAGCTCTGTGAAACTTCATATTGAAGGGAGATAGTGCACCTTTGTGTGCAAAGCGTGATGAATCAGAGGCCTGTAGTGTAGATCCTGGTGCTGAAGCTGAGCAAACATACTAACAGTCCTTCTAAGGGCTAATCATTTGCTTCACCATTTGTATCACATACAGTATGCATTTAGCCTAGGAGAAAGAGAGAGTTGCAGGAACAGGGAGAGTGACAAAATCCAGTCTTTAGACAGGGATTAGAGCTGTGCAGTTCATTGGAAAATTTATAGCTGCAATTTTTTTTTTTGGGGGGGGGGTGAAAAAATGTTATATTTTTTGATCCATAGTTTTACGTGATTTGTGTAACTTTCTTGTCTTATATAACACTTCAAAAAAATTGTTAAAAAATTTCCCTGGGTTAACCCCTTCCTGACCTCGGACAGGATAGTACGTCCGATGTCAGATCCCCTGCTTTGATGTGGGCTCCGGCGGTGAGCCCGCATCAAAGCCGGGATATGTCAGCTGTTTTGAACAGCTGACATGTGCCCGCAATAATGGCAGGTGGAATCGCGATTCACCCGCCACTAATAACTAGTTAAATGCCGCTGTCAAACGCTGACAGCGGCATTTAACTAGCGCTTCCTGCCATTGGGCCGGAAATGCTCGCATCACTGACTCCCCCTGGGGGTCAGCGATGCATTGGCATGACAACAGAGGTCTATTAAAGACCTCTATGGTTGTTGATGCCGGATTGCTGTGAGCGCCACCCTGCGGACAGCGCTAATAGCAATGCAGCAATTCTACTACATAGGAGCGGTCTGAGCTTTGCTCCTATGTAGTAGAGCTGATCAAGTTGTGCCAGCTTCTAGCCTCCTACAGAGGCTATTGAAGCATGACAAAAGTTAAAAAAAAATGTTTTAAAACAATATGAAAGAAATAAAAAAATATATAAAAGTTTAAATCACCCCCCTTTTGTCCCATTCAAAATAAAACAATAAAAAAATCAAATATACACATATTTGGTATTGCCACGTTCACAGTTGCCTGATTTATCAATAAAAAAAATTATTAACCTGATCGCCAAAACGGCCTAGCGAAAAAAAAATTTGATATGCCAGAAAAACTTTTTATGGTCACCACGACATTGCATTAAAATGCAATAACGGGTGATCAAAAGAATGTATCTGCACAAAAGTGGTATCATTAAAAACGTCAGCTCGGCAGTGGCACACAAAAAAATCCCTCACCTAATCCCAGATCACGAAAAATGGAGATGCTGCGGGTATCAGAATTTTTTTCGTTTTGTTTTTTTAGCAGAGTTTGGAATGTTTTTTCACCTCTTAGATAAAAGAGAACCTAGACATGTTTGGTGTCTGTGAACTTGTAATGACCTGGAGAATCATAATGGCAGGTCAGTTTTAGCATTTAGTGAACCTAGCAAAAAAGCCAAACAAAAAACAAGTGTGGGATTGCACTTTTTTTGCAATTTCACCGCACTTGGAATTTTTTTCCCGTTTTCTAGTACATGACATGCTAAAACCAATGATGTCATTCAAAAGTACAACTAAGCCCTCACATGGCCATATTGACGGAAAAATTAAAAAGTTATGGCTCTGGGAAGGAGGGAGCGAAAAATGAAAAAACGAAAATACCCCGGATCATGAAGGGGTTAAATTTCTTACCCATACTGTATTCTTTGTTCTGTTTGTTTTGGTATATATTTATATATCACTACAAAAAAAGCAATTAAAAATTTGCAGCTTAAATTTGTCACTCATACACCTATTCCGTAGTTTGGGAAACATTTCCTGTGATCTATAAAACTGAAAAAAAAAAGTTTAAAAATGTTGCAATCTTACATTTCTGAGGAGGAAGAACAGGAGCTGGTGGCTAGCGCTATAGACGCTAATAACCACACAACCTTTGTCCCGTCTCTTCTACGTGGATGTTGATGGGAATGAGTAAGGCCGGCGTCACACTAGCGAGATTTATGGATGCATGAGCGCATAAAATACGTCCGTAAAACACGCATTACACACGGCCCAATGCTTCTCTATGCCCCTGCTCCTATCTGCCGTATTTTACTGATCCGTATTATACGGCTTTCTACGGCCGTAGAAAATCGCAGCATGTTGCGTTTGTCACCGTATTGCGCAAAAAAAATCACCAATGAAAGTCTATGGGGGCCAGAAAAATACGGATTACACACGGACCAGCAGTGTGGCTTGTGAGAAATACGCAGCGCTGTTAGAGAGAAAAGCCGGCAATTCAGTGCGGTGTACAGTAAAATCACACTGACAGCTTACAGTAGAATAGGTAGAATAAATGTCTACACATAGAATAGGTATATATATGTCAGTGAGACACATATATGTATATATATATTAATATATCATACAGCGCGATATAGCAGAAAGCCGGTAATTCAATTGCCGGCTTTTGCTATCTCCTTCCTAAACCCGATATGATATGTGACATGGTTTACATACAGTAAACCATCTCATATCCCCATTTTTTTGGCATATTCCACACTAATGTTAGTAGTGTGTATGTGCAAAATTTGGGCGTTATAGCTCTTAAATTAAAGGGTTAAATGGCGGAAAAAATTGGCGTGGGCTCCCGCGCAATTTTCTCCGCCAGAGTAGTAAAGCCAGTGATTGAGGGCAGATATTAATAGCCTGGAGAGGGTCCACGGTTATTGGCCCCCCCTGGCTAAAAACATCTGCCCCCAGCCACCCCAGAAAAGGCACATCTGGAAGATGCGCCTATTCTGGCACTTGGCCACTCTCTTCACATTCCCGTGTAGTGGTGGGATATGGGGTAATGAAGGGTTAATATCACCTTGCTATTGTAAGGTGACATTAAGCCAGATTAATAATGGAGAGGCGTCAGTTATGACACCTATCCATTATTAATCCAATTGTATGAAAGGGTTAAAAAAACCCACACATTATTAAAAAGTCTTTTAATGAAATAAAAGCACAGGTTGTTTGAATATTTTACTATTCTGGTAATCCACCTGAAGACCCTCGCTCTGTAACAAAGAAAAAATAATAAACCAACAATATCCATACCTTCCGAGGATCTGTAACGTCCCACGTTGTAAATCCATCTGAAGGGGTTAAATTTATTTACAGGCAGGAGCTCTGCTATAATGCAGCTGTGCTCGTGGCTGTAAACCCCAGCGAATGAATGGAAACTAGGTCAATGACCTGTATTTACCTTCATTCGCTGTGAGGCACCCTCTGCTGGTTGTCCTCATATGAACTCGAGCCTGGGAACTTTTCTGATTTTTTCATCTTTTCTTCTGCTTCTTTCAAGAGCAATGACTTTTTTAATTATTTTTCTGCTTACAGAGCAGTATGGAGGCTTGATTTTTGTAGGACAATTTGTACTTTGAATGGCACTATTAATTTTATCACGTGATGCACTGGAAAGCAAGAATAAAACTACAAGTGTGTTGAAATTGCAAATAAAGTGCAATTTCATAATTTTTTATGTGTTTTGTTTTTTTTTTGGGGGGGGGGGGTCGGTGTGTTATTTACCATGTTCACTATATGGTAAAATCGACCTTGCATTATGATTCTCCAGGCCAGTACGATTACACAGATGCCTAACATGTACAGTTTTTTTTATATATATACATATATTTCTGCGGGGTGAAAGCAAATTTGGATATTTGTTGAAAAAAAACCTTTGCTTGTGTCGCCTTTTCTGAGACTTGTAACACTTTCAATTTTAAGGACATAGTGCTGTGCGAGGGCTTATTTTTGTGACCCGGGCTGATGCTTTTACCGATACCATTTTCTAGTAGATCCAATGGTTTGATCGCCTCTTGTTGCATTTTATTAAATTAGCCATCATCTGCTGGGAAAGATGTGGACTCGGTGGCGGGAGGCCGCATCGAAAGCAGCGATACAAAATATGACATAATTGTATGTCATATGTCATGAAGGAGTTAATATTTTTGCGTAGTGAAATGCAAACACTTTGCACTACCCAGACTGCTAGGTAGCCACGGAAGGGACGGTTTTTTGGCAAATTTGGGGGATCACACTTGATATCCACTCGTCTTTCACTACTGCAGGGATAATGGCAGCTGTTTAGAGTCAGAATAATGATGTAAACGGCCTCTGAAAACAAGTTTACTCTATGTAGACCAAACAATCGTGACCTGTCTTTCCAGTGTGAAGCCCTAGGAGGATTTAGCGTTGGTAAAGAACAGATACTACGACTGAAAGACGTGGGAACCGAGAAGTCCTAATTGTCAGTAGACAGCAGCAGTTTAAACTTTATATGAAAAAAGACATTGAAAAATCAGCACAGACCTAAAATAAAAGTTTTAAATGTATTGTAACACTTGAGAGAAAACGTAAGAGAAATTGTCTGCAACCTGTTACTCTCCAGCTATGGAAAAACTACAACTCCCAGCTTGTTTAGGGACCAAAACCATCTTAAAGCGACTCTGATGTCCCATTGTTGGACACATGGCAGTGTCTCTCTGGCCCTATAATAATTCCCATATGGCGGTATTGCTAAAGTACAAGTTACACAGTACTCAATACAGTGATATATATCCATATGTAAGAGCCTGACTTACCCAGATAGAGCAGATGTAGTAGAGAAGAGTTGCTCTTTGGCAACACATTACATAGGACGGGAAGGAAACATATTTTGCCAGCTCGTTATTATGATGCATAGACTGTAATCTTGAAAAGCTAATTCTAATATTAGTCACCTGTCCACCCCCAAGGGGTGTCACATTGCCACATATACACTGTCCTGATTCTATCTCCTTACTCTCATCACAGGGCTTGTCGCACAATGTTAAAGAGGTTTTCTAGGCTTAAAGGGGTTGTCCAGTCTCGGGGCTCTAGTCTGCAGTCACTCTATGTGGCTGCAGACTTGTGGATCCTCACAGTGTGCACACTGCTTGCTGTCAAAATTCTCCAACACAAGGAGAGGGAGATGTATGACTGCAAGTATGGGATTTGCATACGTACATGTTGTCACATGCCGACTAGATGTGACCACATTTATGCAGCACGGTGGCGCAGTGGATAGCACTACAGCCTTGCAGCGCTGGGGTCCTGGGTTCTAACCCCACCCAGGACAACATCTGCAAAGAGTTTGTATGTTCTCTCCGTGTTTGCGTGGGTTTCCTCCGGGTACTCCGGTTTCCTCCCACATTCCAAAGACATACTGATAGGAATTCAAGATTGTGAGCCCAATCGGGGACAGTGATGATAATGTGTGCAAAGTGTAAAGCGCTGCGGAATATGTTAGCGCTATATAAAAATAAAGATTATTATTATTATTATTATTATTCATTTATGTAGATGAGGCTGGACACGTCTAGTCGGAATGTGTCCAAAAGTATGAAAATTGCATACTTAAGGTCACATGACCTCCCACTCCCGGCGCTGGCATCAGAGAATCCCAAAAGCCCGCCCCAAGCCATGACAAGCCCTTTATGATACTGCTGACCTGTTTATAGGATAGCTCATTGTTGTCAAGTCGCTGAGGGCCCGACATTAAATACCCCCAGTGATCCCAGCGGTGACCAGATGTGTGAACAGCACAGCTCTGGTCCTTGTTGCTCGGCTCCTATATTTTTCTACAGCCTATAAAATAATAGTAATGGACCACGCAAACGTAGCCAAAACCAGGATGGTATGTGCTGCAGCTTGCAAAGTTTCACCCCATCCTGATTGTTGCCTCTAGACTGTTGCCAACTGGAGCAAGTTCAGAGAAGAGCGACCAGGATGGTGAGCGGACTGCAAACTATGTCCTACGAGGAACGGTTAAGGGATCTGGGAATGTTTAGCTTGAAAAAAGAAGGCTAATAGGAGACTTAATAGCTGTCTACAAATATCTGAAGGGCTGTCACAGTGTAGAGGGATCATCATTATTCTCATTTTCACGTGGAACCACAAGAAGCAATGGGATGAAACTGAAAGGGAGAAGATACAGATTAGATTTTAGAAAAAACTATTGACAAATACATTGCAAGTGTTTAGCTACATCTACATTTTACCTATATATTTTCCTATCATTGCTTCATGTAAAAATCAGCAACCAGCCGGACTCCGGCTAATCTTAAACTACAACTCCCAGAAAGCCCTGATGATCTGGGAGTATGAGGCCATGTTGGGATTTATAGTATCATAAAAAAAAGAGTGTCACAGATTGCTGTTCCTTTGGAAGAACGCAATACATGATAAAAAAAAACACGTGCTCCAGATAGTTTATCTATGTATCTGTCGAGTTTATTTGCTCAATTTAGGCAGAACAGGTAAGACCCAAATTTACAAGAAAAGCCGGGATGTCAGATGTAACCAAAGCCAATGTTTTAAGAAGTCTGTCAGAAAACATGGAGAGTAGAGTTGCTGCACTTTGTTGTGGCCGGCAGTGTTCCAGTGCGGAGCCAGCAGTCGTCCCCTCGTCTGCATGGCCTGGATTCAATAAGCCGTTATGTATGTGGATTATGACAATGCGGTCAAGTCCAGCAGATTTTTTCACTCTACCTTCTTATCCCGGGGAGCGCAGGATCTGGTGTTTATTTTTGCTGTCCTCATTCAGCATTTTAAAATATTCACAATTAGATTCAGGCTATGCTTATTTGATATGATTATTATAACTGCTCCGCGATAGACATAAGCAGAAGCGAAGTCAAAGGCAGGAATTCTCCCTGTATAACAATAACATCATTTACATACGGTGTTATAAATATAAGGAAGAATGTATAACAAATACATCGACGCTCGGCACCGGAACGCACGGATCCCGCCATTGCTTTAATCAGATGTCACACGCTCCAATGCACCCATATGAAGTTTACAAGAAGAGGTTGTAATATATGTTACAGTAAGAAGTAAAGACTAATGAATTAAATATAATGTCTGTACTCTATGTACCTAGAAGGATATTGACAACTGCCAGGCACAACAGGACACTTTGAGATGGATGACGACAAACTGGAAGTTGTAAAGGACTCAACCTACTCAGATCGATGATTGATCACTCAAGATGCAGCAATGACACCAGAAGTCAATAGAAGAGTAGCTATGGGCAAATCAACTATGAAGTCACTGGACAAGGTCTTCAAATTGAGGAACATTTCACTGGCGATGAAGACACGGCTCGTACATAGTTTGGTCTTTTCTGTAGTAACATACGGATGAGAACCCTGGGTGATAAACAAACAAGACAGAAGAAGAATCGACTCCTTCGAAATGTAGAATTGGAGAAGGATGGTGTCAATACCATGAATGGCAAGAAGAAACGACAAGTCATTTATGGAACAAATCAAGTCAGATATGTCACTCAAAGCAAGGATCACCAAGCTATGACTTGCCTACTTTGGACAAATTGAATGAAGAGAACAATCACTGAAGAAGGACATCATGGACGGAAGAGTAGAAGGAACATGGAACATGGCGAAGAGGAAAACCAGCAACCCAATGGCTTGATTCTATCAAGATAACATCTGAAAAGAACCTGGTGGACCCATCTAGTCTTGCAAGAGATAGATCTTCCTACAGATCCTTCATCCATCAAGACACCATGGCTTGAGATCGAGCCAAAGGTCATTAAAACAAAGTTGCATCTCTCTATCATTAAGAGTATTATTTATTTTTAGAGCACTATTGATTCAATGATGCTGTACATGGGTAGAGGTTACATACAAGATACAAATATAAAATACAGTGAACAAACTAACAATGACAGACTGGTACAGAAAGGCGAGGACCCTGCCCTTGTGTGTTTGCAGTCTACAGGATAATGGGGAAGGAGACAGTAGGGTGAGGGGTTGCATCAGCTCCAATGGTGGTGAGGTGGCTGCAGAGTTATTGCAGGTTGTAAGCTTTCTTGAAGAGATGCATTTTGAAGTTCCATATGAAAGTTCCAAATGTGGTGAATAAACAGATGTGTTGGAGCACAGAATTCCAGAGGATGGGAGATACTTGGGAGAAGTCTTGGAGGTGATTGGGTGATGAGATAGGGAGGTCATGGGAAGACATCAGATTACGTATTAAAAGATATCAGAAGATTAGTTCCGAGACTGATTATGGACAGCTTTGTCAATGTTAGTAGTTTGAACTTTATGCGTTGGGGAATTGGTAGACAATGATGGGATTTGTGGTGGGAGAAGCAGAGGAGTAGCGAGGCGAGCGGTAGATTAGCTAGGCAGCATAGTTAAGGACTGACTGGAGGAGAGAGCTGTTAGTAAGGTATAGAAAGACACACAGGAAAATATTGCAATAGTCAAGGCGGGAGATGATGAGGGCATGTACTAACTTTTTAGTAGATTCAGGGTTAAGGAAGGAATGAATTCTGAAAATAATTTTGAGTTGAATGTGGCAGGAGGTGGGAAGACCTTGGATGTGCGGTTTGTAGGACAGAGTCAAGAGTTATTCCGATAGACAGATTGGGTAGGGGAGTTAGGTGAGGTGGAGGAAAGATATCTATCTACCTGTGTATGTGTTTCTTATCGGCACATACTGTAGGTTATAACCCAACAAACAATGTTACAAATAAAAAAAATAGGTAGCACTCAAAAAAAGGGTGAATTATTGACCCAGGTCGCACATTTTTTAGGGATGTTACGTATTGGTCTAGTTACTTATAAAACAAGAAAACAAATCAGTGCAAGTATTTCAATGTTGCAAGTGGTGCCAGCTCACAAGTTGTTGTAACTAACCACCAATATAAATAGAAGGTACAAAAATGTAGGGAGTACTCCAAAAGTTGCATCATGCAAAAAAAAAATGCAAAAGCTTTTGGGCCCATGTGAAAAAGGCAACAGTGCAAAGCCTCCAAAGTTATCAGCAAGAACCTCTTAAAAATGGAAAATACCAAATAATGGGGGCAACTCTCTAAAGTCAGATGATGAAAACTTGAATTTTAATTAGGCATCAAGCTTGAGAAAGGCGCTGCCATTTTGTCCCGAAATGTCATCCCTAGTTTTTGGACTAATCTATATATCTGTAAAATTTTAATTAGAATTATTATTAGAAGTAAATACATTCGATGGAATGGTACAATTACACATAATCATAAAAAAAAATCATGATCCTTGAAGGTTATAGAAATATTAGATAACTTTATTATACTTACTAACTTATCATCATTACTATTGGCCATATTATATCTCTAGATTCCGATTTCATAGAGAAGAACACAGAGCTTTTTCTTCTTTTGTCATGCTCCATTAAATGCCATATTGTAGAACTATTGTGCATTTCTGTACTTTGGCCTCTCTAAATGACAAGATAGGCTCCTGGGTTCAAAGTGATAGTTTCATATTAATACATTTATATATATTTTATTAAAACTGGAAATAAATTCATTAAAACATTAAGGAAAAAGATTAAAATGGAAGGTTGGGAAGCTCCTGTTATTATAAAATGTGATCAAATGTTTGAGGATTTTATGTCAGATTGCATTTTATATTATTAACAGGAGCTTCCCAACCTTTCATTTTAATCTTTTTCCTTAATGTTTTAATTAATTTATTTATACTTTTAATTATATATATATATATATATATATATATATTAATAATCTATATTATAAGAATTATATGTTACATATGCATAACACCCACATGCTTCTGGATTAACTGTTTGAACTCTAGTCAGTCATATGCCCGGTTTGGCACGTTTTTTAAAAAAATTACTGCTTGTAAGATGAACTTATCCTGACTGCTATCCTTTTTGGTTTTTTGTCCTGGTGAAGAGGTCACGTAGAACGTTGAAACATGTTGACTTTTTAAAACCTGTAATGTTCAATTGTCCTGGCTGGGTAGGATCAATGCAGTTAAGATGGACCTCCTACCTCGTCTCTTATATTTTTTTCAAACAATCCCCCTATACCTACCAGCTTCCTTCTTTTCCCGCCTCAAACAAATAATTACTCGTTTTATTTGGTCTCATAATCGGGCACGTACAGTGGGGCAAAAAAGTATTTAGTCAGTCAGCAATAGTGCAAGTTCCACCACTTAAAAAGATGAGAGGCGTCTGTAATTTACATCATAGGTAGACCTCAACTATGGGAGACAAACTGTGAAAAAAAATCCAGAAAATCACATTGTCTGTTTTTTTAACATTTTATTTTCATATTATGGTGGAAAATAAGTATTTGGTCATAAACAAACAATCAAGATTTCTGGCTCTCACAGACCTGTAACTTCTTCTTTAAGTGTCTCCTCTTTCCTCCACACATTACCTGTAGTAATGGTACCTGTTTAAACTTGTTATCAGTATAAAAAGACACCTGTGCACACCCTCAAACAGTCTGACTCCAAACTCCACTGTGGTGAAGACCAAAGAGCTGTCAAAGGACAACAGAAACAAAATTGTAGCCCTGCACCCAGCTGGGAAGACTGAATCTGCAATAGCCAACCAGCTTGGAGTGAAGAAATCAACAGTGGGAGCAATAATTAGAAAATGGAAGACATACAAGACCACTGATAATCTCCCTCGATCTGGGGCTCCACGCAAAATCCCACCCCGTGGGGTCAGAATGATCACAAGAACGGTGAGCAAAAATCCCAGAACCACGCACGGGGACCTAGTGAATGAACTGCAGAGAGCTGGGACCAATGTAACAAGGCCTACCATAAGTAACACACTACGCCACCATGGACTCAGATCCTGCAGTGCCAGACGTGTCCCACTGCTTAAGCCAGTACATGTCCAGGCCCGTCTGAAGTTTGCTAGAGAGCATTTGGATGATCCAGAGGAGTTTTGGGAGAATGTCCTATGGTCTGATGAAACCAAACTGGAACTGTTTGGTAGAAACACAACTTGTCGTGTTTGGAGGAAAAAGAATACTGAGTTGCATCCATCAAACACCATACCTACTGTAAAGCATGGTGGTGGAAACATCATGCTTTGGGGCTGTTTCTCTGCAAAGGGGCCAGGACGACTGATCTGGGTACATGAAAGAATGAATGGGGCCATGTATCGTGAGATTTTGAGTGCAAACCTCCTTCCATCAGCAAGGGCATTGAAGATGAAACGTGGCTGGGTCTTTCAACATGACAATGATCCAAAGCACACCGCCAGGGCAACAAAGGAGTGGCTTCGTAAGAAGCATTTCAAGGTCCTGGAGTGGCCTAGCCAGTCTCCAGATCTCAACCCTATAGAAAACCTTTGGAGGGAGTTGAACGTCCGTGTTGCCAAGCGAAAAGCCAAAAACATCCCTGCTCTAGAGGAGATCTGCATGGAGGAATGGGCCAACATACCAACAACAGTGTGTGGCAACCTTGTGAAGACTTACAGAAAACGTTTGACCTCTGTCATTGCCAACAAAGGATATATTACAAAGTATTGAGATGAAATTTTGTTTCTGACCAAATACTTATTTTCCACCATAATATGCAAATAAAATGTTAAAAAAACAGACAATGTAATTTTCTGGATTTTTTTTTCTCAGTTTGTCTCCCATAGTTGAGGTCTACCTATGATGTAAATTACAGACGCCTCTCATCTTTTTAAGTGGTGGAACTTGCACTATTGCTGACTGACTAAATACTTTTTTGCCCCACTGTATTTCATATACAGCATTAAGTAGATCTAAACTGACAGGTGGATTGGGTCTCCCGGATCTCGCGATTTATAGTTATGCATCAATGGGAACTTGTATCCTAGACCTTTATCACAGTAAAAATAGCAAAAAGTGGGTAAACCTAGAAAACGATCTTAATGGATGCGACTCCCAAGTTGTTCTTTGGACAGGAGGCAGGGGGTGGGGCCAGACATCTATATACCCTTCCTTACACGAAACATATTGCTTCTTATTAAAAACCGAAACAAAGACCTTCAGATCACAACTCTCCCAGGCCCCTTAATTCCAATCTATGACAATTCTGCTTTTCCGGCGGGGCTGAATAGAGAGACATAGCTAAATAAGAGAAAAGATTCCAAACCCATCATCCACGACTACTTAAAAGAAACTGGGATGAAATCCCTTCGGGAACTATTCCCAGAGGAGGAATCATACTCTGTTGATTGGTTCTTCTATGAACAACTAAAAAGTTATATCCACTCAATCTCTAAACAAACCAATATTGGCAGGCCGCTAACTCCCTTTGAGATGCTATGCATATCAGCAAATCCCCCGGATCATACTGTCTCGCTGCTATATAAAATCTTCCAAGAGGGGAGGGCTCCGCTGCAGGGTTGGCCAATGTTTTTCTCGAAATGGGAGAGTGATCTGGGAAGACCCTTGTTATCTGAAGATAGGGAAAAAATTCTTCTCTTCTCGTTCAGATCGTCATTATGCGCGGTATCACAGGAGAGGAGCTATAACATTCTAGCAAGATGGTATAGATGCCCCTCCATGGTGCATGCGGTGTTCCCCACTACCCCTGACACCTGCTGGAGATGTCTAAAGGAGATAGGCTCTTACATGCATATCTGGTGGGACTGCCCCCCCATAAAGGATTTGTGGTTGGCCGTCTTTGAACTTCATAATAGGATGTCTATCACACAGATCCAACCTTCAGCAAGTCTAGCATTGTTGTCTTTGTGTAACCTGTCGATATCTAGGTTCAAGAGGGGCATCCTCAGACACTTTCTTACTGGAGTCAGGAATCTAATCCCACGTTTTTGGAAACAAGAAAAATTCCCTTCCCGTGCGGAATTTGTGGCAGAACTTAATGACATTTATAGAATGGAGCAGCTGATAAATCAGTCTACAGGTAATGCGGAAAAAACCTACAACACATGGGCTCCCTGGATTGCTTTTAGGGAAACCTCTGAATTAGATCGCTGGATTTCCAGAACTTGACGCATTATGTAACACATTCGCGTGCACTCTCGAGCCGTTTCTCGACCTGCGCTCTGGCCGCTGGAGCGGGTTGGCAGCCACACTTTTTTCCCACATTCCCTACTCCCCCATCTACTCCTCTCCTTCTTTCTACCCCTCTTTCTTTCCCTTATCTTACTTTGTGTGTCTTCCTCTTACCCAGTTTGAACATATATTATACTGTCAAATGATTACAAAGAAATGTAATAATGGCTATCTACTATCCCAGCTGTTTTTTATTATTAACTCCTCATAATTTTGGGATAACCAACAACATTATTTACCAGAAAGTTGAATTACAAGACCTAAACGTTGTCACAATGCCTTACTTGACTTACTTGTAACCATTGTTTATCATTGCACTGATTTACTAGTTTGTATTGTTTACCTTTACTCTTTATTGCAATGACCAATAAAAATGATTTATACAAAACCTGTAATGTTAAACTTTTTGGATTTTACCTCTGCCTTGAAATACACCACCGGCTTGCACTTCTATTTTTCTGGTCTCCAAAAGGGAGAGACACCCACTTGTAGATAGAGGTTTTGGGGTTCTTGTTTCATAACATTGCCACGTTGGATACAAGTTGACTGGGTAAGAAACCGTTGATGTGATTTAGTAAAAATTAGTTTCTGATGGAGATTGCCAGCTACTGTAGAGAGGCTTAAAGAAAATCTGTCTGGTTCTCCAAGGCCCTCAAACTGGCACCAGTGTAAGAACAAGCACTATTTCTGTGTTTTAATTGCGTGTGTGTTGTGAGAAAACTGTGGAGGCGTGAGCGGCAAAACAGTTTGGTTTCACCAATCATTATATGCAAAGATTAATCCGATGGGGCTTCTATTTCCCAGAATTAGTCTCATCCTCATCCACTCAGTGATTGACAACTTTTTCACTGTCCCCATCACAGTTTCAGTGCCGGAGGTCTTTAGGAGGTGCACAACGTCGGGCATTGAAGCTTTGACGTGGGAATTGAAGATGTCAATCACACCGAGAATAGTTAATGTGGTTTCTCCTGATGAAGAAGTTAGTCCAACTTCGAAACACTTTGAGAATAAACCACATTGCTTCCTACTTTATGTCCTCTGGATCCTTATTGAGAATTCTCCTCAGCAGCGCAGATCACCACTTCTATCTTCGAAACAAACGCTAACACGGCAGGACTCCTATCCAGATGGTGCTGTAGCAGCTGTTTCTTGATTCTATTCCTCAGTAGTCTGTTTCTCAACCCTAAAATCTGAGCAGTTACATGTTCCTTCACTTGTACTTGCCTACCGGATACGACCCTATTGTGCTTTTTGTCTCCCCCTTATCCAATCGCACCTAGAGGGCATGGTTACAGCACCCAAGGCTCGGACTTGCCCATGACAAATAGATGCTCCTCCAGATTAGTCCTGGTTAATTTTGTATATTATAAGCTGTAAAACAAAAATATTTCTGACACTAATAGCTGCAGAGTTTTATCACAATACAAATGTGATTAAAATGCGGGTATGTGATTCTGTATGATACTGGTGGCAATTTATGAACCTTGAGATACTTGACAAATTCCTACCAGCAATGCTCCCTGGAAAAAAGTGTTTGCCCTATTGGACTTTTGACTGCCCCATGGGGATGGCACCTGCCCCATGAGGTTTTTGGCTTTCTCTGGATCAACATGTTAGAAGGAAGGTTGACCTTAAATCTACCTTCAAGGTCAAAAACTATGAAATTAGCTCTCATTCAGAAGGAACAAAAAAATGTCTAGTGCCACCTATAGAACCCACATCATAGGTTTCCTACCCATCTTACCAATGCCATGTCTAGAGTGAAAATGGGCAAGAACCCAGAAATTGATATCTACAGGTGGTTGTCTCTATCTACAAGAGGAGACTCTGGTCTGGCTTATATTCTTAGTTGTGTTGCAATATATTGACTTATTGGCTAGCTACCTCCAATAAATGGCACTAGAGAAATACTTTTCTTCTGAAACACACTTAAATCTTTTTTTTTCTCCATCAGAGAGAACTCAGACCTTACCTGAGGCATGGCAAGTGAGCTCCCCATAATGCCCTCCTGATTGGCTCGGCCATATCAGAGCCTGTATAAAAGCATAGGCAAGAAATGCAGCGGCCGTTTTTTGGTGAATCAGGATAGTGAAAGAACGTCACAGCATAGCCATGAAGATAAGGGAAAAAAAGTCATAAAACATTGAATAAACTGTACAAATAACGTGTGACAGTGCAGCGGTGAAGAAGATGTGTGAAAGAGGAAGTCAAGAGTGTAATTCATATTTTTCTGAGAAATTGAAGGATCTGGAGTATTTTTGTATCAACACAAATTTGAACATATAAAGATTCGCTCATCTCTAATGAACATATTATTCTGCTATGGCTAGAGAATGTTGTAAAAATGGAAAGTGCTTTCTGATACTTTGGACCTGTGTTGTAGACAGTTATCTGTATGACAAGTGAATGCCACATAAGTTCAACTTCTTTCTCTGCTAAAATCCTTCAAGAAAGGAACGTTCAATTCTGGAGAAAAAGAAGAGAATTACGGTTTCATTCCCGGCTGCGAATGCCAGAGGCACTTAGGAGGGTGAAGGATATCTATCATGAAACGTCCAGCGCCGTGGCCCTCTGCCAATTTATTTACTGACCTTCAACACAACAGACATAAACCTGACCCTGTAAGATGGAGCCTAAGGGGAAATGGCACTGAACACCGATTCCTATATCCTGTTGTTCTGCGGTCTAAATTACGGGCTAATTAATTACCACTGGCATCTTTGGCATTGCCTGTCAAATTGGATTAAGTGTATCTCTTCACTGTTCACACACAAAAAAAAACCCTCATTTTTTTTTCGCCAGTCCTCATGCAGATCAATGGCGTCTCCGAGAGCAGGTAGCTTTTAAATAAAGAAAACAAGACTCGCAATTGTCACCGGTGATTTATGGACTTTCATTAGCTGCTCACCACCTGCAACTTCTGGCCCCTATCTGGAATCAATTAGTCAATTTAATATAATTTATTTTACAAATTTCTTCTTGTCTCGCAAAGACGCGTCTGAATCGTGAATCAGACGACGATTGGGCTAGAATATATTTTTAATGTGTCGGAGGAACTTTAGAAAAAGGAAATATTTCCCCTAGAATGAAGATCATTGCCTTATAGAGATCATTGCTTACAGTCAATGCTTCCTGGGAGAAAGTATGCAAATAATAACTCTTCCTGAAAAAGGAGGAAACTGTCTCCATAATGCCACCTATAGACAACTACTCTGTTAGTCAATGTCCAATTCATTAAAGGGGTTTTCCATGTAAAAAAAAAAGCAGCAACTTTAATTAGTAAGGTATAGAGTTGTTCAAAAAGATTTGCAGGGGCCTCATCAATAGTAAGTGGCTGCTAAGGCTACTTTCACACTAGCGTCGTACAACGCATGTCACAATGCGACGTTGCAACGTACCGATGCATACTGTGAATGCGCCGCACAATGGGGGCAGCGGATGCAGTTTTTCAACGCATCCGCTGCCCCATTCTGAGCTGCGGGGAGGAGGGAACGGAGTTCCGGCCGCGCATGCGCGGTCGGAAATGGCGGACACAACGCACCAAAAAACGTTACATGCAATGTTATTTGGTGTCGACGGTCCGCCACAACACGACGCAACCGTCGCACGATGGTTGCGATGTCTGGCAATGCGTCGCAATGCGTCACTAATACAAGCCTATGGAGAAAAAACACATCCTGCAGACAACTTTGCAGGATGCATTTTTTTCTGCAAAATGATGCATTGCGACGTGCGTCGTACGACACTAGTGTGAAAGTAGCCTAAACCAGAGCCCTGTGAACCTTCTCTTACCTGCCGGCATTGCCCGATGTCTCTTCTAATTAGTATACCCCATGATGTCATTACAATGCAGAGCCAACCTACTCATGAATTCATGAGGGCCTACTAATTTAAAGAGGCACATGGGATACCAAAGTGGTCACTGGACAAGTTCTTGAGCCAACTAATCTGTAACAAATCAAGTTCACTAAAACCTTACTAATATTTTTGGGATTCAATTTGCACAAATCCAGAAAAATGCCAGTCTGTCTTTTTTGAGGGTTGAGAAGGGGTAAGAATAATAGATATAATATACATTATTCCCACTTGTCCTAGACACTCAATTGTGTTTACAGTACCTCAGTCACTAGTGTAGCTCATCGGTCCTTCGCAGCGATCTTTGGTTCTTCCATTGCTCCATTCCGGGACTGAGGTCAGTGATTGCACTCACACTGTCATATTGGGGGGGTACTAAATGTCATTGAAGTCAATGATAAGCATTGCCCTTTCTTGTGAACTCATGAGGCCAATTACCAAAGACCGGTGAACCATTGAGAAAAGACCAATGCGGAGTACTGGTGAGCTATAGAAGTGGAGGAGCAGGAATAAGGAAAAGTGAGGACTTACGACAGGTGAGGATAATGTATTTTACTACTTCTTTACCCCTTCTTTCCCTTCTGTTTATTATACTTTGGGGAGTGTAGAGATTTCAGAACATAATAAATGTCTTTCAAACTATTTTCTGTTGAATTTTTCAAAATTGACTTGGCCTCGGTGCTCAATCTGCTGGTAGTCGCCTCGATCCCAGGTCCCTGCCTCTACACTTCCAATCTTTAACCAGGGGTCTGGCCTAGCCAATAAAAGAAACCAGTCAACAGTGAATTTCACACACACACGGTCTAGTGCCGACACAGGGAATGCTGTCTTGTGTTGGACACACACCCAGGACTAGACAACCTACCGGTGGTTCGGAGCAGAAGGTTCATGCAGACAAAATGCTCCACAATTGTTATTACACGTAGAATGCAAGTATTTACAATAAGTCTCGATTAATATGACTTTATAAAGAGGTCGTAGTTGTCAGCGATGATTCTGCAGCACTGGCTTCATTGTGCTTTTATCCAGATACGACCATTAAGGGACGGATCAGGCTCCGCTCATTGCGTTAGCCCACTTGGCTTCAGCACTTTGGCTTCATCTATCACACTTTGTCTCATTCCGTTTCGCACACTTATCATTTTGTCATGACAGAGCTCAATTGTCTTTTGACTTTAATGATATCAGTCAGTTTTGGACGCCATCGCGTTGTTCCTATCTGGCTCCACGAGAATAGTTCACACATGTACAGCGGGCGAGCTCCACAATATGACAATGTCTGTTTTTTTCCCATTTGTGCTTAAATCAAAATGATATCAAGCATTCGGTTTGGAATGAATTGCACGCTCGTCTCTTCTCTCCGCTGCCGTGGATAATTTTATTGTATGCATTGACATTTTACGTTGACATTGGATGTGACCTCAATGTATGTTTTATTCCAAAAGGAAGAATTTACACGACTGACACATCATATAAGCGTAATGCTTTCAGAAGTATCAGAACTTGTAGTGAAAGTAGCGGTAATGTCAATCGATGGAAAAGTAGACTTAGACAGGCCGGGACAGATTATTGGCATCATGAAGTCATGCTCACATTCCTTGCAGGCTTTGGGGGCAAATTTTGCAAGGAAAATTATGGTCCAGTACATGCTAGCAGGTTAACAAAACCCATAAACATGCAATGGGAACAAGTCTGCAAAGAATTTAGAGCATGTAACTAATGCAAAGTGTGAAAGCTGCCAGACTTAACTGCAGGCTCAAAATGTGCAATTAAAAGAACTCAACTGTGAGGCAATGAGGTCAGCCCATATTTTCTGCAGCCATGTCTTTATTGGGCGATTTCTTTAAATGTGTGAGGGTATCCTTTATTCATACTTGACAACCCTCCAGGAACATATAGGAGGCTTCCAGAAAAAAAGAGGAACATTTTTTAGTTGCCAAATACAGTGGGGCAAAAAAGTATTTAGTCAGTCAGCAATAGTGAAAGTTCCACCACTTAAAAAGATGAGAGGCGTCTGTAATTTACATCATAGGTAGACCTCAACTATGGGAGACAAACTGAGAAAAAAAAATCCAGAAAATCACATTGTCTGTTTTTTTAATATTTTATTTGCATATTATGGTGGAAAATAAGTATTTGGTCAGAAACAAACAATCAAGATTTCTGGCTCTCACAGACCTGTAACTTCTTCTTTAAGAGTCTCCTCTTTCCTCCACTCATTACCTGTAGTAATGGCACCTGTTTAAACTTGTTATCAGTATAAAAAGACACCTGTGCACACCCTCAAACAGTCTGACTCCAAACTCCACTATGGTGAAGACCAAAGAGCTGTCAAAGGACACCAGAAACAAAATTGTAGCCCTGCACCAGGCTGGGAAGACTGAATCTGCAATAGCCAACCAGCTTGGAGTGAAGAAATCAACAGTGGGAGCAATAATTAGAAAATGGAAGACATACAAGACCACTGATAATCTCCCTCGATCTGGGGCTCCACGCAAAATCCCACCCCGTGGGGTCAGAATGATCACAAGAATGGTGAGCAAAAATCCCAGAACCACGCGGGGGGACCTAGTGAATGAACTGCAGAGAGCTGGGACCAATGTAACAAGGCCTACCATAAGTAACACACTACGCCACCATGGACTCAGATCCTGCAGTGCCAGACGTGTCCCACTGCTTAAGCCAGTACATGTCCGGGCCCGTCTGAAGTTTGCTACAGAGCATTTGGATGATCCAGAGGAGTTTTGTGAGAATGTCCTATGGTCTGATGAAACCAAACTGGAACTGTTTGGTAGAAACACAACTTGTCGTGTTTGGAGGAAAAAGAATACTGAGTTGCATCCATCAAACACCATACCTACTGTAAAGCATGGTGGTGGAAACATCATGCTTTGGGGCTGTTTCTCTGCAAAGGGGCCAGGACGACTGATCCGGGTTCATGAAAGAATGAATGGGGCCATGTATCGTGAGATTTTGAGTGCAAACCTCCTTCCATCAGCAAGGGCATTGATGATGAAACATGGCTGGGTCTTTCAACATGACAATGATCCAAAGCACACCGCCAGGGCAACGAAGGAGTGGCTTCGTAAGAAGCATTTCAAGGTCCTGGAGTGGCCTAGCCAGTCTCCAGATCTCAACCCTATAGAAAACCTTTGGAGGGAGTTGAAAGTCCATGTTGCCAAGCGAAAAGCCAAAAACATCACTGCTCTAGAGGAGATCTGCATGGAGGAATGGGCCAACATACCAACAACAGTGTGTGGCAACCTTGTGAAGACTTACAGAAAACGTTTGACCTCTATCATTGCCAACAAAGGATATATTACAAAGTATTGAGATGAAATTTTGTTTCTGACCAAATACTTATTTTCCACCATAATATGCAAATAAAATATTAAAAAAACAGACAATGTGATTTTCTGGATTTTTTTTTCTCAGTTTGTCTCCCATAGTTGAGGTCTACCTATGATGTAAATTACAGACGCCTCTCATCTTTTTAAGTGGTGGAACTTGCACTATTGCTGACTGACTAAATACTTTTTTGCCCCACTGTATCATGATGAGCACCGTCAAAACCTTGCAGAAAGCATTGGTCCGGACGCTTTCTTGGGCGTAACAATAAGTTGCTTCACCAACAGGCAGAGTTCCAGAGTCAAAACTGGTTTGGAGGAGCTGTGGAAAGGGGAATTGACCAGAAAAAAAGGACAAGGCTCTAGGTAAAAATGTTTGCTCCCCACATAATGTGCAAGTAGCATAGTCTTCCCAGAAAGGAATTCATAAGAGTTGTGAACTAAGCCTTTAAAAACTTTATTAATGTTTGACTTGGTTCTTGTTTTGGTTTGTAGTTTTTCGTTCTCTTGATGCAGTGTGTGTTTATCCAGGGTTGTTGCAAATATCAAGCACTTCTTATTACTTGGATCTAGCTTTTCTATTAACCCATCTTACTACTTCGCCATGTTTACCTATGCCCCTACAGTGTTTGCTCCACTAGTCCTCTCTCTCCTTCGCTATCACAAATCCCAGCACTCCCTAACCTAATAATCATCTCCCCTTCCCTCTTACCTCCCCACCTGTCCTCCCCTGCTCCCTACCTCAAATCTGTCCAACAAACACATAAAACAAGTCGGCCACTCTCTTTCTCCCACCTGCTCTTTCTCTCTCTCCTTCTCCTCACTGCTGGAGACATATCTCCCATCCCTGGACCCCCACATCTCATACCTCCCATTACTACTCCCTCCTATCACTCCCTATTCAACATGAACTTCCGCAATCTTTCCAACATAAAACCCGTGCCCCTGACGCCCACCCCCCTGCTCCCTTTCTCTTGAGCACTCTGGAATGCCCGCTCAATCTGCAATAAGCTTCATGTGATTCACGACCTTTTTCTCTCCCGCAATCTTGCCTTCCTTGGCCTCACAGAAACATGGCTAACACCCTCTGACACCACCTCCCCTGCTGCGCTGTGTTACGGAGGCCTCCACTTCACCCACACCCCTCGACCCGGCAACAAACATGGTGGAGGAGTGGGTCTTCTCCTTTCATCAAACTGCACCTTTAACCCAATCCCACCTCTTCCCTCCCTTATCCTCCCCTCTTTTGAAGTCCATTCTGTCCGCATCTACTCTCCCTCCAACCTCCAAGTGGTCATCATATACCGACCTCCGGGCCCGGCCACTGCCTTTATTGACCAATTCTCCACCTGGCTTCTTCACTTTCTCTCTGTTGACACTCCCACCATCATCATGGGTGACTTCAACATCCCCATTGATACCCTTCAGTCAACAGCCTCCAAACTTCTGTCCCTTACCTCATCCTTTGGACTTACTCAGTGGTCCTCCGCAGCCACCCACACGGATGGGCATACACTAGACCTGGTATTCACCCGTCTCTGCTCTCTATCTAACTTCACCACCTCCCCTCTCCCTCTATCCGACCACCATCTGCTCACCTTCTCATCCCTGTCCTCCTCACCAATCATCCATATCCAGCAACATGCGCACCCACGCAGAAACCTTGCACACCTAGACACCCACACACTCTCTGACTCCATCCTACCACTGGCATCCATATCCTCACTCCACGACAAAGACAGTGCCGCTGCTTTCTACAATGCCACTCTCGCATCAGCTATTGACACGGTTGCCCCTCTCATCCATGGCAGAGCGCGACGTATCAATAGACAACCTTGGCATAATAACACCACCAAAAAGCTAAGGCAAGTGTCCAGGGTTGCGGAGCGGCGTTGGAAGAGAACACACTCGCAAGACGACTTCACTGTATTCAAACAAGCAACACTCGCTTTTAAATCTGCACTCACCTCTGCTAAACAGGCCTACTTCACAACCCTCGTATCTTCCCTATCCCACAACCCAAAACAGTTATTCAAAACATTTAACTCCCTCCTCCGCCCCCCACTGCCCCCTCCAACCTCCCTCATCTCTGCTGAGGACTTTGCCACACACTTTAAAAATAAGATCGACCAGACAAGGCAAGACTTTATTGTTCAACCAACACAACCCCTTTGTATACCAGACCAATGCCCAAACCCCATAACCTCCCTATCCAACATCACTTAAGGGGGACTTAATTGTCTCCTCTCCAAATCCCACCTCACCACCTGTGCGCTCGACCTCATCCCATCCCACCTCCTCCCCAACCTCACCACCACACTTATCCCATCCCTAACCCACCTCTTCAGCCTATCACTAACATCTGGCACCTTCCCCTCTGCGTTCAAACATGCCACAATCACGCCTATCCTTAAAAAGCCAACCCTCGATCCAACTGCTATGTCCAGCTATCGCCCAATATCGCTGCTCCCATTTGCTTCCAAACTCCTGGAGCAGCACGTCCATGCTGAACTCTCCTCCCACCTCTCATCTAACTTGTTGTACGACAATCTAAAATCTGGTTTCCGCCCCCATCACTCAACTGAGACTGCCCTGACCAAAATCACTAACGACCTACTTACCGCCAAAGCTACTGGACAATACTCTGTACTCCTCCTTCTAGACCTGTCCTCTGCTTTCGACACAGCTGACCACTGCCTCCTACTGCAGATGCTCTCCTCCTTTGGCATCAAAGACCTCGCCCTATCCTGGATCGCCTCGTACCTTTCCAACCGCACATTCAGCGTCTCCCACTCCCATACTACCTCCTCATCCCACCCTCTCTCTGTTGGAGTCCCCCAAGGCTCTGTTCTAGGACCCCTACTCTTCTCAATCTATACACTTGGCTTGGGACAACTCATAAAGTCCCATGGATTCCAGTACCACCTCTATGCTGACGACACTCAGATTTACCTCTCTGGCCCAGACGTCACCGCTCTGCTGTCCAGAATCCCAGAGTGCCTATCAGCCATATCCTCCTTCTTCTCCTCTCGCTTCCTCAAACTCAATGTGGACAAATCTGAACTCATCATCTTTCCTCCATCCCACAAATCTTCCTTACTTGACCTATCTATCGCAGTCAATGACATCATGCTTTCCCCTGTACCCGAAGTCCGCTGCCTCGGAGTAACCTTCGACTCTGCCCTGTCCTTCAAACCACACATCCAAGCTCTTTCCACCTCCTGTCGCCTCCAGCTCAAAAATATCTCCAGGATCCGTCCTTTCCTCAACCCCCAATCTACTAAAATGCTTGTGCATGCCCTCATCATTTCCCGCCTTGACTACTGCAACATCCTTTTCTGTGGCCTCCCTGCTAACACCCTTGCACCTCTCCAGTCCATCCTTAACTCTGCTGCCCGACTAATCCATCTCTCTCCTCGCTACTCCTCCGCTTCCCCCCTCTGCAAATCTCTTCACTGGCTCCCATTCCCTCAGCGTATCCAGTTCAAATTGCTAATACTGACCTACAAAGCCATCCACAACCTGTCTCCTCCATATATCTCTGAACTAATCTCTCGATATCTCCCCTCACGTGATCTCCGGTCCTCCCAAGACCTCCTTCTCTCCTCCACACTTATTCGCTCCTCATCCAATCGCCTCCAAGACTTCTCCCGAATATCCCCCATCCTCTGGAACTCTCTGCCCCAACACGTCCGACTATCAACCACAGTCGGATCCTTCAGACGGAACCTGAAAACTCATCTCTTCAGGAAAGCCTACAGCCTGCACTGACACCGCTGCTGCCTCATCACTATCGAAGCTACCGCCTCACCAACACCGGAGCTACCGCCTCACCAACACCGGAGCTACCGCCTCACCAACACCGGAGCTCCTGCAACCCTCAACCTACTGTCTCCTTCCCCATAATCCTGTAGAATGTAAGCCCGCAAGGGCAGGGTCCTCGCCCCTCTGTATCAGTCCGTCATTGTTAGTTTGTTTACTGTATGTGATATTTGTAACTTGTATGTAACCCCTTCTCATGTACAGCACCATGGAATCAATGGTGCTATATAAATAAATAATAATAATAATAATAATATCACAACATCCCTGGTCATCAGAAAATGAGGTTTCCTACCTCCCAATCAAATGGAAAAGAACCCTGGTTGCAATGTAGGACTAGGCAAAGCATGGCTCTCATGCAGGGGCAACATGGCGGTGCAGAGAGAAACAACCAGGAGGCGGTTACATGTACTAGTGATATAAAAAGGTGGTGCCATGAAGTGAGGGTAGTAAGTCTCAGACTGTTTGTATAGTACCCCATCTACCCACCACAAGAGGTGCCAAAGACAAGTGAGAGGGTCTGATTCCCTGAGGACAAACTTTAGAGAGGACTTCGATCTACAGACAGAGTCTGTTATTTAAGACTGAAAGGATTTCAGTCTTGTAAAACGTCAGAACGTAGACCTCCTGTGGAAAGTCTACCAGTGAGGGCCAGTGAGATATGGACAATCCCCATTATTTTTTTACTTGCTGTGTAAAAGGCATATGGGCACCTTTAATCTTGGTTCACACTAGCATTATGGCTTTTGTTGATAATGAAGCCATGACATCTGGAATCTAAGCTTTATTCAAATAAGGCAATTAGTGCAGATGGGCAGCTGTCAATCACCTCTGCCTTCCCATGACGGATGTGATGGACCTGCACAATCACTCATGTACAGGGTGGGCCATTTATATGGATACACCTGGGTGGGCCATTTATAAAGTTGCATCCAAAATGGCCGACTTCAAAATGGCTGCCATGGTCAACACCCATCTTGAAAAGTTTTCCCCCTGCCATATATTAATGTGACATAAACAGGAGGTTGCTATTACCAACCATTTCCATTTTATTTAGGTGTATCCATATGCAAGGCCCACCCAGGCGTATCCATATAAGTGGCCCACCCTGTACTTGTATGGTTGAATACCCTTTCCACCAGGCACATGCATGTGATTTTTGTAGGAAATCATTCATATTACCATGTGTTTCATTTCCTGCTTTGGATTTGTGTGAGATTTCTGATCGTCCAACATACTGTGCTAGAATTTCCAGACTATCTGATGCCGGATGAAAAGAATATCACTGATCATGAAATGAATCCTTAGGGTGTAAAGTAAGCAGAATAAGTCAATTTCCTCAACCATTAAACAGCTGAATAGAAATTGGCCGGCGCTGAGTGTTTTGTTGTTACATAACAATAACAGCTCTTATTGGAAACATGGAATAAACCACAACTCCAGCTATGCTACCTCCTCTGCGTGCAGCCGCTGTGCTCTTATTGTTTTCATTCTTTAGAGAATTTGGCTTCTCGAAAAGTTGTCTCACCCCACATCTTCTAAGATACCGATCACTGAGATCAGCAACGTGTCACTTATTAAATATCCCAACGACACGTGATTCATGTAGATCCTATTTTACTTAGAAGCTGAAAAGTCAAGAGGAAAGACCACTTGAGGTAGCGGGCACAGCATGATCACCATCTGCAATTTATCTGTAATATTGAAGATATTTATGCAGTTTGTGTTTTGTCCCCGGTATCACGTCCTCTGTTTTCTTCCACTGGGTCTGCTGCCCTCTGCTATGCGCTGTGTCGGGTTTTGAAGGTTGTCCATAGTGGATCAGTGACATCATTTCTCTAGATCAGTGTTCCCCAACTCCGGTCCTCAAGAGCCACCAACAGGTCATGTTTTCAGGATTTCCTTAGTAGTGCACAGGTGACAATTGCATCACCTGCATAGGCAAGCATTCACTGACCTGTGTAATACTAAGGAAATCCTCAAAACATGACCTGTTGGTGGCTCTTGAGGACCGGATGTGGGGAACACTGCTCTAGACCTATCTATAAGGCCCACCTCTGTATTGGGATTGAGACTCTAAACTTCTGCTCCACTTTCTGTGCATACTGTGCTTCAACTTGCTTCCATCCCTTCACCCGTCCTGCTGCTCCTAAGATTCCTGTGTGTGCCATGTCCTCACTTATCACATGCCTTCCTGCTTGCTGCATTAATGCCCGGGGTCCATGTGCCTACCCAGACCTAAACAATTTGGTTCTTCTTCCAAAAATAGCTGCACTTACTGGAGAAATCACGGATAGATGGGCTTATTACTGTGTAGAGATGGGTAAATTACATGAAAGAAATAAATAAAAATGGATTCAGCAGGGTATAACTTGTAGTCTCTGGGCACCTAATGCAAAATCTGTAACAGGTGCTTCCTCACAAGCCATCAGCCATTTATATTATTGGTCTCTTCTTTGGACACAGTCAAATACCAGGGCCCTGATATAATTAATTCCTCCCTATCTCCACTTTCTGTAACCACGCCCATGAGGAACTCACAGGAAGCTTGTTATATGGAAATTAAAGTTAGAAAATGTCTTATTTCTAAAATATTTTTTTGCGTTGCCTATTTTTTTTATTAATGTCTAGTTATTTTGTCATATTCTGATTATTAAATAAAAAAAATAATACGGGTAATTTGTCATTTTTCAGTTTACATACTGGCTACTTTGGCTTTTTTTTTTTTAGACTTTTACCTCCGGTCCTTTCAGTAACAGTTTTCAGCAAGGGTTCTTATCATCAGACATAGAATATTGTTAACTTGTAACACCTGTACACACAGCTGATGACACAGGATCCACAATCACAATGGGCAATGTCACAGCTCACCTCACGTGTTTCTATTACCTTTCCCTCTTATTGTTCCTCTCCGGATTTTGGCTTAAAAATACTGATGTAAAATACTGACAAAACACTAAACGTGCAAACGTGGCCTTAGACTGATTTTTCTTTTCAAACGCATTTGCACTTATGGGAACTTTACTGACAGATGTGGATGATTACATGAAATAGAAAATTGAAAAGGGATTAAGCAGGGGCATAACTTGAGTCTAAAAAGCCATTATTCTAATTTTGCAACACTGCCCACCTCACCAACCAAAAACCATGTATAATTAATAACTAATATCTTCCAATGTGGCAGACAAGCCTATGGGCTCCTTTTAATCTTTCAATGGTATGATTACTTTCATTGCACCGTCTATAGCCACTCCCCTGAGGAACTCGCAAAAAAACTAGTTAAAGATAATGCTCCATAATAAAATTTACTGATTTCCATAAATAAATGATAACTTCAGGCCACTCACAGGATTCAGGCATCCCACAAAGGAAGTACTAATGTCCATGTAATAGCCAACATTCATCTCTAGGTCTTATATTAATATCATAGAGGTAATAAATCTGTGGAAAATAGCGATTAATTATGGAATGACATGCAATTAATGAAATATATAATTGAACACACTTAAAAAAAATATATATTAATTAATAAGAAATGTGTGTGTATTTGTAATTGTTAATAGAAACACAGTTATTCTGAATCTATTCCACAGCATGTAGATAACAAGTTCTAGATCTCTATTACATCATGTATCTTTTGATGTGTAATATAATCTAGACTTAAAAGATTATTATTTATGACCTATTTTTTGGGAGTGGAATTATTTATGACTCTCTTTCTTATTAAATTTCATTTCTAATTAAGTGGAAGTAATCTCATTACTAAGAAATGTACCATATGTATATATGATTCTGCAAATAATTCCATTAATGGGATTCAGCCAGGATGTGTGTACAGTATCTTAGGCTGATAAAACTTGTCTTAAAGGCTACTATCAATCAAATACTCCTACCTGGAAATGGCCATTTATTGCCTAAACAGGTGGGCAGTTAAAAAAAAAAAAAAATATGAGCTTCTCCTTGGTATAAGGTCTAGTGATGAACAAGTGTACTTGTTAGTCGGGTTTTCGGAGCATGCTCTGAGTATTTTGGACGTGCTTGTAGATTGTGTCCCCGCAGCTGCTAGACAGCCTGAACACATGCAGGGGTTACCTGTTTGTTAGGGAATCCTCACATGTATTCAGGATGTCTAGCAGCTGCAAATCATGCAGCCGTGGGGACTCAAGCATAATCTACGAGCACGCCAATACTCGAAAAACACCCAGCATGTTCGGAAAACCCGAGTAACGAGCACACTTGCTCATCACTAATAAGGTCCCATAAGCAGATCACAAAGACCCTCAGCGATCAGCTGTGGTGTTCGAATTAGCATAAAGTTTCCCTGCATCGCCATCAAAGGAAAGGATGAAAAATTACATAGTACTCACTCAAATCAATGGGTTGCCTGGGTACTGCAGGACAGGATGTCCAGGGCAAGAGGTGCTCTGTCATTTCTGTCCCATATCATAATGTTTGTAAAGCACTGTGGAATTAATGTGCTATATAAGTGAGTAAAATTACTTTAGAAAAAATGAAATATGGACTAGGCATGAGGATCTTATACAGAATTATTAAAATAAGATCCTAATAGATATATTTTTGGGGGCCCCTGCCTAATATATGTTAAAAGATTGCTGAATGTATTTATAAATATATTTATGTCCCTTGCTTCGGCTACGGGCAGATGACCGTATATTCTCTTATCCAAGAGAATCGGGTCGATTATGCAAATCAAACTGTGATCGCTGTGTGATCCAATTTTTCTCAAATGAGGAGAAGATGGAGAAAAAATGTCTCCATCTTCTCCATTGTGTCAGTCCATGGAAATCAGACTGCGCTCAGATGTCATCCGCTGGTTTCCAAGGACTCATCAACTTGCATGGTCAAGTGCGATTCGAATATTGGATCAAACTTGGGCATGCAGCAATTTTTTTTTTTTTTTCAACGGACCTGCTCTGTCCAAGGAAAAAATCGGACATGTGCACGGCCTCATAAAATAACATGGGGATCGGTGCTATTTGTCAAAACGAAGGATAGCACTAATGTGATTATTAGTCATCCACACGAACCCTTATATGGCGCCATCATATTCCACAGCGCTTTACAGACATCATCATCGCTGTCCCCATTGGGGCTCAAAATCAGTCTTTGGAGTGTGGGAGGAAACTGTAGAACCCGGAGAAAATTCGAGGAGAACATACAAACTCCTTGTAGATGATTTCCTTTTTGGGATTTTAACCTTGAAGAGCAGCACAGCAACACTAAGCCACCATCAAGTGCTACCCACTGAGCCATCGCGTTGCCCAAAGAGACGGATGGTTGGACAGACAGACTGATTATAAGATAGGTGCATGATACAGTCTGATATTGCTTTACCCAATATTGATGGAATGATTGGTTTCCATTTGGATTTATTGGAAGAAGTTTGGCTTATGCCTTGGATGCTTTGCATCTCCGGAATTATGTCTTAGGCTGGTTTCACATTTGCGTTTTTTGCCGTTGCGTTTCAGCGCAAAAAAACGCATGCATTTTTTTTCCTATACTTAACATTAAAAACGCATGCGTTTTTTTGCATGCGTTTTGCCGCCGCATGCGTCGTTTCTATGCATGCGTTGTGTTGCAGAAATGCAACATGTAGTAATTTTTAGCGACGTTTTTTGCGGCAAAAAAATGTATTGCTGTCTATGTAAACGCATGCGTTTTTAAGCACATGCGTTTGCATGCATTTTAATAGAAAAACACAAGAATACACACTGATAAGCCAACCCCCAACCCTAACCCTAACCATAAGGGATCCTAACCCTAAGGGATCCTAATCCTAACCATAACCCTAAGGGGGTTAGGGTTAGGATCCCTTAGGGTTAGGGTTTGGATCTGTTAGGGTTAGGATCCCTTAGGGTTAGGGTTAGGATCCCTTAGGGTTAGGGTTAGGATCCCTTAGGGTTTGGGTTAGGGTTAGAGTTAGGATCCCTTAGGGTTAGGGTTAGGATCCCTTAGGGTTAGGATCCCTTAGGGTTAGGGTTTGGGTTAGGGTTAGGGATAGGGTTAGGATCCCTAGGGTTACTAGGGATCCTAACCCTAACCCTAGCTATTTCTGTTTATAGTGGGTTTTCTTGTTGATTTTGATGATTGGCAGCTGTCACACACTTCTCATCATGCATTTCAAAAATGCAAACACAGGAAAAAACGCATGTAAATGCGTCAAAACGCCGCATTTGTATTAAAGCATGCAAAAACGCATGCGTCTAAAAAACGCAGCATTTAAACGCGTTTAAATGCATTTTTTCACCAAATGCATTTGCATTTAAAACGCTGCGTTTTTAAACGCAAATGTGAAACCAGCCTTATGCTACTTCGATTTTCCATTTTATTTAGAAGATAGAGAGACAGACTTACAGATAGATAGATAATAGATATGTACTTATTACAAATTAGTCTGTCGTCTTTAAAAATCTGTTTCATTTTAAAAGAAATTGGCTCCTTTTCCTGCACAAGAAAAAACATCGTCTTTGGCTAAAATTAACTATGCAGCCAGTAATGTGGCCTAGAATGGAATAATTATTAGCTACTTTTATATCCCATGAAACAATGTTTTATTTCAGGAAAGTAATAAGAATCTTCTGATTGTGGTTATTTTGATTGAGTCGTCGTAGAAAATACCGAAAGCAAGTGATTTCATCATTTTTTTTATTTCAAACGGGAAAATGATTAGAAATTAGATTTTTCCCGGCCAACATATCTAAGTGGCCTGTATTTAATTCCCCGCTTCAGAGAGAGATGTGAGACTACAATGCGCTTAGGAAACAGTGCCGCTAATTACTTGTTCTTTAGGTAACAACTTTTTATTCCCATGGGGACCTACATTTGTCAACATTAGGAATTTAACTCTAGAAGAAGTGGAGGAATGTAAACCAATGTGTCCTTGTGTTATTTTACAGGATTGTCGACAACGCCTCCGCGAACCTGATGTCAACACAGAGCTTGGGGATTGTTTTTGGACCGACCCTCCTGAGACCGGAAAGTGATTCGGGGAATATGGCAATCTGCATGGTTTATCAAAATCAAATAGTAGAGCTTATGATATTGGAATGCAAAGCTTTTTTTTGTTAAATTTAGTCAATATTTATGCAAAAAGTACAGTGCCTTGCGAAAATATTCGGCTCCTTTGAACTTTTCAACCTTTTTCCACATATCATGCTTCAATTATAAAGATACCAAATGTAAATTTTTGGTGAAGAATCAACAGCAAGTGGAACACAATTGTGAAGTTGAATGAAATTTATTGGTTATTTTAAATTTTTGTGGAAATTCAAAAACTGAAAAGTGGGGCGTGCAATATTATTCAGCCTCTTTATTTTCAGTGCAGCAAACTCACTCCAGAAGTTCATTGTGGATCTCTGAATGATCCAATGTTGTCCTAAATGCCTAATGATGATGAATATAATCCACCTGTGTGTAATCAAGTCTCCGTATAAATGCACCTGCTCTGTGATAGTCTCAGGGTTCTGTTTGAGGCACAGAGAGCATCATGAAGACCAAGGAACACAACAGGCAGGTCTGTGATACTGTTGTGGAGAAGTTAAGCCGGATTTGGATACAAAATGATTTCCAAAACTTTAAACATCCCAAGGAGCACTGTGCAAGCGATCATATTGAAATGGAAGGAGTATCATACCACGCAAATCTACCAAGACCCGGCCATCCCTCTAAACTTTCATCTCAAACAAGGAGAAGACTGATCAGAGATGCAGCCAAGAGGCCGAAGATCACTCTGGATGAAATGCAGAGATCTACAGCTGAGGTGGGACAGTCTGTCCATAGGACAACAATCAGTCATATACTGCACAAATCTGGCCTTTATGGAAGAGTGGCAAGAAGAAAGCCATTTCTCAAAGATATCCATAAAGTGTTGTTTAAAGTTTGCAACAAGCCACCTGAGAGACACCAAACATGTCGAAGAAAGTGCTCTGGTCAGATGAAACTACAATCGAACTTTTTGGCAACAATGCCAAACCATATGTTTGGCGTAAAGGCAACACAGCTCATCACCCTGAACACACCATCCCCACTGTCAAACATGGTGGTGGCAGCATCATGGTTTGGGCCTGCTTTTCTTCAGCAGGGACAGGGAAGATGGTTAAAATTGATGGGAAGATGGATGAAGCCAAATACAGGACCATTCTTGAAGAATACTTGTTGGAGTCTGCAAAAGACCTGAGTCTGGGACGGAGATTTGTCTTCCAACAAGACAATGATCCCAAACAAAGCAAAATCTACTATGGAATGGTTCACAAATAAATGTATCCAGGTGTTAGAATGGCCAAGTCACAGTCCAGACCTCAATCCAATCGAGAATCTGTGGAAAGAGCTGAAAACTGCTGTTCACAAACAATCCCCATCAAACCTCACTGTGCTCGAGCTGTTTGCCAAGGAAGAACAGGCAAGAATTTCAGTCTCTCGATGTACAAAACTGATAGAGATATACTCCCAGTGACTTGCAGCTGTAATTGCAGCAAAAGGTGGTGCAACAAGTATTAAGTTAAAGGGGCCGAATAATATTGCACGCCCCACTTTCAGTTTTTGAATTTCCACAAAAATTTAAAATAACCAATAAATTTCATTCAACTTCACAATTGTGTTCCACGTGTTGATTCTTCACCAAAAATTTACATTTGGTATCTTTATGTTTGAAGCATGATATGTGGGAAAAGGTTGAAAAGTTCCAGGGGGCCGAATACTTTCGCAAGGCACTGTAGATCACGGTCTATCAAATCCCAAATCTAGATTATACCCACATTTGTGTAGCCTCCAAATTAGTCCGAGATATTTTGGGTTTTCATAGGCAAAGGATATTTGTGCAATTGCTACCTGTACAGTCCCTAAATCTACTTGAAGGGATTATCCCACCAAAATATATCATCCATCCATAGGAGACATACTCAATATATGATTGGTAAAGGTCCAACCACTGGAAACCCAACAGATCTCAAAATCAGGAGTCCCGCGTGTGAGTGCTCACTCTTGACCACAGCTATATTCACCTTTTACACCAGGGACATCGAACCCCTTATCTCCTGATCAATTGGACTCCCACCATTCATACATTCATCACTTATCCTTATCCATGGGAAATGTTGATGAAATAACTCTTTTAATAAACCAGAGATGTCTTCTCCACCCAGAGGACCATTGGTGACCTTAAAAATATTCCGGTGAAGCATCATATTTGGTTCCCTGCAATGCTCATCAAAGCTGTAAGGGAGATCACCAATGGGCTTCTCCTTCGCTTCAGGAGCTAATTGTAGGGATCCCAGCAGTAAGGTCCTACACATGATGTCAACCAACTGATTCCTTAAGTGTCAGCTTATACCAAAGATAATGGATATATTATACGTACCCTTAACCATAGAAATAATTTGCTGCCTTAAGAAGAATGTGTCATCAAAAAATAACCTACTGTTCAAATCGAGGTTTTTTTTTATATTTAAAAGAAAATATAAAATTCATATTGTGTACAGAAGATTTTTCAACGGTTTCATTAACATCGCAGACAGGTTTACAATGACAGAACATCCCTACATGCAGTATATAACACAGGATCCACCAATCACAAAAGATGATGGCACAGATTACCCCTTTTTCCTGTCCAATGATATTTGCACAAGGCAGCAAGTAACGCTTAGGAGAGTAGATCTCTAAAATCTTCCTGTATGATATTTTCATCTTTAAGGTTACGTTTTTCAATCAATGTCCAGGTTTTAAAATTTTGTTAGGTCTAGGTCCAACTTACCGCGTTGATTAATACATCTCCATGGCAGCTCCAAATCCTCTGCACAGACAAAAGGGTTTTGTCTAGTGTCAAAGGGTTTTTTGGTGAAAAATTAAGTCACATATTCTTGGCACCTGCCATATTTTTTTTATTAAATCTGCAACTTTTTATTGCTTCTCAATACCTGTTATGGTGGATCGGTTGCAGATTTGTGATACATTTTTTTCCATTGAGTACAACAGAAAAGTTAAAGTTTCTACAAAACTTTTTTTGTTTCAGATTGTGTCCGAGAACGGCAGCAAAATCCACAAATCCTGAAAATTAATTTTAAGTTAAAAATAATAACAATAATAATAATAATCCGCTTATTCATCATGACTCATTTTCCTGTGTCTCTGAATATCTGGACCCGAAATTAATTTGCACATAATTTTTTTTAATTTAAAAAAATTATTATATTGTAAAAAGTAGACATTGATTTTACGATTTGGGTAGTGTAGGTAAACCCATGTCTTTCAGGGGAGGTGCACACAGTTTTTGTTTTTTGCACAGAGATACAATTTTAAGCCTTTTGTGGAGTTGTACATGTCTGTGCGTTTTCGACATGAATGTTAAGACGATCTACAAACACAGAAATGGTGGAAACGAGTATGAAATGTTTTTGAGTTTTTTACAGCATTGTTTTCCTGGGACCTTTAATATGACCGTTATGTGTTTCCTACAGTATGTGAACATCTGGAACCTTTATCATGTTATATTATTATATATCAGTTGTATTGCATTTGTTTTATATCGGTTATAAATAAAGAATATGTTTGAACTTTTTGGAAGTTCAAAAATAAAATCACAAAGGGGTCCCAATTTATTATTGAATTTGCGTCTGTCTTTTATTTAATTTTTAGTGTCGCAAACAGTAAATTTAAAATTTTCTTTCATGAATCAATAGTCCACATGAAATTAAGCAACTTTGTAATGTATCTTATCGGAGAAATCTGCTTATTTCTCCTCCTTATTGGAGAAATCTGCTTATTTCTCCTTATTGGAGAAATCTGCTTATTTCTCCTCCTTATTGGAGAAATCTGCTTATTTCTCCTCCTGGACTGATCGTTCATCTCTAAATTCATTGGTAAAATCTTTATTCATTGAAGACTCATTTCCAATACTGCGACAGGAGATGACAGTTGGTGCTTATAAAATTCAATGGAGAGGGAGGAGCTAGAGGCGGAGACAGACATTCACTGAGGAATTCAGAGAATGAGCGATCAGTCCAGGAGGATAAAGAAGCAGAATTCTCTGATAAGATACATTACAAAGTTTCCTATTTTCATGCGTACTATTGATTTATGAAAGAAACAATTAAAACAGCTCTTACTTTTTTAGCCTGTTTTAACCCCTTCATGACCCAGCCTATTTTGACCTTAAAGACCTTGCCGTTTTTTGCAATTCTGACCAGTGTCCCTTCATGAGCTAATAACTCAGGAACGCTTCAATGGATCCTAGCGGTTCTGAGATTGTTTTTTCGTGACATATTGGGCTTCATGTTAGTGGTAAATTTAGGTCAATAAATTCTGTGTTTATTTGTGATAAAAACGGAAATTTGGCGAAAATTTTGAAAATTTCGCAATTTTCACATTTTGAATTTTTATTCTGTTAAACCAGAGAGTTATGTGACACAAAATAGTTAATAAATAACATTTCCCACACGTCTACTTTACATCAGCACAATTTTGGAAACAAAATTTTCTTTTGCTAGAAAGTTATAAGGGTTAAAATTTGACCAGCGATTTCTCATTTTTACAACGAAATTTACAAAACCATTTTTTTTAGGGACCACCTCACATTTGAAGTCAGTTTGAGGGGTCTACATGGCTGAAAATACCCAAAAGTGACACCATTCTAAAAACTGCACCCCTCAAGGTGCACAAAACCACATTCAAGAAGTTTATTAACCCTTCAGTTGCTTCACAGCAGCAGAAGCAACATGGAAGGAAAAAATGAACATTTAACTTTTTAGTCACAAAAATGATTTTTCAGCAACAATTTTTTTATTTTCCCAATGGTAAAAGGAGAAACTGAACCACGTAAGTTGTTGTCCAATTTGTCCTGAGTACGCTGATACCTCATATGTGGGGGTAAACCACTGTTTGGGCGCACGGCCGGGCTTGGAAGGGAAGGAGCGCCATTTGACTTTTTGAATGAAAAATTGGCTGCACTCTTTAGCGGACACCATGTCACATTTGGAGAGCCCCCGTGTGCCTAAAAATTGGAGCTCCCCCACAAGTGACCCCATTTTGGAAACTAGACGCCCCAAGGAACTTATCTAGATGCATAGTGAGCCCTTTAAACCCCCAGGTGCTTCACAAATTGATCCGTAAAAATGAAAAAGTACTTTTTTTTCAGAAAAAAATTTTTTAGCCTCTATTTTTTCATTTTCACATGGACAACAGGATAAAATGGATCCTAAAATTTGTTTGGCAATTTCTCCTGAGTACACCGATACTTCACATGTGGGGGTAAACCACTGTTTGGGCACATGGTAAGGCTCGGAAGGGAAGGAGCGCCATTTGACTTTTTGAATGAAAAATTATCTCCATCGTTAGCGGACACCATGTCGCGTTTGGAGAGACCCTGTGTGCTTAGACATTGGAGCTCCCCCACAAGTGACCCCATTTTGGAAACTGGACCCCCCAAGGAACTTATCTAGATGCCTAGTGAGCACTTTAAACCCTCAGGTGCTTCGCAAATTGATCCGTAAAAATGAAAAAGTACTTTTTTTTCACAAAAAATTTATTTTCGCCTCAATTTTTTCATTTTCACATGGGCAATAGGATAAAATGGATCCTAAAATTTGTTGAGCAATTTCTCCCGAGTACGCCGATACCTCATATGTGGGGGTAAACCACTGTTTGGGCACACGGCAGGGCTCGGAAGGGAAGGCGCGCCTTTTAACTTTTTGAATGGAAAATTAGCTCCAATTGTTAGCGGACACCATGTCGCATTTGGAGAGCCCCTGTGTGCCTATGCAATGGAGCTCCCCCACAAGTGACCCCATTTTGGAAACTAGACCCCCCAAGGAACTTATCTAGATGCATACTGAGCACTTTAAACCCCCAGGTGCTTCACAGAAGTTTATAATGCAGAGCCATGAAAATAAAAAATAATTTTTCTTTTCTCAAAAATGATTTTTTAGCCTGGAATTTCCTATTTTGCCAATGGTAATAGGAGAAATTGGACCACAAATGTTGTTGTCCAGTTTGTCCTGAGTATGCAGATACCCCATATGTGGGGGTAAACCACTGTTTGGGCGCACGGCAGGGCTCAGAAGGGAAGGCACGCCATTTGGCTTTTTAAATGGAAAATTATCTCCAATCATTAGCGGACACCATGTCGCGTTTGGAGAGCCCCTGTGTGCCTAAACATTGGAGATCCCCCACAAATTACCCCATTTTGGAAACTAGACCCCCAAAGGAACTAATCTAGATGTGTAGTGAGCACTTTGAACCCTCAAGTGCTTCACAGAAGTTTATAACGCAGAGCCATGAAAATTAAAAAAAAAAATTATTTTCTCAAAAATGAATTTTAGCCCGCAATTTTTTATTTTCCCAAGGGTAACAGGAGAAATTTGCCCCCAAAAGTTGTTGTCCAGTTTCTCCTGAGTACGCTGATACCCCATATGTGGGGGTAAACCACTGTTTAGGCACATGCTGGGGCTCGGAAGTGAAGTAGTGACGTTTTGAAATGCAGACTTTGATGGAATGCTCTGCGGGCGTCACGTTGCGTTTGCAGAGCCCCTGATGTGGCTAAACAGTAGAAACCCCCCACAAGTGTCCCCATTTTGGAAACTAGACCCCGAAAGGAACTTATCTAGATGTGAGGTGAGCACTTTGAACCCCCAAGTGCTTCACAGAAGTTCATAACACAGAGCAGTGAAAATAATAAATACGTTTTCTTTCCTCAAAAATAATTTTTTAGCCCAGAATTTTTTATTTTCCCAAGGGTTACAGGAGAAATTGGACCACAAAAGTTGTTGTCCAGTTTCTCCTGAGTACGCTGATACCCCATGTGTGGGGGTAAACCACTGTTTGGGCACACGTGGGGGCTCAGAAGGGAAGTAGTGACTTTTGAAATGCAGACTTTGATGGAATGGTCTGCGGGCGTCACGTTGCGTTTGCAGAGCCCCTGGTGTGCCTAAACAGTAGAAACCCCCCACAAGTGACCCCATTTTGGAAACTAGACCCCCAAAGGAACTTATCTAGATGTGTGGTGAGCACTTTCAACCCCCAAGTGCTTTACAGAAGTTTATAACGCAGAGCCGTGAAAATAATAAATACGTTTTCTTTCCTCAAAAATAATTTTTTAGCCCAGAATTTTTTATTTTCCCAAGGGTTACAGGAGAAATTGGACCACAAAAGTTGTTGTCCAGTTTCTCCTGAGTACGCTGATGCCCCATGTGTGGGGGTAAACCACTGTTTGGGCACACGTGGGGGCTCAGAAGGGAAGTAGTGACTTTTGAAATGCAGACTTTGATGGAATGGTCTGCGGGCGTCACGTTGCGTTTGCAGAGCCCCTGGTGTGCCTAAACAGTAGAAACCCCCCACAAGTGACCCCATTTTGGAAACTAGACCCCACAAGGAACTTATCTAGATATGTGGTGAGCACTTTGAACCCCCAAGTGCTTCACAGACGTTTACAACGCAGAGCCGTGAAAATAAAAAATCATTTTTCTTTCCTCAAAAATGATGTTTTAGCAAGCAATTTTTTATTTTCTCAAGGGTAACAGGAGAAATTGGACCCCAGTAATTGTTGCGCAGTTTGTCCTGAGTATGCTGGTACCCCATATGTGGGGGTAAACCACTGTTTGGGCACACGTCGGAGTTCGGAAGTGAGGGAGCACCATTTGAATTTTTGAATACAAGATTGGCTGGAATCAATGGTGGCGCCATGTTGCGTTTGGAGACCCCCTGAAGTGCCTAAACAGTGGAAACCCCTCAATTCTACCTCCAACACTAACCCCAACACACCCCTAACCCTAATCCCAACTGTAGCCATAACCCTAATCACAACCCTAACCCCAACACACCCCTAACCACAACCCTAACCCCAACACACCCCTAACCCGAACCACAACCCTAATTCCAACCCAACCCTAAGGCTATGTGCCAACGTTGCGGATTCGTATGAGATTTTTCAGCACCATTTTTGAAAAATCCGCGGGTAAAAGGCACTACGTTTTACCTGCGGATTTTCCGCGGATTTCCAGTGTTTTTTGTGCGGATTTCACCTGCGGATTCCTATTGAGGAACAGGTGTAAAACGCTGCGGAATCCGCACAAAAAATTGGCATGCTGCGGAAAATACAACGCAGCGTTCCCGCGCGGTATTTTCCGCACCATGGGCACAGCGGATTTGGTTTTCCATATGTTTACATGGTACTGTAAACCTGATGGAACACTGCTGCGGATCCTCAGCCAAATCCGCACCGTGTGCACATAGCCTAATTCTAAAGGTATGTGCACACGCTGCAGAAAATGCTGCGGATCCGCAGCAGTTTCCCATGAGTTTACAGTTCAATGTGAACCTATGGGAACCAAAAATCGCTGTACACATGCTGCGGAAAAACTGCACGGAAACGCAGCGGTTTACATTCCGCAGCATGTCACTTCTTTCTGCGGATTCCGCAGCGGTTTTACAACTGCTCCAATAGAAAATCGCAGTTGTAAAACCGCAGTGAAATGCGCAGAAAAACCGCGGTAAATCCACGATAAATCGGCAACGGTTTAGCACTGTGGATTTTTCAAATCCGCTGCGGAAAAATCCGCATAGGACCAGAATATGTGTGCACATACCAAAACCCTAACCCTAACCCTACCCCTACCCCTACCCCTAACCCTACCCCTAACCCTAACCCTACCCCTAACCCTACCCCTAACCCTACCCCTACCCCTAACCCTAGTTCTTACCCCAACCTTAGTGAAAAAAAAAAAATTCTTTATTTTTTTTTATTGTCCCTATCTATGGGGGTGACAAAGGGGGGGGTCATTTACTATTTTTTTTATTTTGATCACTGAGATATAACCTATCTCAGTGATCAAAATTCACTCTGGAACGAATCTGCCGGCCGGCAGATTCGGCGGGCGCACTGCACATGCGCCCGCCATTTTGGAAGATGGCGGCGCCCAGGAAAGAAGACGGACGGACCTCGGGCGGCTAGGTAAGTATAAGGGGGGGGGCGTCAGAGCACGGGGGGGTGGATCGGAGCATGGGGGGGGTGGATCGGAACACGGGAGGGAGGATTGGAGCACGGGGGAGGATCAGAGCACGGGGTGAGGGATCGCTGTGCGGGGGGGGTGGATCGGAGCACGGGAGGGGGTCGCTGTGTGCGGGGGGGGATCGGAGTGCGGGGGGGTTTGATTGGAGCGCGGGGGGTGTGATTGGTGCACGGGGGAAGCGGACAGGAGGACGGGGGAGCGGAGCACAGGACGGAGGGGAGCGGACCACAGATCGGGGGGCTGGGGGGGCGATCGGAGGGGTGGGGTGGGTGCACATAAGTGTTTCCAGCCATGGCCGATGATATTGCAGCATCGGCCATGGCTGGATTGTAATATTTCACCATTTTTTTAGGTGAAATATTACAAATCGCTCTGATTGGCAGTTTCACTTTCAACAGCCAATCAGAGCGATCGTAGCCATGAGGGGGTGAAGCCACCCCCCCTGGGCTAAACTACCACTCCCCCTGTCCCTGCAGATCGGGTGAAATGGGAGTTAACCCTTTCACCCGGCCTGCAGGGACGCGATCTTTCCATGACGCATATGCTGCGTCATGGGTCGGAATGGCACCGACTTTCATGACGCAGCGTATGCGTCAAAGGTCGGGAAGGGGTTAATAAAGTCTGATTTTTAGCCTTTTTTAAGTCTACTTTGTGTTCAGTTAACGTGGGTTTTTTTTAATGTTTCCCGTTATGGGATTGATTTTTGTTTTCCATATGTTTGCAGCCGATTCATAAATTGCAACTTTTAAAACAGTCATTACATTTTCTTCAAAAATTTTCTCCAGTCCTGTTTTTTTTTTAATGTTTTTGTTTTTATAAGCCAGAACGTTTTTTTGCGAAAAACGGGTGTGACATTGTAACAGAGCATGTGACTGTTTAAAAAAAGGAAAAGACAAAAATAAAGAGCATTTTTTATTTTGTCTAAAATAAAAGAACCACGTGCGCCCCATTTTGAAGAATTTGGAGCACAAAGTGTCAGTGAATGCCATAAGACAAAAAAATGACTTGGGGGGGAAAAATTGCAAGTGATTAATTGGGCCCTAAATTCTTTACAAAATTGAATGTGAAAACAATATATTCTGTGTATAACGTTCAGTAGTAAGCTACTAGTAAAGTTATCATAGGACAGTGTGATCTTAAGGAACATAAGTGTAGCTGCATGGCTACTTTTACATCTTAGATAGTGGCACAATTATGGTTGTGGGCAAAACACTCAGATGTATTTGCTGCTGTGTCTTTCACTAAAACCATTCTGGAATGACCCTGTATATTCACATATTCACACAATGCCCACTCTCCCCAGTCCCCAGTCCCACAAGCCCGCTGTCTCGGGGTAATCCTTGACACTGATCTCTCCTTCAAACCACATATCCAAGCCCTTTCCACTTCCTGCCACCTTCAGCTCAAAAATATTTCACGGATCCGTACATTCCTAAACCAAGAATCTGCAAAAACCCTAGTCCATGCCCTCATCATGTCCCGCCTCGACTACTGTAACTTCCTACTCTGTGGCCTCCCCTCTAACACTCTTGCACCCCTCCAATCTATTCTAAACTCTGCTGCCCGGCTAATCCACCCATCCCCCTGCTATTCCCCGGCCTCTCCCCTCTTTCAATCCCTTCACTGGCTCCCCATCACCCAGAGACTCCAGTACAAAAGCCTAACCATGACGTACAAAGCCATCCACAACCTGTCTCCTCCATACATCTGTGACCTCGTCTCCCGGTACTTTCCTGCACGCAACCTCCGATCCTCACAAGATCTCCTTCTCTACTCCCCTCTTATCTCCTCTTCCCACAATTGCATACAAGATTTCTCTTGTGCATCCCCCCTACTCTGGAATTCTCTACCACAACATATCAGACTCTCACCTACCATTGAAACCTTCAAAAAGAACCTGAAGACCAACCTCTTCCGACAAGCCTACAACCTGCAGTAACCACCGATCGACCAAACCACTGCATGACCAGCTCTACCCTCACCTACTGTATCCTCACCCATCCCTTGTAGATTGTGAGCCCTCGCGGGCAGGGTCCTCTCTCCTCCTGTACCAGTTAGGACTTGTATTGTTCAAGATTATTGTACCTGTTTTTATTATGTATACCCCTCCTCACATGAAAAGCGCCATGGAATAAATGGCGCTATAATAATAAATAATAATAACGTATTTATGATTACCTATTTTGCTGCAAGTTTTTGAAAATAGAGTAAAACCGCGTTAATTGTGCCATATTATCACATAGGGAACGCATTGTGTGAACATCATATTTTTTTAGACGCGGTAATTTTTTAAACTGCTGTCAATCCTTGGTAAAAACCGTAACAATAAAGAGACATAGCGACTAAAAATGAGCAAATGAATTCAAGTGGAATTGAATTCTGGTCATATTTTACACAAAGCCGCATTCGCCAAAATGCAGACTTCTGCACAGATTCAGCAAAATGGCGATGACCACTAGCCGTCATTTTTTTTTTAACAGTCACAATGTTAAAGAATTTAAAAAAATTCTTATACACACCTTACTACTCACCTGTCCGGTCTCTACACGTCAACTTTCTGGTCATCGACCTCTTCAGATCATCACAGCACACAAGTGCAAAACCCTCCTGGGCCTCATCATGGAATGTTAGAGTTGGAAGGGACCTCCAGGATCATCGTGTCTTAAAAGCTTGGAAACAGATTTAAGCTCTATCAGATCAGATGATCCCTTACATTTTTAGAAAAATTACACCCCTGAACTTCTTAACTCCTCCCATGAAGATCCCAACCCTATTATTCCTATAAAATCTCTTTTTTACTGTTTTGAAATTAGGACAAATTGTTTTCGTCACTGGGAGAGATAACGGACAAAGATACAGCAGAGCAAATTTTTTATTCCCATCATTTCCAAATTTTAATTAAGAGCCTGTTGCATCGTAACTTTAAACACCAGTCTACAATGCAAAAATCTGTAAAACGAATACCACCTGCTACATATGATTTATAGCAGTAGCGTACTCTAACGTGACACATGGACCCTAATAGACACTACGGCCTGGTTTGAACTTTTTCCTATTCTCCCCCTATAATTAGGATAATATCTGCACCTACATATGCAAACAAATAATTATATAAAATGTTTTATTTGTGACAAGTTTCTCAAATTTCTCTGTCTAATTTGTGCCATTATTAAGTCTAATTAGGTGTGGCTAATTCTTGTCATTGAGATTCTAATAAGGGAAGTTTAATTAAGGATATCATGAAAGAAACATTTAGCTGTTTGCTCAATAATCTCTCTTATTGAATGGGTTAATTAAACTGCATTTAGATCCAAATTATCATCTTGTTTTTACATATCATAAGGTATCTATAAGAAAAAAGAATATTCAAAATTTGGAAGATTTGTTTTCAGTGTTCAAGTTGAACCTTTACCCACCTCTTATGATTCTAGAGATTTAGCAAACTTTTTATACAATGTGAGCCATCCCTAAGGCTTCTTTTGCACTTGCAGTGTTTTTGCGGCCCATTTTTGTGGGCCGTATTGCCGTAATTTTCACGGTCTGCCGCAAAAACGGGCAGCAAACAATACTGCAGATTGACATTTCTCTGGTTTAGAATACAAGGGAAAAAGTTGGGAAAAAAAAAAACCGAGATCTGCAAACACCGTCAACATGGTGCACCGAAAAAACAAGCTTCCATTATTTTTGCAGCCCCATTGATTTTCAATGGGTGCCATGCCATAAATACAGCCATCACGGCCATACGGTGTATGGTGCTCCGACGAATTGTTGCGGCCCATAGAAATCTATCATGGCTGCAAAAACGGGCCACATAAACGCGGCAAGTGTAAAAGAAGCCTTATTGATGAGGCACCACACCATTCTTAGGCTACTTTCACACTGGCATTTTTGCAATACGTCGCAATGCGTCGTTTATGGGAAAAAACGCATCCTGCAAAGTTGTTTGCAGGATGCGTTTTTGCCCCATAGATTAACATTAGCGACGCATTGTGATGCATTGACACACGTCGCAACCGTCGTGCGACGGTTGCGCCGTGTTGTGGCGGACCGCCGGGAGCAAAAAACTGCTCCACCCCCACCTCCCCGCACCTTACAATGGGGCAGCGGATGCGCAGGAAAAATGCATCCGCTGCCTCCTTTGTGCGGCGCATTCACTGCTAGTGTCGGAACCTCGGCCCGACGCAAGCTGGCATTTCTAATGATACCACTTTTGTGCAGATACGTTCTTTTAATCGCCTGTTATTACATTTTAATGCAATGTCACGGCGACCAAAAAAAACGTAATCTTGGCGTTTCAAATTTTTTTCTCGCTACGCCTTTAGTGATCAGGTTAATCCTTTTCTTTATAGATCGGGCGATTCTGAGCGCGGTGATACCAAATATGTGTACGTTTGATTTTTTTTATTGTATTATTTTGAATGGGGCGAAAGGGGGGTGATTTAAATTTTATATTTTTTTCATATTTTTTAAAACATATTTTTTTTACTTTTGCCATGCTTCAACAGCCTCCATGGGAGGCTAGAAGCTGGCACAACTGGATTGGCTCTCCTACATAGCAGCGATCATTAGATCTATGGTTACCATCCTGACGCTTCGCCGACCGCCGATCATGTGAACAAAACAGCTGACATGTCCCGGCTTTGAGGTGGGCTCAGCGCCAGAGCCCACATCAAAGCGAGGGACCCGAGCTCCGCAGTAATAGTACGGCGGAGGTCGGGAACGGGTTAAAAACCTTATCATGTATCAGAGATGACCTCAGTTTGCGAATACGGGCAGACAAAAGGATTGGGTCGCGACCCATGGACACCAGTCTTGGGAAGCCTTTAAATGTAATTTCTAGCTCAGGAGAGGGAGGCCACACCTCAGCTTGCACAGAAAAAATTGAGCTTGGTTTAGGTTGGTATACATGCAGCACATAAAAGCATGGTCTCATTCGCCATAAGGCATACAAAACCTACAAGAAGCAAAATGAGCAAAAACTCTGACATATGGCAAGGTTTTTACCATTAGACAGCGTAGGGCCATCCCGATCAGGGTCACCTTGTCTACAATGGGAAGGCTTTTATACTATTTTTGATCAAAAACAGTATTACGAAGAACCCTGTGTTATTTAAATGCACTTTTGCTTTTTACTTAGTTAGTTACAGCAGGGGTTTTGCACATTTTGCTTCCTCTAGGTTTTGTATGCCTTATGGCCAATGTGACCATGCGTTTATGTGCTGCATGTATACCAACTTAAACCAAGCTCAACTTTTATGTTTTCTCATTATTGAGGAAGACCTTGCCATGTATTTTGTGGAGGTCAAGTCAACATTTTTAAAATTTTTAGGTAGGTGGTGCATGTCACATCCACATGATGCAAGGACCAGGGTTTCCCTGCAGACTATTGCCCAGAGCCTTAATCGAGTTGCCTTCTTTCCATAGTGCAATTGAAAATTGAGACTGAAGGCACCAAAACCACAAACGCCACCATATGAAATCAAGGAGTAAAGAAATACATGTGAAACAACTGAGAATGTGTGTATAGCCTTAGATTCCTTAAAGTACTTCCCATTTACTCTGATGACAGCTTTACAGCCCCTTGGATTTCTCTCTGGTGATTTCATCAGATCATCCCCTGGAATTGCATCCACTAGTCTTAAAGGAGTTCCCAGAGGTTCTGAACATTTGTTGGCTGCTTTATCTTGATTCTGCATCCAACTTATCCCGAACCATCTCAGTTGGGTTAAAGTTGGGCGGTTGTGAAGAACATGTCCTCTGACACCGTTTCCATCCCTTTCCATCTAGGTCACTCAGCTCTTACAAAGTCTGGAAGTGTTTTGTGTCATTGTCCTGTTGCAACACAAATGATGGTTCCACTAATTGCAAACCAGCTGGGATGGTATGTCACTGGAAAATGCTGTTGTATCCATGCCAGATAAGTGTGCTTTGAATTTGGAATAAATCACCAACAGTGTCACTAGGAAATCACCCTGACAAAAATCATATGTCCCCTCCATGCATCACTGTGGACACCACACATATGAAAACCATCCCCTCACCTTTTATGCCTCTCATAATGACATGGAATTATTCAAAAAATGTCTAATTTTGACTCTCAGATCACAGTACATATTCCACTGATCTAATGTTCAATCCTTGTGATCGCTTCATCCAAACAAGTCTCTTCTTGTTTGTGGTCCTAATTAACGGCTTCTTTGCATCAATTTGACCACCAAGGTTGCTTCTCACAGTCTTTTCTATTCAGTTAATATTAAGATATGTCTTATACTTGATTTCTGTGCATAATTTATGAAGACTGTTATTTGAAGTGCTGTTAATTTGCGTTTTCTGAGGCTGAGAACTCTGATTGACTTATCCTCTGCAGCAAAGGCCATTCTTGGTCTTCCTTTTCTGGGGGGGTCCTCATGAGAGCCAATTTCATAATAGTGATTGATGGTTTTCATCACTGCACTTGATACCTTTAAGAGTCTAACAATTTTTCAGATTGAAGGATCTTCATGTCAAATTAATAATGGACTGATGTTTTTCTTCACTTAGTTGATTGCTTATTGCCATATTCTAGCTTAGAACTGTTGTGGAATAGGGCTCAGCACTCTATGGAGCTGTGTACAAACACTGCTTCTGCCAAACACACTTGATGGTTTCTAACACTTTTTGAACGCCGGAGATTTCACAAATGATCACTTGACAAGGTGATCTGTTCATTGGAAGCCACTCCAGGTGATAAGAACAAGGAAAACCAGTGTATGAACAGGTCCAAACTTTTGACTGGTACTGTAGATAGATAATACGAAAAAAGAAAACAAGCTCACCCAGGCTCTAGGTGTGTTGAAGCACGGAATCCAATGGCCAATTGTAGAAAATGTTTAGACAAAATCCAGCTTCTCAAAATTGCAAGATTTATTGAAAAAAATAGATACAAATTCAGTACGTGATATCCACATAAACAGCAATGCATTTGGAATGCACATGGAGCGCCCTATAGGGCCGCAGGGTACTCGGTACCGGGTCGGCACAGTTCTTAAAGGAGAAGTCACGGCAGCGGTGACCCGGACTGTGGCCCTGGGCGTCCAATAAGAGTGAGAGTGATGAAAGGGAATTAAAGTTTATAGAGGATTGTTCGTGCTGCCCCCCATGATGTTCGGTTATAATAACCAATGCTGCAGTCAGATCCTCCAGATCCAGATCCTCTGGAGCAATGGTGGTTCAGCAAAGATGGTGCAAGCTCTCCATGAGTAGAGCTAGCCTCAGGGCAGTTGTAGGGTTAAGTGTTAAGATGGCGGTTGAGGTTATGCCAGGCAGGTGACGCAGCAATAACTCGAAGGACACAGCAAGGTGCAGTTTCCACTTTTACTCACAGTTCTCCAGTCCGCAAATGCCAGCCGGGTGCTGTGTCCTCCCAGCAAACTCCCAGGTAAATTGGGGTGCACTTTTCCTGGACTCCTCTCATGTCTCTCTCTGGTTGTCTCACTACGGTGGCTTCCACCTCTCCAGCCCAGTGCCTCACCCACAGTGTTCCAAGCCAGCAGCCACAAACCTGGTCGGGCGATGTCCTCTGGGTCCCCTGGATTCTATACGACTGCCTTTTTAGCGAATTATGGGTAGTTGTGGCTGTGACACTTACAAATGCCACAGCATCTGGTTTCTTAGCTGAACCTTGAAGATTTCCACTAAATTGGGGCCGGTCCCCTGACTGCAACCTGGTCCCTCCACCTGACTACAGTCAGCGTGGATGTGGTCCCCATGAGTGGATTACTCGTCACCCGTGCCCCTAGGACCCCTACTGTCCTCCCGGGAGCTTCCTTCTGGCTCTCCCTCACACTTCTTTCCTCAGCTACGCTCTTCACTCCTCTTCCTTCGGTTTCCTTCGACCAACTCCCCACTGCACACCGTCCTTCTGACCTAATCCACTCCTCCCCTTTTTCCTACCTGCCCCACCCACTCCCACCACCCAGTTCTCTCCAGCCTGAGATGAGGCGATCCTCCCTAAGGGTACACCCAGGTGCCCTGACTGAAGTGGTGTGTGTTGGGTGTGAGTGTTAGAGTCCTGGATAGTGCCCCCTCCTTACCCGAGAGAGGGATACCACACCTCTGGATGAGGTGCAGTACCTCTGTGATGATTCAACCCTCAGGGGCGCAACACACACAGAGTTCTTTGTCAGCTCAGATAGATAGCGATATGAGATATAGATACTTAAAAATTACTTCAATAATAGCAAACAAAAGTTGTGTAATGCAGCCATTCCATTGCTAAAAGAGGGTTCTGCGGTTGTGTTAAATACTTCTGTAGATCTGAGAAGGAAGGATGGGAAGAAAAGAGAGAGAGAAAGAGAAAAAGAGAAAGCAGGAAAGAGAAAAAAAGAGAAAAAGGAAAGAGAGAAAGGCGAGAGAAAGGAAAGAGAAAGAAAGAGCAAGAGAAAGCAAAAACGTATCAGGTTGTTCTACAGACAATACTCTGGAGAAGCTGGATTATTCCTTAGGGTAAATAAAAAGGAAGAATCCTACATAATGAAGACAATTTCACAATAAAACCATGAAATCCATTAACCTATCATAAAAAGATAACATGCCCCATAAGAACATCTGGTTGTATCTTTCAACAATTTATTTTTGGATTCTGTATAATAAAATATATGATTTTCTTTCGGCCGTTACTTTGAAGATGTTGTTGAAAATTCCCCATCTGCGAGTCTTAACGAAATGTACTCTGTCTTCCCGATAATAAATATCTGACTGCCAGAAAGTCCAGGTGAGACCTAACACTAAACGCGAAAACGATGTACTTGGGATGCAAGAAGAAAATCGTCTGAGCGTCTCCCAGCTATCAGTTCTAAGGTCACAGTCAGCACAACTGGAAACTTCAAAATGACTTCAAAAACAGCAAACGCTAACTAGATTTCACACTGGATTTCATTTTACTTGGCATTACCGAAAGAATGCAGGTATTAAATGGACTGTTTCCTGCATACAATAAAGTTAATTAGCGGCATGGGATGGAAATCGGTGTAGACATAACTCTTTTGGACAGGTATCAAAGATAATCCCTGGTTACTTGCAACAAATAAATAAATAGAAAAAAAAATCTATCATCCCTCCTAAAAAAAAAAAAAATCTTCAAAAGAGCAAACTACTTAAGACGTTCTCCAGGTGCTCAAGACGTGGAGGCTTAAAGCTACAGCGCTGTGTGAATTCCTATCATTTCCATGATATGGCTCCCTCGGCCGCACTTAAATTAGCGAAGTACTCGAACGGGAGATTGGGATGGGAATCTAAAGGGTTTTCTTTACAAAGTATCAGAAGCAGCGGGGATGACTATAAGCAAGTCTATTTCGTGGAATCAATGAACCTTTAAGCTCCTTACCAATAAGGTTAATAAGGGTCTTTGCAATTTACCGATCACTGTGATGAATCGACTGTCATCTAGGTATAAAACAGGCCCTAAACTGATTCCCGACATTTCCTCCGAACTGATAAATTTAAGTCGTTTTGTCCCCATATCGCATTAAACTCCCTTCATTTATGAGTCATTTTGAGATCTGTATTCCTACCTGCCCCGGTTAAGCGGATTAATGGCTTTTTTTTTTTTGTATCTTTTCATCCAATGGAGTCTTAATTTAAGAAGGGCTTAGATGTATTTAAAATGTATTTCTACAAAAAAAAACTTCAATCTTCTCCTTATCCTCCAGATTCACTCTGTTATCCGGAGCCGTACGTTTGATATGAAAATTCTAAACTTCTCTGTATGATGACCAAAAAAAAACGCAATTTAAAAAAAAATGAAAATGTGCGCTATATCGAAAAAGGTGACAAGAGGGGGGAAGTAATTAGTGACTTTCGCTGAGTTCAGGGGAAAAAAAAAAGTTAAAATGAAGCAACACATTACTTTTTATGTTAAGATTTCACAAGACAAATCTTGCCTGTGTTTTAATTGCATGTGACCCCGGCTGTCCCACTCTGAAATGAAGTGCCGTAAAATTAAAGATGACAGACGCTCAAAACAAGTCTTCTGATCTTGATTAAACTACAAAGACCCCACTTTCTCTCTCTGCTGCAATTCAGATATGATGGTCGGTTTTATTTGGGGAATTGCTTCATTAATGTTTCTTTGACTCGACATGTTTATCATAAAATATACTGGATATAGTGAGATCGCGGAGGGCTAAATGCAGAGTAAAGACAAGTTCTGTAACACGGAGGCTTAATCGCTCCTGGAACAAATCTTTTTTTTTTTCCCCCTTTTTTAATATATAACTTTATTTGATGATTTATGGCATTGAACATACAGTGGTTTGCACTAATTAACATACATTTAGAAACAGAATACCCTTTGATGAGTTTCATGTAAAGTTGACTTGGGTCAAAAATTTTGTTCGTGACACAAGATGGCCAGTGGTGTTTAGCCAATGCTACCTATAATTGGTGAAACTGTGGAGGCAAAATGGGTAAATTTGCCATACGATGTGACTGTCTTGGTGTGACACGACCTGGCAGGTGGTCGGTCACAAAACGGCAAAACACTCAAGGGTACATCGGGGACACTTTAACAACAGTGGGCCCTGTCGGTAGGGAACGGGGAATGGGCACCTCCTGCACTCATTTGAGGCTGTGCCCTGATCTTGCTACCGTCCCTATACGAGTTCTTACAACCCATCGCCGACCAGGATACCTAGTCCCTCACTTGCCCTGCTCTAATCCCTATGTAGGGAACTGGCAGGTGAGAGCACTGGTCCCACCGCTGCACTTATACAACACTGGGAAAGTTACAAACAGCAAAGGGACAAAGAAACAATAACATCACACTTGGCTTTCTCTGCTGCAATGCACCGCACAGCAAAGTAAGGCACCAGGAATAAGTATTCAGCTGTAGAACAACAGCACTCAGCAAGCTCCTATTCCAGCAAGGTTGGTATCCAAAGGACCTGCATATCCAACCATCAGCTGATGCACCAGGTGACCTTTTAAAGGAAGGTGGGAGTGGTCACTACCCACAACAGCAGAAGAAGCTGCAATGGAATTACACCAGCGGCCACCGGGGAAAAACTGCATTAACCCCCAATGACCTGAAAGGAAAAAAGGTTTTAATCTGAAGGAAACCAGATCTGCCACAGATCCAAACATGGATAGTGTCAACCAGAATTTAAATTCAACAGACCCCAGAGAATAATAAAGTAGGATAAAAAAATTAGCGCTGCTCCTCACCTGTACCCCGCCACTGCAGTCCCCCAGCCAGTCTTCCGCATAGCTACATTCCGTACCATGCATGATGTCCTCTTTAGCTCTTCTTAGTAGAGGAGGATGTTATCACGTTGAACGGGCTCCGCTACGGTAAATGAGAAGTCTTTTATTTTCCAAAATGGTTATTATTCCAATGCATTTCGAAACCAGACTGGCGCTTTTATCAAGGAAAAAAAACAAGCTTCTCTCTTCCAGGGCTGTGTAGGCTTCTAACATCACAACTTTCACTCCTTGATGCTTCGTCACCACCTTGGGCAATGCAAAATCTTGAATACCAAGTGAAAATTCTAGAAGATCCAAAGTAGACATTATACATCTGAGAGGGAGCTGTGGTGGTGGGGAGAATGAATGCCAACATTTTTTTTGTAACAAAGAACTCCCATCAAAGTTTTTATCCTCACAATATGTTTCAATCATCATATTGCACTTACAATTGCTCATTTTGCTCTTGGACCCAGTTAATTATTCTTTTTTCCATTAGGTCTATGACATCACGTGATTAAAACTGACAAGTTTAATCCTTCTAAGCTCTATGTAGAAACAGGAGGTCAGTTTTTTCCGCATGAGTCATTACTGCAAAAGTCCCATGGTCGGAGCAGGAGGGGGCAGTTTGGTCAGTAGTTGAAGAGGGGAATGATTCATGCAGGGAAAAGAGACTTCCTGTTTCTACATAGAGAAAAGAGAGGAATTATCTGGGTAGCAATGTAAAATTAGCAATTGTGCTGTATAATATGATGAGTGTAATATATTAAGAGGATAAAAACTTTGATGAGAAAAGGAGGAGGAGGAGGACTGCTTCTTCAACCATTTTGCTCCATTTGATGGCCACCGTTTTGCTGACTTTGCCCAAAGCAAATAGCAAAACAATTTGATTCAGGGGAATCCTATTTTTTTTTGTAAAACATTGAAGCTAATTTAATTTGTCTTAAACCGAATCAGACTTGATGTCTTCTCCATTATTTGCCACTTCGTCCAACCCACAAAAAGAACATGGATTGTCTACCACAGTATGTTGTAATGGTAGAATTATGATGAGATCTGGGTGTCTTTTTTGAATCCTATAAGCCCTAATCCGTCATCGTTTTTGCACCTTTTAATCTGGAGTAAAAATTCTTCCAAGGCTATGGCTACATGGTGACATAAAAGCTGGGCTACAAAAACATCTGTGCAACTTGTACCGTGACCATTTTAGGGCTCTGGTTTTGCTGTAATATAAGCCAGCCAAGCTGTGACAATTTGCATGTTGCTTACGACTTGCATCGAAGCCTGTGGCAAGTGGGTTGCTGGCGACATGCAACAGAAAACCCAACATATTTGAGACTCTGCGTCGCAGTCACAGGATGTCACAAGTCACAATGCAAGACTATAGAAAATCACCATATGTCGCAATGCGATGCTGCAATTTCAATGTTGCACAATAAATGTTGCTATTTTACTCTAACCATATGTAAAAGACAAAATAAATGGCAACTTAAACTTGGCACAAAAGTTATGTACACTGGGCGCGATTTTAATTAGTTTGGTGGAAAACAAAGATGACAAGACAAATAAAAAAAAGTCCTTTCGGAAACCCTGCAAATATTGAACAGGCCCCATACTATTACATGTACTAAATTCTGGAAATTCGTTGTTTTTCCAAGGAATTATTTTGATATATGTGAATTCAAGAAAGAATGGAGGAGAATGTTTTACCATTAACATTACCAGTTGGTTATTACCACATGAGAAGCAGCTCTTAGTGGCAAGTTATCAGATCCTGAGTTGAGGTTGTCTTCTGCTGGAGCCTTGAGTCCCATAATTAGAGGTTTGACACTATGCTGGGTCCATCTGATACGGGTTATGTTTAGTGGAGGGCCTGAGAGTGTAAAGTATGACCGATGGATTCTTACTTTTGACATTCTGTTAATTCTTGGGTCGTGCACCAGGAACTTGCTGAATACTTGTGGTGCAGAACATTGACCTTAAATACAAGCCAGTTAATAATATGAACATCGCTCCTGGTCCTGTTGCGGATGTCGAACATATTATTCGAGCCCACCGAAGATACTTGGATAACACCCGAGCGTGCTTGGAAAACACGTTATTCCATCACTAATTGCCAGTAAATAAGTTTTGATATACACCTCAATCACTCTTCAATGAAATCTCGAACACTCCCAGACCCAATAATGAGAAACAAATGGGTAGACCTAATTTTGGAAATCATGTTTGGGTCAACCATCAAGTAGAATAAACTTTCAGACAGTTTGGGTTAGTTGTGTCATTTCACATTGTATTTCGAGATTGGGTCCAGACAATAATATTACCTATAACTGCTCTGTTTGATCTTCTCTATTTCTCAGTCTTTCTAACAGCAATAATCAGACAGAAGGATGAAAAGGCTGATTTTCAAGGAATTAACATGATAAGCAAGTACATAAAATCAATCCCGATCCTTGTGAGGCCGTCTCTGATTGCTTTGAACTGTCAAAAATGGCAGAATCAAATGGAAAATGCTTGAGGTTACAGGAGTGATTTGTTGAAGAAGAGATCGCTGAAGCAATTGACACAGCTCTTGAGACAATAATTGGGTTATCAAAGAGAAAACAGTTGCAAGTACCACAGGGGTGAAGACTTATTTGCATTGAATTTTCATACAGCCAGGCACACCTAGACGTAAGAGTATCCATTTTTTATATACTTGAAGATAAAAAGGACACGAAATTGCACCATTATCTTTTGCAAGTTTAGTTCTTAAAATATTACTTTTCATTAAACCAGTAAAACTTTCAAGCCATTATATGGAATCGCATTTTTTTTTCCCATTAATAAATAATTCATGAGCTCGGTGGCGATGGCAATTCTACCTTCATAGAGAATATGTGAATTGTTCCGAACTCCCAATGAATGGTTCTCTGTTTAACTATTTATTAAAGCTGGATACATTGATTAATCATATTAAATCCCCTATATAATGGGGAGTGATGGAGGCTTCATAAATCATGGATGCACGGTATATACAGATGGAGTGGCGCTGAATTTGCCATAGTATTATTTTGATGTGCCACGGGGTCCTCATGGGACTGCACATAATCCAACTGTTATGTTCGCACATAAAATAGATCTATATTACAAATTCAGCTCTACTGTATATGTACATGTAAAATGGGTTACACCTGTCATTTCACGCAAAACCTTTCAAAAATCATGGAATTGTTACCCTCATCTCCTACAAGGTAAAAATGCTTTTGGTGTGCACATTTCTGAGTCAGGGGTTAATCTTCCTGAGTATTCTCCTCACACTATAGGAGCTGGAACTTCCTTTCCATAACTTCCCCCCTCAATTTACTCATGTTATTGTCCAATACCTTTTTTGATCTAGTCTATGTGAATATTTTTCTGCCCAATGATGACAGAAGTATTCTAGGAGTGATACCTCTATTGGCTAACCAGAAATTATTTTCTGGTTAGCCAATAAAGGTATCACTCCTAGAATACTTCTGTCATCATTGGGCAGAAAAATATTCACATCGATTTTTTCGGGCTAACACGGTACCGCAATACAATTTGTTATTGTACATCTTGATCCAGTCTAGAAACCCAACTTTTTTTTAACCTGTATACAGGAGAACAAGAGCAGACAAAGACCTGCCACCAATTCCTGTAGAAAGGCAAAGACCTTCTGCCATTTCCTGTAGATGGACAAAGACCCACCCCCACTTTCTATAAAAAGATAAACACCCACCTCCACTTCCTATAAAAAGATAAAGTGTTGTCCCCACTTCCTGTAAAAAAGACATAGACCATCCCCAATTTCCTATAGAAAGACAAAGATCCTCCTCACTTCCTGTAGAGAGAAAAAGACCCACCTCCGTTTTCTGTAGAAAGACAAAGATCTGCCCCCATTTCCTCTAGAGACAAAGACCCCGCCCACCCATCCAACTTTTTGTACAGAGACAAAGACCTTGTAATGATCCAGTAGGAATTGGTAAAGAAAATGTGACCATAGACTAGTAATGCTCTCACAGGTGTAAGGTTCTGTACGCTCACAGTATGATTATCAGAGCTGTGTCTTCTAGTTGTCCAAAAACCTCTATCCATCACAGGACAGGTTTTTATCAAATGGAAGAAAACTATGAACATTCCTATTAAAAGAATACAAACCTAGATCTTGAATAACCATGATACTATGATAATAATAACCTTTATTTTTAGATAGCACTATCTTATTCTGCAGCGCTTTTCAGTTTGCACACATTACTATCGCTGTGCCCAATGGTGCTCACAATCTAAATTCCCTATCAGTATTTCTTTGGAATGTGGGAGGAAACTGGAGAACCCAGAGGAAACCTACACAAACAAGGGAGAACTTAAAAACACCTTGCAGATGTTGTCCTTGGTGGGATTTGAACCCAGGACTCCAGCGCTGCAAGGCTGCAGTTGTAAGCACTGAGCCACCGTGCTACCCATATGATGTATTGGAGTACATGTTGAAGACATGGTGAAATTGTGATGGTTAGATAACCGGGTCAAAAGTGCAGTTGGTGTGAGGTATTTGTGGTACACAGTGGCTAGCATCTAACAAAAGTGGGCCAAGGCAGAACTGGTGAACCGGCAACAGGGTCAAGGGGACATGGTCTCCCAAGGCTTATTGATGCATGCAGAGAAAGTTACTCTATCAGGTCTAATTATACAAAAGAACTACTGTAGTGCAAATTGGTATAAAAGACACTACTAGCTACAAAAGAAGCATGTCAGATCACATAAAAGATTGCAGCTTGTTGGGTATGGTGTTGTGTAGTCCCATAGTACACAATGTATGTAAATACCACAGGAGAGGAAACGGACATGAGGTGTAAAAAGAGGCTGCTTACACTGCTGTCCACCGTGTCTGTCTGATCTAATACTGGAGATAACATGGATGCTGAGGTAAAAAGAGACTGCGTACACGGTCTATCTGATCTAATACTGGAGATACCAAGAGGTGCTGAGGTAAGAAGAGGGTGCTCACACTCCTGTCCATCCGATCTAATACTGGAGATACCAGGAGGGCTGTGGTAAAACGAGGCTGCTCACACTGCTGTCCACCTTTTCTGTTTTACATAATACTGCAGATAACAGGAGTGCTGAGGCAGGATGAGGTAACTCACACTGCTGTTCACCCTGTCTATCTGATCAAATACTGGAAATACCAGGGAAGCCAACAGAAGAAAGGCTGCTCACATTGCTGTCCACCCTGTATATCTGATATAATACTGGAGATACAAGGGGTGCTGAGGTAAGAAGAGGCTGTCCACACTGTTGTCCACCCTGTTTATCTGATCTATTACTGGAGGTACCAGGGCTGCTGAATAGTGATGAGCGAGAATTCCGAGCATGCTCGGGTGTTCTCCAAGTATCTTGGGCGTACTTGTAGATTTAGTTTGTGTCGCCGCAGCTGCATGATTTGCGGCTGCTAGACAGTTGTTCCTGCACCCCGCCTCTTCCTCATTCTGTCTCTTTGAGTTGTCTTCTCAGACCACGTTGTCCATATCAGTCATGAGCTGGAAGCAGTGTTGCAACACTGCCTCAGTGAAGTGGGAACAGGCTAAGCTGAAACTAATTTGTTTAGGTGCAGAGTAGTTGAAAAGTTTAACAGACCTGACAGATCTGTGGCTCTTGCCACTGAACCTACAACCAGGCATGGTCGAGTGTGATAATGGCCGCAACCTGGTGATGGCTATTAAGCTTTGCAAGATCATACACATACCATGCCTGGCCCACGTGCTTAACTTTGTGATTCAGCGGTTTCTGAAATCCTACCCATATTTGTCTGAGCTACTGGTGAAGATATGCCTCTTGTGCACCCATTCCTACAAGTCAGCTACAGCTGCCACCGATACCACATGCTGGAACTCCACATAACATACTGTATGTTGGCAAGGCTTTGTAAGCATCAGAGGGCAATAGTTGAATACCAGCTATAATATGACCATTAGTATTATGTTAAGCCTCTGCATATAACAACCAATGAATGGGCATGGATGTCTGACATCTGTGCAGTTCTACAAAACCAAGATGGTGAGCAGTGATGATGCCATAATCTGCATAACTATCCTTCTTTTTTTTGTCTACTCAATTGCTCACTGCTCACAATGAAAGTGGAAGCTTTGTATGTGGATCAGGTGGAGATGAAGGAAGAAAGTATACAGGGTGATACTACCCAGACCAGCCTCAACTCATCTCAGTGAGGATTGTGATAATGAGGAGGAGGAGGATGGAACAGATGGTTGCCTGCGTTACAGAGTGTGCCACCCACATCAGCTTCATCCCATCTGTTCAGAGTGGATTGGTTGAAGAGGAAGAGAATATAGAGAGTTGTTGTGGTGGTTGGGACAGGGAAGTCCTGCCTGTTGGGAATCTGGCACACATGGCTGACTTTATGTCCCGCCGGCTTTCCAGTGACCCCCGCATTATACGCATTATTGCCAACACTGATTACTGGTTGATCACCCCTCTTGACCCACGCTACAAGGAGAACTTTCCATCTTTTCCTCCTGCTGCAGAGAGGGCTAGTAAAATAGTGCAATACCGAAAGGCCCCAGTTGAACAATTAATAAAACAAATTCCTATCTGACAACATTTGCAGCTGAGGTCATAGATCCTTGGGAAGCCAAGAAGGAAACATGAGGGAGACACACACCTGGTCCAACAGAGGCAGGGGAACATTATCAAAGGACAGGCACAGTTTGATCAGACCCTCCCAGCGCACATGCCCTGATACACTGGGTAGTCTGACAAGAAGGGAAAACTTTTTGAAGATGGTGAAGGAGTACCTAGCCGACGGTACCTGCGTCCTCCATACAACTATTGGGTATCCAAGCTGGACATGTGACATGAACTGTCCCTCTACACTTTGGAGGTGTTGGCCTGCCCTACCAGTAGCGTTTTGTCAGCGGGTTTTTAGTGTCGCTGGGGCATAATAACTGATAGGTGCATCTGCCTGTCAACTGAAAATGCTGACTGGCTGACTTTTATCAAAATGAACAGGGCCTGGATTGGCACAGACTTCTCAAATCCACTGGATGACCGCAGCGGAACATAAAGCCAATTCAAATGTTCCTTTTTTTCTGGTGTATTCCCATGCACCCCTTCCCACCCAAAAAAGGGTTCAGTTCATGGTTTCTTCTTTTTCCTCCTCCACCATATCAACAGGGTTATCATGCGGCTCTCACTAAAAATCTTTATAGGGTCAACAGGCAGCTCTCACTCAAAATCTTAATAGGTTCAACAAGCGTCCATCACTCAAAATATTTTTAGGGTCATCATGAGGCCCTCACTTAAAATGAATGATGCCTGGATTGTACCAGACTTCTCAACCCCACTGGGTGACAGCAGTGGAACATAATCCCAATTCAAATGTAGAGTCATCATGCGCCTCTCACTCCAAATTTTTAGAGTCATTATACGTCACTCTTTCCAAATATTTAGAAGGTTATATACACTGTGTGCAGAATTATTAGGCAAGTTGTATTTTAGAGGATTATTTTTATTATTGATCAACAACTATGTTCTCAATCAACCCAAAAGACTCATAAATATCAAAGCTTAATATTTTTGGAAGTTTGAGTGTTTTTTTTAGATTTGGCTATCTTAGGAGGATATCTGTTTGTGCAGGTAACTATTACTGTGCAGAATTATTAGGCAACTTAATAAAAACCAAATATATTCCCATCTCACTTGTTTATTTTCACCAGGTAAACCAATATAACTGCACCAAATATAGAAATAAACATTTCTGACATGCAAAAACAAAACCCCCCAAAATTAGTGACCAATATAGGCTTCTTTCTTTATGATGAAACTCAACAGCCTCCATCCATAGATTCTGTCAGTTGCTTGATCTGTTTACGATGAACATTGCGTGCAGCAGCCACCACAGCCTCCAGACACTGTTCCGAGAGGTGGACTGTTTTCCCTCCCTGTAGATCTCACATTTTATGAGGGACCACAGGTTCTCTATGGCAGAGGTCCCCAACTCCAGTCCTCAAGGCCCACCAACATGTCATGTTTTCAGGATTTCCTTAGTCTTGCCCAGGTAATAATTGCATCACCTGTGCAATGCAAAGGAAATCCTGAAAACATGACCTGTTGGTGGGCCTTGAGGACTGGAGTTGGGGACCTCTGCTCTATGGGGTTCAGATCAGGTGAACAAGGGGGCCATGTCATTATTTTTTCTTCTCTGAGACCTTTGCTGGCCAGCCACGCTGTGGAGTAGTTGGAGGCATGTGATGGAGCATTGTCCTGCATAAAAATCATGTTTTTCTTGAAGGATACCGACTTCTTCCTGTACCACTGCTTGAAGAAGTTGTCTTCCAGAAACTGGCAGTAGGTCTGGGAGTTGAGCTTCACTCCATCCTCAACCCGAAAAGGTCCCACCAGTTCATCTTTGATGATCCCAGCCCATACCAGTCCCCCACTTCCACCTTGCTGGCGTCTGAGTCAGAGTGGAGCTCTCTGTCCTTTACTGATCCAGCCTCCGGCCCATCCATCTGGCCCATCAAGAGTCACAATCATTTCATCCGTCCATAAAATATTTGAAATGTCTGTCTTAAGATATTTCTTGGCCCAGTCTTGACATTTTATCTTATGTTTCTTGTTCAAATGTGGACCTTTTTCAGCCTTCCTCACCTTGGCCGTGTCCCTGAGTATCGCACACCTTGTGCTTTTTGTTACTCCAGTAACGTTGCAGCTCTGAAATATGGCACAACTGGTGGCAAATGGCATCTTGGCAGCTTCACGCTTGATTTTCCTCAATTCATGGGCAGTTATTTTGCGCCTTTTTTGCCCAACATGCTTCTTGCAACCCTGTTGGCTATTTGCCATGAAACGCTTGATTGTTCGGTGATCACGCTTCAAAAGTTTGGCAATTTCAAGACTGCTGCATCCCTCTGCAAGACATCTCACAATTTTGGACTTTTCAGAGCCGTCAAATCTCTCTTCTGACCCATTTTGCCAAAGGAAAGGAAGTTGCCTAATAATTAAGCACACGTTACATAGGGTGATTATGTCAGTACACAACACCCCTCCTCATTACAGAGATGCACATCACCTGATTTACTGAATTGGTAGTTGGCTCTCAAACCTGAACAGCTTGGAGTAGGACAACATGTATAAAAAATATGATCAAAATACAACTCGCCTAATAATTCTGCACACAGTGTAAGTTACTCTATCCAAATTTTTAGAGGGACATTATGTGTCATTCTTTCCAAATTTTCAGAAGGTCATTATAAGTTACTCTCTACAAATATTTTAGAAGGCCATTATGGGTAACTTGTTCAAAATTGTTGTCTTCCAGGGTGTATTGCGGTCCCTCCTTGTAAATTTTGGCAGTCCTTGCACTTAGTGCACAGGCTTTATGAGTCTGGCAGTCCCACTACCTAACAATTTTAACAGAATGTGTATGATGCCCTCCTTTATGTCTAATACAGAGTGTATCGAAGTCCTTCTTAATTCTAGATTTTGGCAGTTCTTGCGTTGTGCGTATAGGTTTTGGGATTTAGAGAGTCTCTCTTTTGTAAATTAAGCAGGTTGTGTCTTACCATGTCATACACACCACATGCCCAGATAAGGTATAAAATGTTAAAATTACATTTCCCGGTGGGTGTTGTTTTATTTCCCCTCTCTACTATGTCATCTTTATTTCTCCATCTCAGCACCTTATTACACTCTGCACCTCATTTGCACCCAGTGCAGCTCTGTCTTCAGATAACTTGATTGCAGATTTCAATATGCTTTTTTTTCCATTCTGCTCTGCTACGAATCCCATGGTGCATCAGCACAGCATCACATGAGATCCTACCATAAATACCATCCTAGAGCAACAGTGTCTTTATCTTCTCCATATTCTCCTAAGTAAGCTAATATATTATAATTATACAATCAGGAGGCCGAAAACTGTCATCTCATCCATTACAACTGTGTGAAAAGAGCTGTGTAGTCATCAACAGTAACTGTGCTAACAGTTTGGGTCCTATCCTGTGGAGAATTTCTGTGGTACAATTTATGTAACTTCATCATGCAGGAAATATTGGTCCCTGAGAATGTGTTCTGCGTTGAAAAAATGTAAAGGAATACTGTTCGTAGATTGTGTGATAACACAATGACCCCTAAGGCTGCTTTCACACATCAGGTTTTTGGTTTCAGGCTAAATCCGGCAAATTTGAGAAAAAACGGATCCGGCGTAAATTGTGAAAAACTGATGCACCTGATCCGTTTTTTAGCTGGATCCGGCTCTCTGTATTGCGCATGGTTTTTGACTGCCTAGTGGGAGAGAGAGTGAGAGAGAGGGAAAGAGAGGGAGAGAGAGAAAAAAACAAAGCTTCTGAGCATGCTCAATGCGTAAAAACGGATTTCGTCGCCGGAAACGTTCATTCACACATCAGTTCCATGTGTTTATTGCCGGAAACGTCACTTCAGGCTTTTTCGCGGGACACAAAAACTTTGCAGGAGACGTTTTTTGTGTCCGGCAAAAAAGCCTGAAGGGACGGATCTGGCACAAAACGGATGAAACGCATGTCCTTCAGGAACAATCCGGCACTAATACAACTCTATGGGAAAAAAAACTGATCCGGCATAAGAAAAAAACGGATCCGGATTGTGCCTGAAACTGCCGGATTGTGCCTGAAAGAAAAAACCTGATGTGTGAAAGCAGCCTAACTGAGAAGAAGGTATATATGAGTTTTAAGAGAGAAAGGAACAAGTAAAAAAGTTTATTCTGAATAAATAATATGCATTGGCAGTCTACTTATATAATTTACCTAAAAAAGAAAATCATTGGACCTCAAATTAACTTAATGTAAGACATCAGATTTAGAGGGGGGTGTCTGACTTAGAAAATATATGTTCAAATGACCTATTAATTAATTTTAAAATAAGATGGGGGGGTGAGTAGTCTCTGTTCTTGAACTGTGACAAGTATGTTTGCAATGATGTAACTTTAAATTCCTGATCCCTCATGAGACTTTTTTTTATCCTCCTGTCTTTTGATCCTGGAAGAGACTGTCAGATGGGCCTTTGAGTCCTTTGGGCATTGGTTCCTGTTGTGATTGCTATCTCTGCATGCTCTATAGCAGTGTTCCCCAACTCCGGTCCTAAAGACCCACCAACAGGTCATGTTTTCAGGATTTCCTTAGTATTGCACAGGTGATGGAATTATTGCCTGTGCAGGTGATGCAATTATCACCTGTGCAATACTAAGGAAATCCTGAAAACATGACCTGTTGGTGGCTCTTGAGGATCGGAGTTGGGGAACACTGCTCTATGGCTACACCTCTATCGATCACAACCACACTTCTGCTGGGCTCAGATAACGGAATGATCACCATGATTTACATCACAATCCCTAAAAGCGATGAAGATGTGGGATATTTTAGGGGGGGGGGATGCATACAGTGTATATTTTCAACCCATAAGACAAAAACTATTTTTGCTCTCCCAGCAACTCCTGGGTTAAAATAAAATAAGTTTGACACTTGTATTTTTCCTCACCAAACCTATGGAGAAAACAAGGGCAGCGCCAGATAGTAGGCACATAACTGTATTTAAGGATGCAAGGAATATTCACTCTCGGCTTTACAACTACTTTTGTAGCAAATGGTTACGTATATATTTTATTTTTTTATTCCTGATAACAAATGTTAGCAAAAGAGCAGGAGGTTATGTATATAGAGCGAGCAAATAATTCAGACGCTTTTGGTTGAGGAGTGTTAGGGGAGTAATTAAAATTCCCTATTAGGATTGAAGATCCAACATTAAATCTCCGAGTCCTGCCGTGACATACAGAAGTGCTAACAATAGCTGAAATAAAGGTTACATCGAACCTAACTGTTCACTTCCTGGGAATTACAGCATGAAGTAAAACATAATAATACAGGTGGAAGACGGCGCTGAACTAAATAGCAGATTGCGGTGCAGCATTACTCACCTCTTGGAGGGGATGAGGTTCCGCCACTAGCAATCAGTGTGTCTGCTTCATGTCAGGGTGAAATGGAGAGGAAAGCTACATGCAGATTAACATACCGAGTGTTTGCAGATACCGGGGAAACATCAGCGAAAAACTACACAACATCTCAAGGGGATCTTTTGATCAGAGGAAGGGAAATCCAACCCTCCAAACTTTGGCTCTTAAATGTGACCCCCTCTGCTCCACCAAACTTCAGAGTTACATTTGTCAGGGTTATTCCCGGAAGTCCCCACCGATTCCAACATTTTATATTCTTTATCCTTAACACCGAATTTGCATGATCTCCCTTAGCCGGCTTGTCTGTCTCCTGAAGGAGAAACGTTACTCTTTAAAGCCTCCTCCACATGTCTTTCACCTAGCCTTTCTTCTACTTTGCACTGATGAGGGGCGAGAAACCTGAAACATCTGTGTGCAAATGGATATCCAGGTTCGGCTTTATAGCCTTAGTCATGTAGCTTTAAATAGTTGCTACTAGAAATGAGTGAATCAAACTATTGTAAAAAAATTTCTGGTATTCACAGGACACACCGAATTTAAAGAATTTGTGATTTATTTTGTGTTAATTGCCAAAAATGTCCAGCTCAATATGACACAATGTAGAGGATTTCATCCTTTAGGAAAGAATCGCATGTCCTCAGATGCCATGCAGCTATCACAGTACATAGTACAGCACAGACAATCGATAGAGACTATCAGAGGCTGTATAAAAGCCGAGGCAGGTTACGCAGCAGCCATTTTATGGTGAATCAGGATAACGAGAAGGCATCAAAGCTCATAGCTCAGCCATAGAGATAGGAAGAGATAGCCATAAAAACTGAATAAATTGTAACCATGTTGTGCTACAATTGTGACAAAAGAGCATGATTTTGCCATGATTTTTCAAAGTTTCAACAAAACTGTGGCAGCTCTAGTATGATCGTGGCAAAAGAATGCAATGTGAGAATGCAACCCGAAGATGTTGTTTGACAATACAGCAGTACAGAAGATTGTGAAATGTGTGAGGGAAAATGAACATTGTCCTTTAGATTTTTCAGGGCACTTGAAGGCTTAGATTATTTTTGAATCAACCCGAATTGAGTTTCCTGAGAAAGTTTGGAGGATCTGATGAATTTTAATTTTAAAAGATTCGCTCATTTCTACCTCTATGAAGAAGTAAATTTGCATATCTTACTTCCCAGAAAGTATTCCATGTCCTATAAGTTTCTCTTTTCACACATTGTCACCATCTCTGTCCCCATTGGGACTTACAATTTAAATTCCCTATCAGGATCACTTTGTAGTGTGGGAGAAAACCAGAGAACTCAGAGGAAACTGATGCAAACACGGGGAGAACATACAAACTACCCGCTGATGTTGTTCTTTGTGGGATTAGATGGTGGGATTCCAATTTTGCAAAGCAACAGTGCTAACCACTGAGCCACCATGCTGCCTGTATTTAGATACAGGTCTATTAAAGTCCTGTAGCTTTGAAATCCAGGGTTTGATTGGGATCAAGGACAACATCTGTATGAAGTTAGCATGGTCTTCAAGGGTGTATGTGTAAGGGGTCACAGAGACTGTTTTATACCCCAAGCACGTCCCGATTAAATGTTGTTATATGTTGCCAATTGTATATGTTTTAATACCTTATGCTGCTGTGTATATACATGAAGTATGAATAGGGAAAGTGCAGTATGTCAATTGGGACACTAGATGGTGATACTTTAGTACTATAGCTTTTATAGGAACAGTATCAGTTAACATAGGAGGGGCCAATGTGGATAAGATAGGAGTATTTCCTTGTTGGAGGCTAGTGGAGCTAGGGAGCTCAGACATACCAGGAGGGCCAGAGAGCCCAGGCAGTCCTGGAGGGCCCTAGAGCCCAGGGCAACACAGTGGGCCTTGTAACATTGGAATCTAGAAGCCCAGACATCCAAGGCCAGGAGATCAGGAATTGCAGCAGCACAGTAACACAGGTGGCTCTTTCATGTGGCATCTTACTACTTGGGTAGATGCCCTTTAATCTGGTGCGAAGCGGACAGGGGAACTCCTAAGAGTAGTGAAGCTGGACAGGGAGGATGCTGCGATACCGAACAAGATGGTACAATCCGGGAACGTGCTGAAGGATATGAGGGAGAGCACAGGAAAAGCGAAGGATGTAAACTATGTGGAACCCTATGTTGATGCTGCAATAGACTTGGATGTGCTGAGAGAAGAAGACAGTAAAGTTGTCTGTTTTAAGTTGAACTTGGACTCTGTCTCTTTATGCATAACAACACCAGCAGCAGAACTTCAGCAGCTCCGATGGGACCCTGATGGTGCAGAAGGTATGCTGAAAAGGGGACATTGTATTCATGTGACAGGGAACCAGGGCGCGATTGAGCAATATGTGTCAGCCACGACTACAGCCCTGGCACCCCTCACATATGCAAGAGGGTGCTCTGATTGGACTTGTTGGATCGCTGAACAATCTCCCTTCTCTTACGAATGTATCCTTGAACAACTGTAGACAGCTAGTGAAGAAACTAGTGGCCTTGGTCTTCTAGAGTTGTATCATGGTATGTTTGTATGTAGATAGGTGCTGGAATACTTTTTTTTTTTTCAGATGTTGCACCTTTAGGCTACTTTCACTCTAGCGTCGTACGACGCACGTTGCAATGCGTCGTTTTGGAAAAAAAACGCATCCTGCAAAATTGCTTGCAGGATGCATTTTTTCTCCATAGAAAAACATTAGTCGTGTTGCGTCGGACCGTCGAAACCAAAAAACGTTGCATGTAACTTTTTTGGTGCGTCGTGTCCGCCATTTCTTGCCATGCATGCGCGTTCGGAACTCCGCCCCCTCCTACCCGCAGCTCAGAGTGGGGCAGCGGATGCGTTGAAAAACTGCATCCGCTGCCCCCGTTGTGCGGCGCTTTCACAGTATGCGTCGGTACGTCGCAACGTCGCATTGCGACGTGCGTCGTATGACGCTAGTGTGAAAGTAGCCTTAATTTGTACTTTTTTTCTATGGCGCCTTTAATGCTGTAAGATGTATAGTAGCAGAATTTGGAAAGTTGGCTTGGCCAGAGGGTGTATCATTGTGTCGTTGTGCTTGGGCCCGGTGAGAGGATTAGTGGTACTCTGATCAGATGAGGTGGTTACAGATCGTCGTCTATGCTTTAGATGTTTTGCCATTAGGCCTGCAGGGATAAGCGCTCCATGGTAGGACTTATGGCAAGCGGTTATTAAGCAATCACACCTTGCTGCATATCCTATATAAACAATACAAGAGCGATCCGTGTGCTTCCAATATGGTCACCCCCAGGAAAGATTTAAAAACTCTAAAAAATACAAAGTTTCTACAACATTTAAGAAAAAACAAACAAAAACAATAATGTTTTTTTATAGACTTACATCTTAGCAATAACTCCAAAGCTGCTCACTGAGGACATGCCCTTTAAATTTTAAGGGGTGTTTGAATTAACCAATGAGCTTGGATTTGCCCTATTTCATTAACGGCTCCAGGAAAGTTTTGAAAAATCTAAAAAAATGCAAAGTTTCAACAACATTTTAATAAAAAATCAATAACTTTCTTTTATAGACATGCATCTTAGCAATGACACTACAACTGTACACTGTGGACATGCCATTTAAATTTAAAGGGGTGTTTGGACTAACAAATGAGTTTGGATTTGCCCTACCTCACTAAAGTCTCATTGAAACATCAGTGATTTTTCCGGTAAATAAAAAAGAATGGTTCTCGGTTCATCAGTGTTTTTGATCAGAGTTTGGTCTGTTTTTACTATCATTCTTGGGTCAAAGTTTCATCAGTTTTTTTTATCATGAAAAAAAAAACCGATGGAGGTTTCTCAAGCTTCTCCTATCAAACTGTCCGTGGAAAACGGATAGCATATAAATGAGATCTAAGTGGTGAACTTTTTTTTTTAGACCCCAAACTTGCATTGTTGTATTTGATCCAAGACTGATAATGATTGGGTGCAGACCACTCAGTCTGCAAAAATATACAAAGACAAGTGAACGGCTCCATAGACTATAATAGGCATGAGTTCTACCCATGAAAAAAATGGATAGACTTTGGACGAGAAAAACAGTCTTCGTCATGAGCCCTAATTAGCCAGTCCACCCCAACCACCCCATCGTGTGGACAACCACACACCCTTCATCCTTGGTACATATGAATCCATGCTGCAAACACAACCAATGCAAACCGTCCACAATCATCAGACCCACCTTATCGCTCAATCGCGGCTACCGTCACGTCTCATGTTTGTATTTTAATTGCTTTCCCCGTTTCCCAACCTGAACTTGGTAACAGTAATTAATATGGAAAAAAAGCACAAAGAGCAAATTGCTCATTTATTTAATCTATCATATGAAAACAGCAGATTTGTATTTATTTATTTATTTTATTTTATTTATTTTTTTTAGAAAATAAACTAAAAAAAAAAGTCTGTTATTGTGGCTTGATAGCACTATTTAATATGTATACTGTGGTCTTTTTGACAATTGTATTAATCCCTTTATAAAGTCTTCAGAAGTCCCATCATAGAGGCACGGATGCCGTTTTGATCTGTTTATTACTCTTAAGTGTTCAGAGAACTGTCCCTATTTTCTAATTAACACTTTTAAAGATAAAAGGCAATGTATTAAATCAATCTGAATGATGGTTGTTTGTGAATCCCACAAGATAAGGCAATTTGCATGTTCACTTTGTACTTACTAACAAAATCTGCTCATCTCCAAAGCCGCTCCTTATAACGTAAACCTTTTGTGAGTGTTTTCGACTTAAAAGTAAGTTCGTCCGGCTATTGAGGCAGTGCAAATTTTCTAAAGGACTTCTTTACCAAACATGATTAAGATACAAATTATGTGCAGAGGAATTGGAAGAACCTAAGAGAGAATTAATTACAGAGTGTTAAAATGCTGCGTGGCACATGGCTCCCCAAGTGCACTGATTTAGAGTATCGTTGGTATAAAGGTGAGTCCATTGAAAATTACTTGGGTTGTTAGGTTCTTGTAGTTGCCTTTGTTGTCGTTGTAGTTGCCTTTTTTGTTTTTTTTTTTTGTTTTTTTGCTTGTTTTCCTATTTAGTTACCAATCTATTAAAAGGAACCTGTCACCCCCAAAATCGATGGTGAGGTAATCCCACCGTCATCAGGGGGCATTCTGTAATGCTGTAGATAAGCCTCCGACGTTACCTGAAAGATGAGAAAAAGACGTTAGATTATACTCACCCAGGGGCGGTTCCGCTGCGGTCCTGCTCCGATGGGTGTCTCAGGTCCGGAACAGCGCCTCCCATCTTCATTCCATGACAACCTCTTCTGGTCTTCAGGCTGCGGCTCCGGCGCAGGCGTTCTTTGTGTGCCCTGTTGAGGGCAGAGCAAAGTACTGCAGTGCGCAGGCGCCGGAAAGGTTAGAGAGGCCCGGCGCCTGCGCACTGCAGTACTTTGCTCTGCCCTCAACAAGGCAGACAAAGTATGCCTGCGCCGAAGCCGTGGCGTGAAGACCAGAAGAGGACGTCATGGAATGAAGATAGGAGGCGCCGGAGGGGACCTGAGACACCCATTTGACCGGGCCAGCAGCGGGACCGCCCCTGGGTGAGTATAATCTAACCTCTTTTTCTCCTCTTTCAGGTAATATCGGGGGCTTATCTACAGCATTACGGAATGCTGTAGATAAGCCCCCAATGATGGTGAGCTTACCTCACCATCGATTTTGGGGGTGACAGGTTCCCTTTAAGTTCGACTGTTGATGCAACGGAAGACACCAAGGGCCAATTTCAACCCTTAACCCTTATACAACTATAAGTTAATTTACTTTTATCAATAGATATTATTTGTTGCCAAATATTATAATATCTAGCCCATTTTTAAAAAATCTGGCATTATATCTGACTTCATTACCAGTTTAGCTACTTTTATTGCTCTTACAATACAGAACCCTTTCCTGTTTTATTTGTCAATTACATTGTATTAATGAATGTATAGTTCTTTGGGTAAAAAGAAATCTTTTTTTCCTCCAAAATAAAACCCTCTTTTCTCTAGATTAGGTCTGGTATTAGAGCTGCAATATAAGATGCGACCATTGGGAAAGAGTGGTGCTGAAATAAAAACAGATTTTTTTGTTACCAATTTAATTTTATCTCCTGAGTCCTGACCCAAATTAACAGTATTCTCATGAGACTTGTAAATGGACCAGGAATTGTGCCCACTATATAGTTCTATGAAGTCCATATGTTTGGAGATTTTTTGTAACTTTTTTTTTTTTTTAACCCCTTCATGACCCAGCCTATTTTGACCTTAAAGACCTTGCCGTTTTTTGCAATTCTGACCAGTGTCCCTTCATGAGGTAATAACTCAGGAACGCTTCAACGGATCCTAGCGGTTCTGAGATTGTTTTTTCGTGACCTATTGGGCTTCATGTTAGTGGTAAATTTAGGTCAATAAATTCTGCGTTTATTTGTGATAAAAACGGAAATTTGGCGAAAATTTTGAAAATTTCGCAATTTTCACATTTTGAATTTTTATTCTGTTAAACCAGAGAGATATGTGACACAAAATAGTTAATAAATAACATTTCCCACATGTTTACTTTACATCAGCACAATTTTGGAAACAAAATTTTTTTTTGTTAGGAAGTTATAAGGGTTAAAATTTGACCAGCGATTTGTCATTTTCACAACGAAATTTACAAAACCATTTTTTTTAGGGACCACCTCACATTTGAAGTCAGTTTGAGGGGTCTATATGGCTGAAAATACCCAAAAGTGACACCATTCTAAAAACTGCACCCCTCAAGGTACTCAAAACCACATTCAAGAAGTTTATTAACCCTTCTGGTGCTTCACAGCAGCAGAAGCAACAAGGAAGGAAAAAATGAACATTTAACTTTTTAGTCACAAAAATTATCTTTTAGCCTCAATTTTTTCATTTTCACATGGGCAACAGGATAAAATGGATCCTAAAATATGTTGGGCAATTTCTCCTGAGTACACCAATACCTCACATGTGGGGGTAAACCACTGTTTGGGCGCACGGCAGGGCTCGGAAGGGATGGCATGCCATTTGGCTTTTTAAATGGAAAATTAGCTCCAATCATTAGCGGACACCATGTCACGTTTGGAGAGCCCCTGTGTGCCTAAACATTGGAGATCCCCCAGAAATGACCCAATTTTGGAAACTAGACCCCCAAAGGAACTAATCTAGATGTGTGGTGAGGACTTTGAACCCCCAAGTGCTTCACAGAAGTTTATAACGCAGAGCCATGAAAATAAAATAAAAAATTATTTTCTCAAAAATGATCTTTTAGCCTGCAGTTTTTTATTTTCCCAAGGGTAACAGGAGAAATTTGACCCCAAAAGTTGTTGTCCAGTTTCTCCTGAGTACGCTGATACCCCATGTGTGGGGGTAAACCACTGTTTGGGCACATGCCAGGGCTCGGAAGTGAAGTAGTGACGTTTTGAAATGCAGACTTTGATGGAATGCTCTGTGGGCGTCACGTTGCGTTTGCAGAGCCCCTGATGTGCCTAAACAGTAGAAACCCCCCACAAGTGACCCCATTTTGGAAACTAGACCCCCAAAGGAACTTATCTAGATGTGTGGTGAGCACTTTGAACCCCCAAGTGCTTCATAGAAGTTTATAATGCAGAGCCGTGAAAATAATAAATACGTTTTCTTTCCTCAAAAATGATGTTTTAGCAAGCATTTTTTTAGATTCACAAGGGTAACAGGAGAAATTGGACCCCAGTAATTGTTGCGCAGTTTATCCTGAGTACACTGATACCCCATATGTGGGGGTAAACCACTGTTTGGGCACACTTCAGGGCTCGGAAGTGAGGGAGCACCATTTGACTTTTTGAATACGAGATTGGCTGGAATCAATGGTGGCGCCATGTTGCGTTTGGAGACCCCTGATGTGCCTAAACAGTGGTAACCCCTCAATTCTACCTCCAACACTAACCCCCCCACACCCCTAACCCTAATCCCAACTGTAGCCATAACCCTAATCACAACCCTAACCACAACCCTAATTCCAACCCTAACCCTAAGGCTATGTGCCCACGTTGCGGATTCGTGTGAGATATTTCCGCACCATTTTTGAAAAATCCGCGGGTAAAAGGCACTGCGTTTTACCTGCGGATTTTCCGCGGATTTCCAGTGTTTTTTGTGCGGATTTCACCTGCGGATTCCTATTGAGGAACAGGTGTAAAAAGCCGCGGAATCCGCACAAAGAATTGACATGCTGCGGAAAATACAACGCAGCGTTTCCGCGCGGTATTTTCTGCACCATGGGCACAGCGGATTTGGTTTTTCATATGTTTACATGGTACTGTAAACCTGATGGAATACTGCTGCGAATCCGCAGCGGCCAATCCGCAGCCAAATCCGCACCGTGTGAACATAGCCTAATTCTAAAGGTATGTGCACACGCTGCGGAAAACGCTGCAGATCCGCAGCAGTTTCCCATGAGTTTACAGTTCAATGTAAACCTACGGGAAACAAAAATCGCTGTACACATGCTGCGGAAAAACTGCACGGAAACGCAGCGGTTTACATTCCGCAGCATGTCACTTCTTTGTGCGGATTCCGCAGCGGTTTTACAACTGCTCAAATAGAAAATCGCAATTGTAAAACCGCAGTGAAATGCGCAGAAAAAAACGCGGTAAATCCGCCATAAATCCGCAGCGGTTTAGCACTGCTGATTTATCAAATCCGAAGCGGAAAAATCCGCAGAGGACCAGAATACGTGTGCACATACCGAAACCCTAGCCCTAGCCCTAGCCCTACCCCTAACCCTAGCCCTACCCCTAACCCTAGCCCTACCCCTAACCCTAGCCCTACCCCTAACCCTAACCCTACCCCTAACCCTAACCCTATTCTAACATTAGTGGAAAAAATAAATTTTCTTTATTTTTTTATTGTCCCTACCTATAGGGGTGACAAAGGGGGGGGGGGTCATGTATTATTTTTTTTATTTTGATCACTGAGATATAATCTATCTCAGTGATCAAAGTGCACTTTGGAACGAATCTGCCAGCCGGCAGATTCGGCGGGCGCACTGCGCATGCGCCCGCCATTTTGGAAGATGGCGGCGCCCAGGGAGAAGACGGACGGGACCCCGGCTGGATCGGTAAGTATGATGGGGTGGGGGGGGACCACGGGGGGGATCGGAGCACGGGGGGGGAATCGGAGCGCGGCAGGCGTGGAATGGAGCACGGGGGGCGTGGAACGGAGCACGGGGGGCGTGGAACGGAGCACGGGGGGGCTGGAACGGAGCACGGGGGGGTGGAACGGAGCACGGGGGGGTGGATCTGAATGCAAGGGGGGGTGATTGGAGCACGGGGGGAGCGGACAAGAGCACGGGGGGAGCGGAGCACTGGATGGAGGGGAGCCGGAGCAGTGTACCGGCCAGATCGGGGGGCCGGGGGGGCGATCGGTGGGGTGGGGGCACACTAGTATTTCCAGCCATGGCCGATGATATTGCAGCATCGGCCATGGCTGGATTGTAATATTTCACCATTTTTTTAGGTGAAATATTACAAATCGCTCTGATTGGCAGTTTCACTTTCAACAGCCAATCAGAGCGATCGTAGCCACGAGGGGGTGAAGCCACCCCCCCTGGGCTAAACTACCACTCCCCCTGTCCCTGCAGATCGGGTGAAATGGGAGTTAACCCTTTCACCCGATCTGCAGGGACGCGATCTTTCTGTGACACAGCATATGCGTCACAGGTCGGATTGGCACCGACTTTCATGACGCATACGCTGTGTCACAGGTCGGGAAGGGGTTAACACTGCATAATCCTTTTTCTACAGCAACTATCACTGAACCGTTTCTCTGCTCGCTTCGGATCTCCCACTGTGTACTAGCTCTTAATGAAGAGACCGAGCTGCTATGGATTCTTACAGACAATGCTTTGCGGGAAGAAGGTGTGCAAATTGTCTCTCCTACAGATGAAGGAGGTTGCAGCCCTGTAAATCAAAATCTGATCCGTAGAAGAACTTTGAAACATGATTGTAGAATTTGGCCAGTAAAATAAAGAAAGTAAAGGAAAGTCTCCACATTGAAGAATTTTCTCCTTTCACAAAGACCTATCACCAAGTAAAAATTGGCCAGTCTCTGCTCTTATTTTACTCCTGCTGTTCCCCTGAGGAACCTGTTTTTGTTTTTTATTTAATTTGTCATGCAGTTCCATAGAAATGGGCTTTTTCTGGTATTTATGGGACAAGAGCTCATTGGATCCTCAGGGGCGTGTCTTTAGTCTGTTTTATATTATTACCCTGGGAGCTGCGCCCCCTTGGTAAAGAGTCTAAAGACCATAAACATTAGCACAAAATTAAAAGACCTATATGTCTGGATCTGTTTAGTGGCTCAACAAAAGTGGAATACTGAGGAGAGGGGAACAACATGAATAAACTAAGATAAAAAAAATAGCCACTCTAGATCCATTTACACCTCTAGAAGGCCAAACGCATATTAAAATCTGGTGAACCCGCTGTTTTTGGCAGGACTGGACGAGCATCCAATGTGAAGGAAATCTCCCAAATTTATATACCGGAGAGTCCCAACAATCACATGGTTGGCTGGTCACCCTAAAATCATGGGTTTGGCCAACTTTTCTCTTAAGGGTCATAGGGTACATACACATGCAGCTTTTTTGAGAAGGTCAAAAAAAAATTTCTACTGAAACGGCTTCAGAAAACGCTCCTGTTTTGGGATGTTTTTGGAAGAGTTTTTGTTTTCCAGAAGCAGAACCTGAAGTGGTTTTGAAGAGTTTTTTTTTTTTTTTTTAAGTTTGGAGGTGTTTTTTTTTTTTTTTTAAAGCATTTTTTTGAAGCCCTTTGATTGGACAGTGCCTAGTTTGGAGTAGATTCTATCAGGAAGCCCCTTCAAATATGTGACATGCACTTTATTTCCTCTTAACAGATGTTTTTCAAAACCTGAAGGAGAAAAAAACGCTCAAAGAACTGAACATATGAATAGTGAGGGTACGTACACACTGAGTTTTTTCGAAGAGTTTTTGTGGAAACTGAGCAGAAACTTTCCAAATCTCAAAACTTCAAAGAAAACCTTGGGAGTTTATGCTCAGTTTCTATTCCAAAAAACTCCACAAAAAAGACCCCGTGTAGACATAGCCTGAAGAGGATTTGGATAATTACTGGTGGAAAAAAAGTAAGAGTATGTCACTTCTTCAAAGTGGATCCATCAGAAAACCTCTTCAAGCTAGGCACTGTCCAATCAATAAGCTGCAAAAAAAAAAAAAACACTAAAGGAAAAAACTTTTCCAAAGTGTGAACATAGGGGCTAAAACTCTGGTAGGTTTGATTCTGCCATTGTGTCATGGCCGCCATCTAATACTATAAAATCCTCATGGCTGCAGCTTCCTCCAGCAATTTCAGCCGCGTGCTAAAGCTGGCTCCAGATGAAAGGGTTTGCCACGGATTAACTCATGGGGAGAAAAAGTTTTCTTCCGCTTTTTAGTGAACTTGCATGTTTTTAGAAAAAAATACGCAATTGATCTCATCACAGGGAAGCAAAAGGCGGATATGGATGATGATTGGCGGTCAAGTGCTGATTTTCCAGTTTTTCACTTAGCCTAATTGCATAATGTAATTAATGATAATTTGATTATTATGTTTTAAATTAAATAACACAGTCCCCAAGAACAGGACCCATCTAACTCGCTGACTTGGAACGGATTTAGGTTTTCTCGATTTAACACTTAATTACCCAATTAACTTTGCTGTATACATAGAAATATCTGAGATTGAATGTCGTTTTTTTTATTATTTTTTTTTACATGTTGCTATGGTGAGTAATAAAATGTCAGAATATTAAAAACACATTCATTAAAGTCACTTTACAGCCAGTAACTGGCAAAGATTGCAAAATATTATTTAATTCTGTTATTTGGGCTTTAATCACTTAAAAGTTAAATCCACCCTCGAACAATTCACCATTTATTGCGTGGATCATCCAATCCTTAGTTAATGAGTTATCCTAAATGTCAACTGAACAGTGACGAGAATTAAGAAACCTTTTGACCTTGTGACTATTTTACGTCCTCCTGATTTGAACAATATTTATGCAGTCATAAAAATGAATAAAATTGATAATGCTCCACCCCTAAAACCAGGCTTTCCGCCCCTGAGGACTAACAAAGCTTTTGGGCCCCAATGTAAGATTTTTACTATGGTTCCCTAACTATTACCCAATAGGTAATGTCCTCATATTGTGCATAGGGTCTTTTGTTCCCCCTCTTAGACTTTAAGGCTGAGAAATAACTGCAACTCCTTCACCACTTATTTACACCCCCGAGGACCTCCCACCTCCGAACAGCCACTCACCTTCCAATAAGCGCTTGCCTATTTTTCCTCTGTTTTCTCCCTTCTTTCCTTTCATTCTACCATTCTCAGTTCCCCACTTCCAAGCTCTATGTATCAGGTGTCTTTTTATCTGTAAGAAGACGACAGAAAACTTAAAATTTTTCTATCCTAAGTAAAAATGTAATTAACATAAATGTACAAATTTACAATTTTTGACCTTACCTCAATTACTATGAAATGGGTCGTACAGTCGATTAAACGAAGGAAAAAAAAACAAACTCCTCTACCAATTCCCTAACTCTCCTCTGTACAGCTGCTCAATTCCCCCATCTGTATCGTCCCTTCCGGTGGTGACAGTGCATGACGGCTGCAGCCAATCACTGGCCACAGAACTGACTTATCATCCTCTCCAAAAAGGAGGATGATGAAGAAAACGATATGAATTGGTTGATTGGTTGGTCAGTATGCTTTTTTTTTTCCTTTTAGACCTCCCTTAGGCCTATTTTAAAATAAAAAAAGGACTGAACAGCCCCTTTAAGGTCATCGATTTCACATAATACAAATTTAATGCTAAAAGTGACCTGTTAATATAAAACCCTTGAAAGGCTTCAATTTACATCACATAAACTGAGTAGGAAAATACAGACGCGTAGAGCATAAACATCTCCCAGCAGAGTATCACAAAATTATGCTTTGAATTTTTCATTCTGAGCCAATTGTTACAGAAGGATAGGACATAACTGTATAATAAATAAGGTATAGAATTCTTTAGAGTAATGTAATGGTGCCAAATTGATAACGATCAAATCACCGTAGAATAAAATAGATGAAACCTAGACCAGCCAGCAACCCCACAATAGTCGTACATTTATTTGGACATACAGTCATTTAATTCTCAAGACTTTCTAGCGATCTGGCAACCGAAAGTATCCCAACTGGTTTGGTTGCCGGTTATGAAGACTAAGGCTAAGTTCCCATAATGACTTTTTTTGGTGAGTTTTTGACACTACACATCTTCATTGTGTAAAATATGCAGCATCTTACATTTCCAGAAAAGTGCATGGGATTTATAGAAATCTCTTGCCCGCTGTGCTTATTTTTATGCAGCGTAAATTGACCGGCAGCGCGCGTTTGAAATCAGCAACATGTCAGTTTCTCTTGCAGTAAACATACGTTTTATTTGCAGAGCTTTATCAGAAACTTGGATGACATAAGGAAAATCCGCAGGTAAAAAACAAATGTATTCTGCATATGACATTATCAGTAAAGTTTTACCAAAGCCAAATATCAAGAAGTATAAAAAAACTAAGTCGTTTTTATTTAAACCATGACACTTCAAAAAGACAAAAACTGCAGCAGAAAAAAACGCGATAAAATTCTTTAAAAAAAACTCACTCAAAAACATAATGAAATAAAGCCAGTAACTTAAGTGGGCTAACCAGCACTATTGTATGGACTTTTTAGTTTATGTTTCACTTTGTGCCGGACAAAGGCTGCATTTAAGTTTTCCTGTGATGTGATTTATGACGGCTGAAATAAGCCAGCCAAACTTTTAAATAGAAAATATTCCTGTGATACCTCATATCGCTTCCAAGTAACATTTAAATATTGCTCTATACTAACTATGCATACTAAAACCCTGAAAACATACTATGGATTGCATGTCATAGGTAAAGTTTCTTATTATAAAGGCATAAAATGGGAAGAGTGAATAACAATATAAGAAAACAAGAAAATGACTGTCTGTATCCTCTATCCCCTTGGGTAGCAGAATATGCATCTCACATAGTGTCTTTTTTTAGCACAATGACTCAAAATTAATTTCTAAAACTCAAGTTTATGGCATTGAAGTGAATTTTCATGATCCTTTGTTTTTACACAGTGTCCCCATAATGTTCGTCTTGTCATTCACTAATTAGTCACTTACTATCTCGTCACTAAGTGAGAATCTCCAGCATCAGCATTAATGTAAAAGTGCCAGAGTGTTTTAGCATCACTGACCCCCAGTTCATGTTAATGTCAAGACAATTAATGGAATAATTATGAAAGCAATTCATTGCGTACACAATTAGGGCTTAAAATCAGCTTTTCTTATGGAGAGGTATGTGTCATCGTTCTAGAAAAAAAAAGACAGAAAAACAATTAAATGCTTCGGTGCTATGATATCTTTAGGGCTTCTTCCTATGAGCAGCATATATAGCCAAGATGATCTTAGTCTTGCATGATATCATTTTACTTTGCAGTTTTGGATTGTATTTTATTTTATTAAAAAAAACCTATCAATTATATGTTTTTAATGGTTTGAGCCCCAAATTTCCTGCACAGACATCCTGGTAGCCACTACTCAAGTACAGTAAGTTTAAAGCCAACAATTTGTTATGTAGCTGGAATTTATGGTCACATACATGCTGATTTTAAATTTGGGCATATGGTATTAAAAAGATGAATACACTACCAAAATTACAGAGATGAGTTTCATGATTACGTTCCGAGATGCATTCAGAATCTCAGAGATGAGTTCCATTTGGTTGGTTTTGGAGATGTGTTTGGATTCACGGACATGAGTTTCATGGTTGTGTTTTAACATGAGTCCTATGGTAGTGTTCGGGGTCTCGGAGGTGAGTTTCATGGTTGTGTTCAGAGATGTGTTCGAAAAAGAATTCAGAATCTCGGAGATGAATTCCATAGTTGCGTTCGGAGATGTGTTTGGAGTCACAGACATGAGTTCCATGGTTGTGTTTGGAGATGCATTTTGAGTCACATACTTGAGTTCCATTGTTGTGTTTAGAGTCTCGGAGATGAGTCCTTTGGCTGTGGTCAGGGTCTCGGAGGTGAGTTCCATGGTTGCGTTCAGAGTCTCAGAGATGAGTTTCATGGTTGCATTCAGAGATACTTACGGAGTCTTGGAGAGGAGTCTAATAGTTGAGTTCGGAGTCTCACAGATGAGTTTCATGGTTGCGTTCAGAGATGCATTCTTACTCTCAGAGATGAGTTCCATAGTTTCATTCGGAGATGCGTTTGAAGTCTCAAACATGAGTTCCATGGTTGTGTTCGGAGTCTCAGAGATGAGTTTCATGGTTGCATTCAGAGATGCGTTCTTAGTCTCAGAGATGAGTTCCATGGTTATGTTTGGAGATACTTTTGGAGTCCTATGGTTGCATGCAGAGTCTTGGAGATGAGTTTCATGGTTGCATTCAGAGATGTATTCAGAGTCTCAGAGGTGAGTTCCATGGTTGCGTTCGGAATCTCACAGATGAATTATATTGTTGTGTTTGGAGATGTGTTTGGAGTCTCGGAGAAGAGATTTATGGTTGCATTCAGAGTCTAGGAGAGGAGTTCCATGGTTGGTTCCATGTAAGTGCTGTACAACTTGTTTCACTAAATGTCTCCCATTTTGAATGGAGCAGACATAGAGAATGCCCACACCACTGCATTCACAAAATATATTTGTAACACCATTTCTTGCGATTAGTGGTATCTCAGTAGAAGCTTATCAATAGAGATGAGCAAATTGAATCTTAAGTCTCTGGTACAACGAACAAGACACTATTCCCTGTCCGCTAGATCAGAGACCTGTGAACAGCCCTCTACCTGTTGTGTCCCAGTTTCTTTTTTTTTTTTTCTTACTTGTTAGCTTAGTACAAAGTCATTGTTGTGATGTGACACACGCTGGACTGGATAGTCAAAGGTGAAGCCACTGATTTTGACAGGTAGAAGGTGATGTGGGGCTCATGTCAAGCCTTGGATTACTATAAACATAAGGATGAATGACCTCGAAGAGATCAAAACATCCAACACCGCGGAGACACCATCATATGTTTCTCAACGCAGTGATCCAGAACACTGCCCCCATCCCTTATGGGAAATATGCAAATGCATGTAGAAAAGCCACGGAGACACCATCACGTGTTTCTCAACGCAAGCAATAAATAGCCAGGTCTTTCACCAGGAAGGAACAACCACGGGAAGGGAAGCATCCAATAAAGGAAAACCACCTATGCCAAAACATGGTATCCATCCACAGACAGCTGTTTCGGGGTATTTGCCCCTCATCAGTGTGGAGTAGGAAACTGGCTATTAGGAGCAGTGCCTAGTAAAAGGACTATAAACATAAGGATGAATGACCTCGGAGAGATCAAAACATCCAACACCGCGGAGACACCATCACGCAGTGTTCCTTCCCGGGGAAAGACCTGGCTATTTATTGCTTGCGTTGAGAAACACGTGATGGTGTCTCCGCGGCTTTTCTACAAGCCTTGGATTACTGACCTGGCCACTGGATCAGGGTACTGTAAATCAATTTGATCAACACTGCTTATTACCTATCCTATGGATAGTAGCGTGTTAATTATGAGCTTCAGAGAGTAGTTCAGTGTTTGCACATGCACAATGTGCCGATAAAGCCAAGAACAGTTCTCATTGCTTCACAGTGCAAAGTGTCTCCTGTTTTTATGAGCTCTGCGCAAGCAGGGTACTAGGGATCCCCTTCTAATGATCAATAATGTCTGAGTAGTGGGCCCTTCACTATATGCTGCATTGGCTTGGAATGAGGCATCCTGGATTCCTGGTCTACGGGTCATCAGGGAAACCAAACTTGGCATGAGACTGCATGACTTATCCCCAGAATGCAGGTCGGGAAGGCTGACCTTGTGAGGATTTACCTGCACACATCTAAGGTCAAACTCTAGAAGCAATGAAGTAGTGACTCCGTCTTTACAAATCTCTCCCAGTACAGTTCTGATTAATAATTTACTGCTTAGTGAATGCAGCCCAATATATTCTAATATCCAAAACTAAATTTAAAAAAATAGTCAGTACATCGATGTAACTCACAACAGACTTTACACTTAAATGCAAAACACTTGGTACCTTCTCCAGAAATGAAGGATGGAGCGGAAAGCTCTGCCTGTGGTAGCCGCACATATGTTTTCTGCTTGGCTCCAGAGCTCAGTATAATCTGGCTGTGGGTGGATGGAGGAGACCCCTAGGTGGAGGCACACACACTGCTTGCTTCCACAGAAAGACTGAAAAAAGAGAAAATGTCATATACAGGAGCAGTTTTCTCTGATCTTTGATACATAGGGATCAATTTCAAGTCCACAGTTATAAATCGATTTATAAAATGTTGCGGCTTCTTCCAAACTTTCAGATGACTATATAGTTAAATAGGATCGTGAACATAATGTAGCATGATCTTTCTATTACATTACAGAAATTTCAATAGAATTTTATTACAGACTTTTACTTGTATTACATTTCTGGAATTCTGAACAATTTATTTTGTTTTGCTTTTATGTCATTTTTAATTTTTTTGTTTATATGCACTTTTTTGGAAGTTTTTATTGGTTTTTTTTTTCCTGTTCTTTATCATTTGTCCGTACATACAATTTTTTTTTTATGGACCTATTTTTGTATTTACTTTTTTTATCATTATTTAGTGTTTTTACTGTTTTGTTATCTTCCATATTGATTTAAGAGCATTTCTTACCCTATTGTTTACAAGTGACAATTCGAAGTATCCCCAAGTTATGAAGGAGTAGTAGTAGTGAATTTACGCCGTCTTTGGTCATTTGTGCTTTTCAAGAAATTTAATTATAGACGAGCGTTTGATCAAGCTAAAGTATAAAGCACTGTTTATCGTAGACTCTAATTAAAGATGACTTGTTGACAGATCAAAAGTGAATAGATTTTGCTTTTATTTTATTCCCGCTGCTCTCCTGAGTATTTCATTTTTTTTTTTAAATCCACTATACGGATCTACAGATATGGACCTTTTTAGTTAGTACCAATTTTTATTATCTGTACTAGGGGCGTGGCTCACTTGATTCTCTGGGGCGTGTCTTTAGACTGCTCTGCATTATTACCCTGTGAGTACCGCCCCCGAGGTGCAGGCAATGAAAATTAGCACTAAATAAAGATGCCTATATCTCTGGAAATAAATGGTGGATTTCGGAACAAACAAAAATATAATAGTCAGGGGAGAAGAGGGAATAAACTAAGAGCAAAAACTGGTCTCTTTTAACCTGGTGACAAACCTTCTACGAGTCCCAGAAAAGAGTTCTGATCATGATGGCTTTATGCACAGAATTGTGATTTTACTGCTAGAAACCACTGGCGTCATCTTAGGTCAAGTGAATTCTTTTTTTATAAGCTGTTTTTGACTTTTTCTTGGCAACTAAAAGGAGAATCGGGCAAACTGCCTTCACAAATGGGAATCACAATGCAATAAAGAACAGTATGAGAAATCCTTCACATATAATTATTTTAGCGATCAGCTGTAATCTGTAAGGAAACCTGGAGGTGTTCACTTTTCCTACAGCGCCACCTCAGGAAAAAATGAGGTAGTACAGTGTCCATTTAAATCAATGGGTTATCTGTATAATGGAGGATAGGACGGATCGCCTCTAGAGTGAGAGATGCTTTTTACATGTCCTCCCTGGCCAAAAGATGAGAATCCTGAGCAGAAAGTCCCCTTCTGTTAACTCATAATTCCCTGCTAGGGTGTATGACAATGGGTTTTCAAAATTAATACATGAGGGGTATAACTCGTATGTAAGATGATGATAGGAGCACATTTTTATATAAAAGCCATAGTCCTGACCTATTCTATAACATTACAATGTAACGTTAAACTCATGTTTATTCCTTGCATTAAATATAACGATCAGACAATAAATAAAGGGAAGGAATGTAGGTAGCTTTATTTCCCCATTCTGGAAACAGCTCGGATGATCCAACCTCGCCATTTGTTTCAATTCTTCCTTAAGGCGAACTGGCCAGCTGTACTCCTAGGTTTCTTAGTTATGGATTGTGAACCCCACCTGGCTAGATTTGTTTAGCTGACAGCTGGCAGAATTTAATAAAAAACAGAACAAAGTGCCTGAAAAAATAAAGATAAATTCTCCTTGGATGATATACCCATGGTTAATTCCAGTAGTTTCTTTCTGACTCATTTAATATAAGCAAGAAAATTAGTGTTTGGAATATTAGAATGCGGAATGTTACAGAACAAAAGGTCTGTAAGGCTACTTTCACACTAGCGTTTTCTGCAATCCGTCACAATGCGTCGTTTTGCAGAAAAAACGCATCCTGCAAAAGTGCTTGCAGGATGCGTTTTTTCCCCATAGACTTGTATTGACGACGCATTTGCGACGGATTGCCACACGTCGCATCCGTCGAGCGACGGATGCGTCGTGCTTTGGCGGACCGTCGGGAGCAAAAAATGCTACATGTAACGTTTTTGCTCCTGACGGACCGCTTTTTCCGACTGTGCATGCGCGGCCGGAACTCCGCCCCCACCTCCCCGCACCTTACAATGGGGCAGCGGATGCGCCGGAGAAATGCATCCGCTGCCTCCATTGTGCAATGCAGCAAACGCTAGCGTCGGGGAGATTCTAACGCTAGTGTGAAAGAAACCTTAAGACAGAAAGATACATAGATAGATGGATACACAGATAGACGGGTAGATACTGTAGATGACATATTGACAGATAGATGATAGATAGATAGATGCTGAGATATATAATAGATAGATAGTAGATAGATAGATAGATGTTAAGCCTGTTTTGCAAACTTTAAAATGGCCTCTGATTCCGTATGGCACCTGGACTTAATTCTGAAACTGCTGGAGAGCGGAATAGGAGGAATGACCTATGATGTCATCAAAAGCTCCTGCACCGAGAACCGCTGCAGCATGCGTATGAATGGTGGAAAAATGACTTATTTCCAGCAGAGCTGCAAAGTCAAACAGGGTTGCAGTCTAAAGGTACCGTCACACTGAACGATATCGCTAGTGATCCGTGACGTTGCAGCGTCCTGGCTAGCAATATCGTTGAGTTTGACAGGCAGCAGCGATCAGGATCCTGCTGTGACATCGTTGGTCGCTGCAGAAAGTCCAGAACTTTATTTCGTCGCTAGACTCCCTGCAGACATCGCTGAATCGGCATGTGTGTCGCCGATTCAGCGATGTCTTCACTGGTAACCAGGGTAAACATTGTGTTACTAAGCGCAGGGCCGCGCTTAGTAACCCGATGTTTACCCTGGTTACCAGCGTAAAAGTAAAAAAAACAAACACTACATACTTACCTTCCGCTGTCTGTCCCCGGCACTCTGCTTTCCTGCACTGGCTGTGAGCGCCGGCCAGCCGGAAAGCACAGTGGTGACGTCACCGCTGTGCTTTCCGGCCGCTGTGCTTACACAACGCAGAGAAGCAGAGCGCCGGAGGACAGACAGCAGAAGGTAAGTATGTAGTGTTTGTTTTTTTTTACTTTTACGCTGGTAACCAGGGTAAACATCGGGTTACTAAGCGCGGCCCTGCGCTTAGTAACCCGATGTTTATCCTGGTTACCAGGGAACCGGCATCATTGGTCGCTGGAGAGCTGTCTGTGTGACAGCTCTCCAGCGACCAGACATCGTTGTCGGTATCGCTGCAGCGTCGCTCAGTGTGAAGGTACCTTAAGTCCAATGCTCTTCAACATTTACATTAATGAGCTGGCAATCGCTCTGGAATCTTCCGTGGCAACAGGTCTCACACTCCATGACGCCCAGGTGAACTAATTGCTGTATGCAGATGACCTACTGCAGCTGTCACCAACCAAGAAAGGCCTCCAAGACAACCTGAAAATCTTGGAGAGTTTCAGCTCCACATGGGCACTACCGATCAACCCTGAGAAAATAAACTTCATGGTGTTCGAGAGAAGAAAACTAAGATCGAACCAGCATCCTTCATTTGTACTAAACTGTACTCTTAAAGTAATGGACAAATACACCTACCTGGGCTTGGAAATTCACCAGTCAGGGAGCTTCAAACAAGAAATGGAGACCCTAAAGGACAAGGCCTGCAAAACCTTCTATGCCATCCGAAGGAAACTCTACCACCTGAAGCCACCAGTGACGGTCTGGCTAAAAATCTTCAATGCCATCATCGTCCCAATCCTCCTCTATGGCAGCAACGTCTGGGGTCCTCACACATACCCAGACTGGTCAAAGTGGGATTCCAGCCCAACAGAAATATTCCACCAGGAGTTCTGTGAGCTCCATCTCCAGGTCCATCAGATCCCTCCAAAAGTGCCTGTTGGGCTGAGCTGGGCAGATTCCCTCTACACCTAGCAGATCTGAAGAGGAAACTGTTATTCTGGGTTCATATACACAGTATAAATTGAAGCTTCCATCACCATAAAGCCCTGCTACATATAGGTGGTCCACCTGAAAGAGGACCCTCGGGACAGCTCACCCAAACGCAACCGGATAAAAACACCAATCACAGCAGCCTGACAAGAAACAGAATTAAAAAGATAGTAGACGAGGAGCAGAGAGGTATGTCTGTGACTAGAGGAATTATATACTCACCTCACAGAAAATGACAATGTACCAGAGTCTACAGAGAGACTACAGACTGGCCCCATATCTGGAGAAACTCTCGGACCCCAGAGACTGCCAAATCCTGGGCCATCGAGTCCGGCTGGCACAGACAAAGCTACAAGCCCAAGGAGGACAGACTGTGCCCACACTGCGACCCAGAGGCCCTGGAGGATGAGTCCCACTTCCTGCTACACTGCACCAAATACTCAGCAGTGAGTGATACTCCCTTCAGGAGACTTTCCGATCTCTTCCAGGATTTCAACTCCATGAAGGAGGAAGAGAAAACATTTATCCTGCTGGGGGAAGAAGAGAGAGCAGTACAGTATATGAGCGTGTGAGAGAGCTGCGCAGGATGTGAACGTGGGAGAGAGCAGAGCAGTATGTGAGCATGGGGGAGAGAGCAGCGCAGTATGTGAGTGCATGCTATAGGCTGCGAGAAAGAGAACTATGATATGCCATGGACTTCCATAGACCCCACCCTGGATGTGTCCCCAGTCATCATTCCTACAGTCCCTATCCCTACTCCCTATTGTACACGTGCTTTTGCAAAACTAATGTTTATTTGGTCCTGCCAATAAAGCTTATTTGAATCCAATAGCTACTGAGATAGATAGATAAATAGAGAGATAGATAGAACAGATAAAAATTAAGTCATGTTAATAGTATGCACAAACAGAATTTTACTGCACTATGAACTGTGTAACACTTCATTTCTCCATTTCTCCTGTGGTGGTGCTGAAGAAATTGTGAGCACTTGCGGTTAAGCTTTCCCACAGATTACATCTGATTGCTTTGTTTGATGGCTACAAAACTCTTTGTGATCGCTATATTGTTGGGGTTTTCTTCTAAGCAAAACCGATTAATCAAGGCGTAAGACTCCTTCGGCTTTGCTGCCTTCAGTTTGAGCCATCCTAATAGTCACTACTGGAATCCTAAGTGCCTCCAGCATGATGCCAAGCATCCTGGCACTGGGCTCTGACTCGTGCACATTTTTTAAGGTAATTCTGCCTCAAAAAATGTATTTTATTAGATAGATGCCCCAACAATTAGGGTCTACTACAGAGTCAAGGCCATTCTACTGGCGTAATAAAAACTCCTTTTCTGGAGTGATGAATCATGTTTCACCAATATTTCTCAATCGATGGATATGTGTTTGCCAGATTTCGAAATGAAGCTTCCTGCTGTCTACAAGAGCATGCCAAACTGTTAGGTTTGGATTGACAGGAGCTGCTTTCCAAGGGTTCCAAGGAAGAGAAATCTTACTCTTACTCAATGACCTCACAATTGTGCTTTTAGCACCATGGATGTGTACATTGCTGTGTTCCAAATGTAGTAAAAAGCCTTTCTGGAAGAAGGGTGCTTGTTACAATGGTCACGGGAGAACCAACCATGTATTAATGTCCATGGTTTGGCATTAAGTTATTCAATCAATGGGTAGAATTATGTTGTCTAGCTGTCCATGTCACACCCATACACATACACCATTTAGAGTCGAATTCCCAAAATTGCCACAAATTATTTCCATTATCGTGACAAAACCCTGGACGGGCCGCAAACTACATCACAACCATTGGGTGGCCACAAATAGACATCTCCTGATAGAATATCACAAAATCATGTTTTTTTTTTTATTAAAGCTGTTCATCTTGTGTCATTCACCCAATGGTCAACCCAAGAAAAAAAGGTAAGGAGGGACACATCTGTATATTATGGCACTGAAAATTTATGACATAAGGAGTGGTCTTGTAAAGGCTTTTTTTTACTTTTTGAAGGTATAATCTGCAAACTGTATAATGAAGAGTATTCCTCTGAGAAAACCAACCTTGAAGACAGTAGACCAGATTTTTTGGAATATGCTATACCTTAACTTTAATATTATGTTCATCACCCACTTTTTTTAAAAGAAGACAATTTTTTGCTCTACTTTCTAGTGGTCGTCTCATAGAGTTCTTTTGATTTTGAAAGTGTTACACTGTATATAATGAAGACCACATCTCTATAGTAGACTATATTTTGTGTGATAGATCTTCTCTATCATCTTTTGTGCATCACCTCTTCGAGAAGACCACCCTTCTAGAAGACCATTTTTTACTCTACTTTCCAGTGGTCATTTCACAGAGGTTTTTTTTTAACTTTTAGAAGTGGTACACTGCATATACAGTAACAAGGAATACATCTCTGAGAAAAGCATTTCTAAAGTAGACCAGATTTATTTGTGATAGATCTTCCCTTTTATCTTGTGTATATTGGCCACCTCTTTGAGATGACAACTCCTTCGGAAAACCACTTTTTACCCTTCTTGGTTACAGCTATCTCAAAAAGGATTATTTTTCTTTTTAGAGGGGTTAAACTTTATATAATGAAGAGCTTGCCTCAGAAAAAAACAACCTTAAAGACTGTAGACTAGATGTTTTGGAATATGCTGTATGTTCCCTTGATAATATGTACATCGACCACTTTTTTATTTTACCTTCCATTGGTCATCTCATAGGTATTTTTTTGCTTAAAGTGTCACACTCTATATAATGAAGACCATATCTTTAACGTAGTCTAGATTTTTTTCTGATAGATCTGCTCTTTTACCTTATATATACTGTATATCGATCACTTCTTTGATAAAACCACCATTCTAGAAGACCAGTTTTTTCTCTACTTTCCAGTGGTCGTCTCATAAAGGTCTATTTTTTACTTTTAGAAGTTTTACATTGTATGTCATGAAGACAACATCTCTGAGAAAACCATCTCTACATCAGACCAGATTTGTTTTTGTGATATATCTTCCCTTTTATCTTATGTACATTGGTCACGTCTTTGAGAAGACCACCCTACTATAGCACAATATTTTACTCTACTCTACTTAACAGTGCTCATCTCATAGAGGGTATTTTTGCTTTTGGAAGTATTCCACTGTATGTACTGAAGACCACATCTCTGATTAAACCATCCCTAAAGTAGACTAGATTTATTTGTGATGGATCTTCCCTTTTATCTTATGTACATTGCCCACTTCTTTGAGAAGACCACCCTTCTTGAAGACCATCTTTGCATTGTTTTCCAGTGGTCACCTTTATGATGTCTCACCATGTATATACGTTGTAATAACATGTTTCGCAAGTTCCTTTCCGTTCAGATAAGACGTAGTTTAAATTATGGGAATGGCATTTTCTGCATCTGCTGCTCTAGCAAACCTATCAAATGTCTATTTTTTTGGCACTGCTGCCGGAGCGGAGAGTGGATGACATAAACCAGCTTTGTGGTTACATGTTTCATTTTTAATCTCATGGAAATGAAAATCAGCGCTGAATTGTCCCTGCGCATGTGACAATAAGCTGCTCTGTTCCAACTATTAAAGCAAAGGGGCGTCAGCATCTCCTGGCCGAATGTTCCGCATATGCAAAGCATCATGCATTTTATATGTCCAAAAAAAAAAAAAAAAAAAAGAGACAAACCTGTCTTTGGTTTAGCAAGCGGAACAATAGACAATAACCTCCGGAGCTTAGTTTTTACAATGTTCTGTAATTCTCAGACTATTCGAGATCCTAGATGTCTCCGAAATTGAAGCTTGTGTATAAAAAAAAAAAAAAAGAAAAAAAAATTGAGGTGGGACCTTGGCATTGCCCTACAAAAAGTTTCCAATATGTCCTTGTAAAACTCTACTTTTAAGGAAGAAATATAAAGCAATATACTAAGGAAAGCAGCACGAATAATGCTTATTGGGACGTAGACTAAAAACAATTAGGTTTGGCTATCGTCCTGATTGATGTAACGGCGTGGAAATGGACGCCAAATGTTCAGCAGGAAACGAGAGATGCTGGCGCCCTTCTTGAGGAGTGAATGAGAGCAGAGGGGACATCTTGCAGGAGATAAAGCCTCTACCCGTAAAACCTTATGTATGTTTTTTTGTGTGTGGTTTAACTCTCAAAGCCAATGGAAACAAAAAGGCATATTAAAATAAAAGGAGCCATGAAACGTATCAAACTCATTACATATTACTCGTTCTGAGAAAGAGTGTCGCTTGGCCCATCTCCACCGTGCCCATAATACATCTCAGAGGAAGCTAGACTGGCTGGTGCCTCCAGAGATATGTTCCCTTTGTAGACTTTTTTTTTTTTTCAACAAAAGCAAACACTGATATTAAGCTTCACACGCGGTAAGACGCTGATTCTTTCCAGCGAGGGATCCTGCCAGCACACAACTGTGGACACAAAACACTGATCATTTTCAGTGCATTTAGGAACTTCACAGGGTACATGAATTTTTGGTCTAATTTTTGAATGGATTCTCTAAGAATGCCACCAAGACGGGCTGTCTGCTCTCCAATAATTTTCCCCATCTATTTTCTATTGTTTTATATAGTGCCAAAATATTTCACCAGTCTCTACAAAAGACAGATTGGGTAAGGACACACAGCCGAATATTTCATTCACAGATTATGCTGCAAATGTGCAGAATCTGAAATACCCTTAGGATGCTAGATAGCCATTAGGTATGTTTCCAAGTGATGTAGGAAGAAAATGCAAACTCCATGCAGCCTGGACCTTGGTGCTACCTAATACTTGGTATTATTATTATTATTATTTATTTATATATATAGTACTATTAATTCCATGGTGTTGTACATGAGAAGGGGTTACACCAAAATACAAATATCACTTACAGTAAACAAACTAACAATGACAGACTAATACAGGGGATGGAGGACCCTGCCCTTGTGGGCTTACATTCTACAGGATTATGGGGAAGGAGACAGTAGGTCGGTGGTTGCAGTAGCTCCGATGGTGTTGAGGTGGTCGTGTGGTCTTTACAGGCTGTAAGCTTCCTTGAAGAGGTTTTCAGGTTTCGTTTGAAGGATCCAAATGTGGGAGATAACCGGATGTTTGGGGCACAGAATTCCAAAGGATGGGGGATAATCAGGAGAAGTCTTGCAGGTGATTGGGTGAGGAGTGAATAAGCATGGAGGAGAGGAGGAGGTCTTGGGAGGAACAGAGATTACATGAGGGAAGATATTGAGAGATTAGTTTGGAAATATACGGAGGAGAAAGGTTATGGATGGTTTTGTAGGTCAGTGTTAGTAGTTTAAACTGGATATGCTGGGAAATTGGGAGCCAGTGAAGGGATTTGCAAAGAGGGGAAGCAGGAGTGTAGCGAGGAGAGAGATTAATTAGTTGGGCAGCAGAGTTAAGGATGGACTGGAGGGGTGCGAGAGTGTTAGAAGGTAGGCCACAGAGGAGTATGTTGCAGTAGTCCAGGCGGGAGATGATTAGGGCATGCATGAGCATTTTGGTAGAGTGAGGGTTGAGGAAAGGACGGATTCTGAAAATATTTTTGAGCTGGAGGAGACAGTTGGTGGCGAGAGCTTGGATGTGCGGTTTGAAGGATAGGGCAGAGTCAAGGGTTACTCCGAGGCAGCGGAATTTGGAGACAGGGGAAAGTGTGATTTCATTTGTTTTGATAGATAGATCAGGTAGAGAAGATATGCGAGATGGCGGAAAGAATTAGTTCAGATTTGTCCACATTGAGCTTGAGGAAGCAAGAGGAGAAGAAAGAGGATATGGCTGATAGACACTCTGGGATTCTGGAGAGCAGGGATGTGACATCTGGGCCAGAGAGGTAGATCTGAGTGTCATCAGCGTATAGATGGTACTGGAAGCCATAGGACCTTATGAGTTGTCCCATGCCGAGTGTATAGATTGAGAAGAGTAAGGATCCTAGGACAGAGCCTTGAGGGACACCAACAGAGAGGGGACGAGATGAAGAGGTAGTATGGGAGAAGGAAAAGCTAAATGTGCTGTTGTAAAGGTATGAGGAGATCCAAGATAGGGCAAGGTCTTTGACACCAAAGGAAGAAAGGATCTGTAGTAGGAGGCAGTGGTCAACTGTGTCAAAGGCAGAGGACAGGTCTAGAAGGAGGAGAATAGAGAATTGTCTGTTAGCTTTGGCTGTAAGTAAGTCGTTAGTAGTTTTGGTCAGGGCAGTCTCAGTGGAATGGTGGGGACAGAAGCCAGATGGTATGTTGTCGAAGAGAGAGTTAGATGCAAAGTGAGAGGAAAGATTGCTGCTCAAGGAGTTTGGAAGCAAGTGGGAGCAAAGGTATGGGGCGATAGCTGGATATAGCGCTTGGGTCAAGGGATGGCTTTTTGAGGATACGTGTGATTGTGGCATGTTTGAAAGCAGAGGACAAGGTACTAGAAGTTAGTGATAGGTTGAAGAGATGGGTTAGCGATGGGATTAGTGTGGTGGTGAGGTTGCGGAGGAGGTGGGATGGGATGGGGTCAAGCGCACAAGTGGTGAGGTGTGATTTCGAGAAAAGATGAGCAAGCTCCCCTTCAGTGATTTTAGAGAGGGAAGTTATGGGGTTAGGGCATGAGTCTGGTATGCAAAGGGGTTGTGGTGGTTTGACAACAAAGACTTGCCTTCTTTGGTCTATCTTATTTTTGAAGTGCATGGCAAAGTCCTCGGCAATGATTAAGGAACTTGGAGGGGGCAGTGGTGGGCGGAGGAGGGAGTTAAAAGTGTTGAACAACTGTTTGGGGTTGTGGGATAAAGAAGATACGAGGGATGTAAAATAGACCTGTTTAGCAGAGGTGAGAGCTGATTTGAATGCGAGTGTTGCCTTGTTTGAGTGTCGTGAAATTATCTTGCGAATGCGTTTTCTTCCAATGCCGTTCTGAAATTCTGGATACTTGCCAAAGCTTTTTAGTGATGTTATTGTGCTAGGGTTGTCTATTGAATTGTCGCACTCTGCTATGCATGACAGGGGCGACTGAGTTGATGGCTGATGCAAGATTGGCATTGTAGGAACTAGTGGCAGTGTCTGTATCATGGAGGACAGTGGTGGAATAGAGTCAGAGAGTGTGCAAAGGTCTAGATGTATGAGGTTTCTGCGGGGGTGCACATGTTATTGGACATGGGTGACAGGTGAGGAGGACAGGGATGAGAAAGTGAGTAGATGGTGGTCAGATAGAGGAGCCAGGTGGAGAATTGGTCAATAAAGGCAGTGGTCAAGCCCGGAGCTCAGTATATGATAACCATTTGGAGATTGTAGGGGGAGTAGATGCAGACAGAGTGGACTTCAAAAGAGGGGAGGATAAGGGATGGTATAGGTGGGATTGGGTTAAAGGTACAGTTGGAAGAAAGGAGAACTTCAACTCCTCCACCATGTTTATTGCCAGAGAGAGGAGTGTTGGTGATGTGGAAGCCACCGTAACATAGTGCAGCAGGGGAGGCGATGTCAGAGGATGTCAGCCACGTTTTGGTGATGCCCAAAAAGGAAAGATAATGAGACGAAAAGAGGTCGTGAATATTGCAGATGGAGCGGGCATTCCATAGTGATCCAGAGAGAGGGTACAGGGGGGTGGGCGTCATGGGCACGGATTTGAAGTGAGCAAGATTTTGGGTGTTTATATTGGTTTGGGAGCGATAGGAGGGGGTAGTAATGAGAGGTATGAGCTGTGGGGGCCCAGGGTTGGAAGATATGTCGCCAGCAGTGAGGAGAAGCAGAGAGATACAGAGCAGATGGGAGAAGGAGAGTGGGCGGCTTGTTTGCTGTTTTATTAGGAGAGATCTGAGATTGAGGAGCAGGTCAGCAGAGGAGGTCAGGTAGGGAGGCAGGAGGGAAGGAGGGATTATTACTTGGCTAGAGGGTGCTGGGGTTTGGGGATAGTGAAGGAGAATGAGGAGTAATGGAGCCAAAACTTTTAGAGCGTATGTCAGCATGATGAGAATAAGTGTGGGGAAAAGTGAAAGAAATTTAGAACATTTATTAACAGTGTTAATCGTACCTTCTGCTCACTTCTGGCATATTTCTGTTATTATCCTTTTAGAGCCATCCTTATAGAGACAGACCGGTGATTCTGAATTTATAACAAGCTAAGTGCACATGAAATAAGCCAGATGTGATCAGGAGGAAAAAAAGGCAGCAGGAAGACTGGTCACAGACACAGGACGGGATTAATTAGAAGTCAGAAGCAAAAATACAAACAGGAAATAGTCAGATGCAAATGGACAGATAAAGCCAACTGTGTGTTGGCATCAAGAAATTAAGGTGAGAAAACATGCCGGGTAAGGAAAAAAAAACACAGTAATAGCAGCCAGCGGACATAGCAGGAATAGCAGACGGATACAGGGTGAGAAGGATCAGGAAAGTTGGGTGATGGTGATGGGATTGGTGACGTGATGGGATTGGTATCACTAAAGGGGGTTGTCCTGGTTCTATAAAAATTCCTGGTCTGAAATTATAAATGATGCTACACTCACCAGGGTAAAACCCCATAACCAATTCGAAAGCCAATCAAATGCTCTTTGTTTAAAGGGGTAATCCTAACTACTTTCCTTCAGTAGTGCACCCCTCCCGACACCTGGCTTTCTGTTTTAGTGTTTTTCCTGAAGATGGACAGTTTGAATCAATGCCAAGGTCTCACCACTGATCCAAACTGAGTGATCTCCCTTGCTGCTAGCAGAGGCAACTTGGCTTTAGTAACATCGGAAGAGCACAGAGCCACTGAGGCTAGTCACATCCAGCGATCCGGCCAGCTTCAGAGTGCCAGGCTGTAAAGCACAAAGCCCGCTTGCGGCAGAGGTGGCTGATAACCTAGACAATGAGCTGTACACTATAGCAGTGAAAATCCCTAAATTCTTGAAAACAGATGTTATGCAACTGCCCAAAATTTGGGCTTTGCTTTCCTATCCCCGGTACAGTAAACTTTGTTGTGCTGCATGTCCGACTTTGCAGATGACCCAGCATGATCTTATGTGATCATCAGCCTGTACCTATATAAGGTTCACCAAGACACACACCTGTGTTTACCCTTGTATTAAGACTTTAGTGTTCCTGAGTAGTGATGAGCGAAAGTGCTCAGATGAGGTGTTATCTGAGCATATTCGGGTGCTATCCAAGTATCTTGGACATGCTCGAGTAATATGTTCGAGTCACCGCAGCTGCATGTCTCGTGGCTGTTCAACAGCCACAACACATGCAGGCATTGCCTGTTTGTTAGAAAATCCCTGGATGTGTTGCAGCTGTCTGACAGGAGACATGCAGCCATGGGGACTCGAACATATTACTTGAGCACGCCGGAGTCACTCGGATAGCAGCCAAGTATGCTTGGATAACACATTATCTGAGCATGTTCACTAATCACTATTCTGAGTCCTGTGTACCTCTGCAGTCTGCCTGTGGCTTCCAAGACCTCTGCTATCTGTCCTCTGGCATCTGTCTGCTCTCTCCAGGATGTCTCCTGTCTGTTTGCAGCTTCCAGAACCCCTGCTACAGAACTCCTGTCTGCCTCCGGCTTCTACTACCTTTGCTACAGGTCTGCAGTCTCCAGGACATCTCCTGTCTCTCTGCTGCTTCCAGTACCTATGCTACCAGACTCCTGTCTGTCTAGGGCTTCCAGTATCTCTGCAATCTATCTGCAGTCTCCAGGATGACTCCTGTCTGTCTGCAGCTTCTAGCACCTATGCTAATGGACTCCTGTCTGCCTCCGGCTTCTACTACCTCTGCTACATGTCTGCAGTCTCCAGTACATCTCCTGTCTGTCTGCAGCTTCCAGCACCTATGCTACTGGACTCCTGTCTGCCTTGGGCTTCCAGTATCTCTGTAACCTATCTGCAGTCTCCAGGATGTCTCCTGTCTTTCCGCAGCTTCCAGTACCTATGCTACTGGACTCATGTCTGCCTAGGGCTTCCATTATCTCTGCAAGGTGTCTGCAGTGTCCAGAATGTCTCCTCTGTGCCTGCAGCTTCCAAGTACCTCAGCTACTCATCTTTTGCGCGCCTCACTTGTCTGCTGCACTGACACCTGTGGCCCGTGTGTCTACCCAGACCTTGGGTTTGAAGGATCTACCTCACCATGTGACCCTAACAACAGCGATGATTTTTAATACAAAGTAAATTGCAAAGTTGTTTGTTCTTACAAGCATTTTGTAACTGGAGCTACATAAGAATCATCACTTTAAGTTGCAGCTACAATGACACTGTCACTAGTCACTGTCCGATCAAAACTCTTCAAAATCTTTTCAGGAAAAGAAAAACTGCTCCAAAACCTACCCAACAGCTTCCTGCTTGAAAACAACTTTTTTGAACAACTGAAAAAAAACCCTGTTTGAACATAACCCAGGAGAATGCTTTTTTCCCCCAAAAAAGTATCAAGTCCGATCATGGGCTGTGCATAGTACTCAGTGCTTCAATTCAGTAATTCAATAAATTAGGGCTGACCTGCAATACCAGACATAGCCACTGAACAAATGTGGGGCTGTTGCTAAAGAAAAGACACCTTTTTTTCTAATCCTGAATTAGTCCTATAAAAATGTACAGTATATCATACCCATCATGTCTAGCTCCCTCTTAAAGGGGTTGTCCAGGATTAGAAGAACATTGTTGCCTTTTTTTTTCAGAAACCGCTCCACCCCTGACCATGGGTTGTGTCTGGTATTGCAAGTCACCCCATCGGAGTGAACAAATCAGAGCTGCAATATCACGCACAAACAAATGGTCAGAGGTGGCACTGTTTTTAAAAGAAAGCAGACGTGTTTTTGTAACCCTTTAGCTCCCTGCCAAATTACACATTGCTTTCTGCTGCATTCTTCAGGCACGATAACCAACACACCGAGCTTCAATGTATCGAATTAGAATACATAATTACATTTTTGTATGGAACCAGAATCTTAGAGTCTGGTGAAAACATTCAGGAAGTGTTGTCATGGGGACATAAATGCTATTCTCTAGTAAAGACAGCACAATAAAATAATGAATAAGTCAATACATATGGAAGCAATACTGGGAATATATTAATAAATGTCATTAGACGCAAAGTAACTGAACAGGAAAACTTATGTATTGGGGAGTTGGCCTGTACATGGCCACCGCTGCTGTATGCATCCTATCGCATTATGTGCAATCTATAGAGAAAAATAAACAAACGAACCGTCCCGAGACTAAAATAACTCCTACAAGTGGCAGCTAGGTTGCTTTGATCACAGTTAAGTGTTCCGTGTCTCAGAATTTCCTTCCATCTAACTACCTGTAGCTTTAATTCTTTCCTTCCTGCTGAGCAGCGGCTATACTGCACGATACAAATGGAGTCACTTCCCTTACAACAATATCTTCATCAAAGCTGTTTATTACTTTATTTATAGCTCCGCTTTCTTTGTTGCGCTTCTGTGACGGGGGGGAGAGGGGGAACAAAACTTTTTTTCTTCATTTTTTAAGCCAATTGTATCACACAACTATCAAGAGTTTTAGAATGTATGAAAATTAAAGGGGTCGTGTGGTCTGCAGCACTGACCACTGGTGATCACCCAGATGGAACAGGAAATATCGGAACCAGATTTACGCTCCCTGCTCGGTCTGGATGGCGACAAACGAGGACGCACTGGGCTGATGGTTTCTATATAGTCCACTGTCTAAGCCCGTATGGAACAATAATGATTAGACCGGCTACTAGAGGAGCAGGGGATGCTCTACCGGTTCAGGCGCCGGCACAGTAACGACCCCAAAAAGATCAAGCAGAAGACAATCCCACTTGGCTATTTCTTGACCACCAAGGATTATGTTTGCAAAAACCAAATTAGACCACCTAAGGAAAATATTTAGAATTGAGAGTCCTCAGTGGTTGATACCTTTTAATGGCTAACTGAAAAGATGGTAACAAATTGCAAGCTTTCGAGACTACACAGGTCTCTTCATCAGGCCAAGACAGGACCTGTGTAGCTCTGTTACAACAGGTATTCACCATTGAGTCAACTCTGCTACATCACTGTTCCAGCTCTGCTGCCATTTTTCTAGTTCGGCTATTTCAGTTGCTGTGTTCCAACTCTGCCCATGCTGCATTAAAACTTTTCCAAGTAATAAAAGGAGCTTTATTGATCCATTAGAAAATTATGAAAAATACTTAAGTTTAAAAACAGGACATCCTGCGATAGAATCCTATGCATTTAAACCCAGAAATATGTACAGTTCTTAGCCATGGTGAATTAAAACTGCTCCCTTGGACCAAGGACTTTGAGGGTCCTTCTCTCTAGGGGAGATTTACCAATTGTTTCTCCTACTATTCCAATGGTCCAGCCTACATTGCTTTGGATGCCTCATACAGACACATAAAGCATAAACGTCTCCCAACAGAGTATCACAAAATGACATCTGTGTGTGAATATTGCTAGCACATACTCTAGTATATAGTAAGGCACTGGCAGCATAATACGATCCCAGTGTAACCATTATGAGATCATGGGGAGGGTAGCAAAGCTAATATTAGCTAATAATAGAGTATTACAGAGATGATAGGGAATATAGGCTGCAGATCAGAGGGGGGAAATTAAAGCTTTTACCTTGCTCGGGGTTCTGTTTAGTCATGAACCGGCTATGCTGTGCGTAAAGAGAAAATAGGCTCCAAGCAAAAAATAAATAAATCTTAAAATGATATCTCCCCCTGAAGATGTTCTCCCCACGCTGACTTTCTGCAGACGGGGACTTACAACTTTCCTACTGTGAGATATAGAGGAAGGCAGCCCGAGGGAGAGGAAAGGCACAGGGATGACAAGACAAAAGACAACGCTGCGGCTTTTACATTGTATATCGCTCAGTCTTTTTTTTGCTTATAGAACTATACCGAGTACAATCTACAGGGTTTCAAGGATGTGTGAAAATATCAATTTATACTCAACTGGTAAATTCCCCGCAGCTCTAATGGTCCCTGTTAAGTAACAACATGCCCCACCTATACGTGACCACTGCAGCTAATCACTGGCCTAAACAGTGATTATGGCTGAGATTGTGAATGGCCATGGCTGGTAGATAGGACAATACTGTAAGGGGAATGTTGCATTGGGTTATTGTGGCGCTAGTTACTACTCACGGACAAGCCATGAGGCAGAGTAGTCAAAGGTTCCAGGCTCAGACACCAAGAGAGAAAATACTAAACTAAAGGGGAAAAGACAAAGGAGCAGTCAGGTCACGGTCCAAGGTCAGAATACCAGGAAGATAGCAGATCAGAGCAAAAGGGCTAGGCAAATGGATGGTCAGAACGAGGTCCAAGGTTAGGCAGCAATTGATCAAAAAAACAGAGCACAGGAATACAAGGCAAACATGCACCTCCGGGAAAATGTTACGTCTGGCAGAGATCTGGGACAGACAGCTTAGCTGAATAGCTGGGTAATCACTCAGAACAGGGCACTCCTGAAGAAAGATCAGCACCTACCAGTCTCAGATTGGAAGGCTGAGCTGTCAGCAACTGCATCCCAGACACACTGAGCAGAGGAATCGTGACAATTACTGTATTATTCGGGTGCTAAATGGTTAATTATTAGCAAGAGCAGGACATCCAGTGTGTCCACAGCAGGTACTGCGCAGGGCACCAGCCTATGTTACGGCTCTGTGCAGGAGAATTAGTGGAAATTAGGAAATACGTATTAATATAAAATGAATATAAAGTAAAATAAATAACTTTAAAACCCCTTAGCGACCGCCGATACGCCTTTTAACGGCGGCCGCTAAGGGTACTTAAACCACAGCGCCGTTAATTAACGGCGCTGTGGAAAAAGTCAATAGCGCCCCCCAGAGGCCGATTTTCTCTGGGGTCTCGGCTGCCGAGGGTAGCTGAGACCCCAGAGAACATGATTCGGGGGGTTTTTAACCCACCCCGCATTTGCGATCGCCGGTAATTAACCGTTTACCGGCGATCGCAAAAAAAAAAAAAAAAGCGATCTCTTTTTAATTTCTCTGTCCTCCGATGTGATCGCACATCGGAGGACAGAGAAAAGGGGTCCCAGGTGGCCCCCCAATACTCACCTAGCTCCCCCGATGCTCCTCGTGTCTCCCGGTGGGCGCCGCCATCTTCAAAATGGCGGGCGCATGCGCAGTGCGCCCGCCGGCCGGCACCGGGAGAATCTTTGGGGTCTCGGTTGCCGGGGGTAGCCGAGACCCCAAAGAGCATGATCGGGGTCGGTATTACCGACCCCTGTTTTGCGATCGCCGGTAATTAACTGTTTACCGGCGACCGCAAAAAAAAAAAAAAGTAAAGTGTAATTCTCTGTCCTCTGATGTGATCGCACATCAGAGGACAGAGAAATAGGGGGATTCGGGGACCCTAGCATACTCACCTAGGTCCCTGGATCCTCTTGCTGCTCCTCCTGGCCGCCGGCAGAAGAACATGGCGGACGCATGCCCAGTGCGCCCGCCATCTGTCTCCATCTGCCGGCCGGCAGGAGAACAGCAGTTGGGGCTAAAATTAGGGTTAGGGTTAGGGTTAGGGTTAGGGGTAGGGTTAGGGGTAGGGTTAGGGGTAGGGTTAGGGGTAGGGTTAGGGTTAGGGGTAGGGTTAGGGGTAGGGTTAAGGGTAGGGGTAGGGTTAGGGGTAGGGGTAGGGCTAGGGTTAGGGGTAGGGTTATGGTTAGGGGTAGGGTTAGGGGTAGGGTTAGGGGTAGGGGTAGGGTTAGGGGTAGGGTTAGGGGTAGGGGTAGGGTTAGGGCTAGGGTTGGGGCTAAATTTAGGGTTAGGGTTGGGGCTAAATTTAGGGTTAGGGTTGGGGCTAAATTTAGGGTTAGGCTTCTTTCACACTTACGTCGGTACGGGGCCGTCGCAATGCGTCGGCCCGACATACCGACGCACGTTGTGAAAATTGTGCACAACGTGGGCAGCAGCTGTAGTTTTTCAACGCATCCGCTGCCCAATCTATGTCCTGGGGAGGAGGGGGCGGAGTTACGGCCACGCATGCGCGGTCAGAAATGGCGGATGCGACGTACAAAAAAACGTTTCATTGAACGTTTTTTTGTGCCGACGCTCCGCCAAAACACAACTGATCCAGTGCACGACGGACGCGACGTGTGGCCATCCATCACGATCCGTCGGCAATACAAGTCTATGGGCAAAAAACGCATCCTGCGGGCACATTTGCAGGATCCGTTTCTTGTCCAAAACGACGGATTGCGACGGAATGCCAAACGATGCAAGTGTGAAAGTAGCCTTAGGGCTAGGGTTAGGGTTGGGGCTAAAGTTAGGGCTAGGGTTGGGGCTAAAGTTAGGGTTAGAGCTGGGATTAGGGTTAGGGTTTGGATTAGGGTTGGTATTAGGGTTAGGGTTGGCATTAGGGTTACGCTTGGGATTAGGGTTAGGTTTGGGATTAGGGTTAAGGTTAGGGTTCTGATTAGGGGTGTATTGGGATTAGGGTTAGGTTTGAGGTTAGGGTTGAGATTAGGATTAGGGGTGTGTTGGATTTAGGGTTTTGATTAGGGTTATGGTTAGGGTTGACATTAGGGTTGTTTTGGGGTAAGGGTTGTGATTATGGTTAGGGTTAGTGATTAGAATTATGGATCAGGTTGGGATTAGGGTTAGGGGTGTGTTGGGGTTAGGGTTGGAGCTAGAATTGGGGGGTTTCCACTGTTTAGGTACATCAGGGGGTCTCCAAACACGACAGCCAATTTTGCGCTCAAAAAGTCAAATGGTGCTCCCTCCCTTCTGAGCTCTGCCGTGCGCCCAAACAGTGGGTTACCCCCACATATGGGGCATCAGCGTACTCGGGATAAATTGGACAACAACTTCTGGGGTCCAATTTCTCTTGTTACCCTTGTGAAAATAAAAACTTGGGGGCTACAAAATCTTTTTTGTGAAAAAAAAAATACTTTTTATTTTCACGACTCTGCATTTTAAACTTCTGTGAAGCACTTGGGCATTCAAAGTTCTCACCACACATCTAGATAAGTTCCTTGGGGGGTCTAGTTTCCAAAATGGGGTCACTTGTGGGGGGTTACTACAGTTTAGGTACATCAGGGGCTCTGCAATCGCAACATAATGCCCACAGACCATTCTATCAAAGTCTGCATTCCAAAAAGGCGCTCCTTCCCTTCCGAGCTCTGCCGTGCGCCCAAACAGTGGTTTACCCCCACATATGGTGCATCAGCGTACTCAGGATAAATTGGACAACAACTATTGCAGTCCAATTTCTCCTGTTACCCTTGTGAAAATAAAAACTTGGGGGCTAAAAAATCTTTTTTGTGGAAAAAAAATATTTTTTATTTTCACGGCTCTGCATTATAAACTTCTGTGAAGCACTTGGGTATTCAAGGTTCTCACCACACATCAAGATAAGTTCCATGGGGGGTCTAGTTTCCAAAATGGGGTCACTTGTGGGGGATTTCTACTGTTTAGGCACATCAGGGGCTCTGCAATCGCAACATAATGCCCACAGACCATTCTATCAAAGTCTGCATTCCAAAAAGGCGCTCCTTCCCTTCCGAGCTCTGCCGTGCGCCCAAACAGTGGTTTACCCCCACATATGGGGCATCAGCGTACTCGGGATAAATTGGACAACAACTTCTGGGGTCCAATTTCTCTTGTTACCCTTGTGAAAATAAAAACTTGGGGGCTACAATATCTTTTTTGTGAAAAAAAAAATTTTTTATTTTCACGACTCTGCGTTCTAAACTTCTGTGAAGCACTTGGGCATTCAAAGTTCTCACCACACATCTAGATAAGTTCCTTAGGGGGTCTAGTTTCCAAAATGGGGTCACTTGTGGGGGGTTACTACAGTTTAGGTACATCAGGGGCTCTGCAATCGCAACATAATGCCCACAGACCATTCTATCAAAGTCTGCATTCCAAAAAGGCGCTCCTTCCCTTCCGAGCTCTGCCGTGCGCCCAAACAGTGGTTTACCCCCACATATGGCGCATCAGCGTACTCGGGATAAATTGGACAACAACTATTGCAGTCCAATTTCTCCTGTTACCCTTGTGAAAATAAAAACTTGGGGGCTAAAAAATCTTTTTTGTGGAAAAAAAAATATTTTTTATTTTCACGGCTCTGCATTATAAACTTCTGTGAAGCACTTGGGCATTCAAGGTTCTCACCACACATCTAGATAAGTTCCATTGGGGGTCTAGTTTCCAAAATGGGGTCACTTGTGGGGGATTTCTACTGTTTAGGCACATCAGGGGCTCTCCAAACGCGACATGGCGTCCGATCTCAATTCCAGCCAATTCTACATTGAAAAAGTAAAACGGCACTCTTTCTCTTCCAAGCTCTGCGGTGCGCCCAGTGGTTTATCCCCACATATTGGGTATCGATGTACTCAGGAGAAATTGCACAACAACTTTAGTGGTCTAATTTCTCCTGTTACCCTTGTGAAAATAAAAATTTGTGGGCAAAAAGATCATTTTTGTAGAAAAAATGCAATTTTTTTTTTCACGGCTCTACGTTATAAACTTCTGTGAAGCACATGGGGGTTCAAAGTGCTCGCCACACATCTAGATAAGTTCCTTAAGGGGTCTAGTTTCCAAAATGGTGTCACTTGTGGGGGGTTTCCACTGTTTAGGCACATCAGGGGCTCTCCAAACGCGACATGGCGTCCAATCTCAATTCCAGCCAATTCAACATTGAAAAAGTAAAACGGCACTCCTTCTCTTCCAAGCTCTGCGGTGCGCCCTAACAGTTGTTTACCCCCACATATTGGGTATCAGCGTACTCAGGAGAAATTGCACAACAACTTTTGTGCTCTAATTTCTCCTGTTACCCTTGTGAAAATGAAAATTTGTGGGCAAAAAGATCATTTTTGTAGAAAAAATGCGATTTTTTTTTTCACGGCTCTACGTTATAAACTTCTGTGAAGCACTTGGGGGTTCAAAGTGCTCGCCACACATCTAGATAAGTTCCTTAAGGGGTCTAGTTTCCAAAATGGTGTCACTTGTGGGGGGTTTCCACTGTTTAGGCACATCAGGGGCTCTCCAAACGCGACATGGCATCCAATCTCAATTCCAGCCAATTCAACATTGAAAAAGTAAAACGGCGCTTCTTCACTTCCAAGCTCTGCGGTGCGCCCAAACAGTGGTTTACCCTCACATATGGGGTATCGACGTATTCAGGAGAAATCGCACAACAACTTTTGTGGTCTAATTTCTCCTGTTACCCTTGTGAAAATAAGAATTTGTGGGCGAAAAGATCATTTTTGTGTAAACAAAAGCGATTTTTTTATTTTCACGGCTCTACGTTATAAACTTCTGTGAAGCACTTGGGGGTTCAAAGTGCTCACCACACATCTAGATAAGTTCCTTAAGGGGTCTAGTTTCCAAAATGGTGTCACTTGTGGGGGTTTCCACTGTTTAGGCACATCAGGGGCTCTCTAAACGTGACATGGTGTCCGATCTCAATTCCAGCCAATTCTGCATTGAAAAAGTCAAACGGCGCTCCTTCACTTCTAAGTTCTGCGGTGCGCCCTAACAGTGGTTTACCCCCACATATGGGGTATTGGCGTATTCAGGAGAAATTGCATAACAAAATTTATGGTTACATTTCTGTTTTTACACTTGTGAAAATAAAAAAAATGGTTCTGAATTAAGATGTTTGCAAAAAAAAGTTAAATGTTCATTTTTTCCTTCCACATTGTTTCAGTTCCTGTGAAGCATGTAAAGGGTTAATAAACTTCTTGAATGTGGTTTTGAGAACCTTGAGGGGTGTAGTTTTTAGAATGGTGTCACACTTCATTATTTTCTATCATATAGACCCCTCAAAATGACTTCAAATGTGATGTGGTCCCTAAAAAAAAATGGTGTTGTAAAAATGAGAAATTGCTGGTCAACTTTTAACCCTTATAACTCCCTAACAAAAAAAAATTTTGTTTCCAAAATTGTGCTGATGTAAAGTAGACATGTGGGAAATGTTGTTTATTAACTATTTTTCGTGACATATCTCTCTGATTTAAGGGCATAAAAATACAAAGTTTGAAAATTGCAAAATTTTAAAAATTTTTGCCATATTTCCGTTTTTTTCAGAAATAATCGCAAGTAATATCGAAGAAATGTTACCACTAACATGAAGTACAATATGTCACGAAAAAACAGTCTCAGAATCAGCGGGATCCGTTGAAGCGTTCCAGAGTTATAACCTCATAAAGTGACAGTGGTCAGAATTGCAAAAATTGGCCTGGTCATTAAGTACCAAATTGGCTCTGTCACTAAGGGGTTAATGTAAAATAAAAGAATACAATTCAAATAAAATACAAAATAAATGTAAAATAAGATAATAAATAAAATACTAAATAAACGTAAAGTAACAGAATGAATATAAGAAAGGTGAAGCAAAATTCATGTAAAATAAAAGAATAAACATAAATTACGGTATGTAAAAAAAAAGCTAATTGTAAAGTAAAATAAGAGACTGTGGAATAAATACAAAAATGAATGTAAAATAAATATCAAAATAACTTATAGTCACCGGGTAAATTCCCTGCTGTTCTGGTGGTCATGTCTTACCTATCTGCCCAGCAGTGACAATTTGCCCCACTCACATGTGACCACTGCAGCCAATCACTGGCCTTAACAGTGATTATGGCACCTGAATGTCAAAGTCAGTGATTGGTTGCTGCGGTCATGTGAAAGTTGGAAATACCAGAGGAACTTGACCAGAGCTGTGGGGGAATTACCGGATAACTTTCAAAATTAGTTTTTTTTACTTACCGTACATTTTTGTTATGTAACAATTTATAAAAAAATAATTTTTTTACTTTGCTATATTTATTATTTATGACTTAAAGGGGTTATTTTCTTAAAGGGCTTGTCTGCTCATTCAAAATTTGCTGAGAAATTGTACAGCAAGCACGAAGGAAAGCTTAGGAAATCACCTTTAACTCCTTAAAGGGATATTCCCAAAATTGAAAGTTACTTATCCTCGGTGATAACATTTTGATCGGTGGGGATTTGAGTGTTTGCACTTCCACAAAGCCTGAGAAAGTGGCTCCAAAATGTTTCCACTTGGCAACTTATAGAATCCAAAAGTGTCAGTTGCAACAGCTCAAAATTAGTGGGTTTTTATTGATTGATTGACTGATTCCAGAGAGACCCCTCCAAAAAGTTCTCTATGGAGCGGAGACTTGCCGGGGAAGCAATACATCCACTTCTAATTAATCAGGGAATCAATGCCGATCAGTGTGATTAACCTAACGAAGGGATCCTGCAACGTGTACTAGCCCCTGAAAAATATATTCATTATATAGACAGGACGATAAATAAATAATAATAATAGTAATAATTTAAAAAAGCAAAAACATAAAAAGATTATAAACTGTAAAATGTTAAATAAAAAAAATAAAGAAAAATAAAAGAATAAATGTAAAATAATTGTAAGAAAAGAATACAAAATAAATAAAAACTAAATGTAAAGTAGAACGTATATAGCATAAACGTAAACTAAAAGCATAAACATAAAGCAAATAATGTCAAAAAATGAAAAAAATAACTATAAAACGTAAAATAAAAGAATGAATATGAACCAACTGCAAAATCAATGTAAAATAAAAGATCATAGGTGTAAAATAAAGTAAAAGAAGAAATATAAAATAATTGTAAAGTAAATGAAGTAATAAATATAAAATGAAAATAAAAGAATACATAAAATAATTAAAAAATGAATGAAAATATATATATAAAATAAAATATAAAAGAGCATAAAATAATGTAAAAAAATGAAAGAAATAAGAGAATACATATAAAATGAATACAAAATAAATGCAACATGAAAGAACATAGCACAAGTGTAAAATAAAATAAAAGAATAAATCGCAAATAATTGTAAAATATTCGCAAAGTAAATAAAAATAAATAAATAAATGTAAAAGTCAAAATAAATTGGGATAAATTGTGTTCCTGTTGGTTTTCTATTGAAGTCCTGGACTGTTTGCCTGCACGTTGAGCTCACACCCTCCTACTATGCATCTGATAAGCAATCCAATAAACGCCTGTGCCCTTGTTTTCAATGGAATCTCTAGAACGACGCATAAAAATCACAATGTAATAAAGACATAAACGTGCACTTATTTTTATATACAGTTTAGGCCCGGGCTATTTTTATGGCTCCCGTCAGGGAGTTGAGGAATCTTTTTTTTATTATTCGGCTATAGATAAGGGTGGTGACGAGCGCGTTTTATTATTGCGTGTGGTCACTTTTCATTCTAACTATGCCGTCATTATGTATTCATTTAGTATTGATTTTAACAGCGCCGGTCATAAAGAATTAATTTGGCATTTCGAGTCGACGTCGTGGGCTCCTTCCATAGGAATCGCATTGTAATTCAGTATTAATTAAGATACTATTAAAATAAATTGTTATTGCTTTTCTCATTTCGACTTACGCCATAGATCATCCGAAATTAAATTTTACAGCTGTTCATACATTGGCTTCACAAACAATATACATTTTAGCGGCATGAAAATGAATATAGCCAAGCAATATTTAACGATTGCGGAAGACGGAAGCTGTTTTTTTTTTTTCATATTTTTTTTTTATTTCTCATCTAGAAAGTATCATAAACCATTTCTTTAAAAGTTGCCTATGGACAAGTATCTGCTCCGGATTCTCAAGCAGCTGGGTGTAATGGAGTCGCCACCTGCTTGCCGAGCCTGAGGTGAGCACCGGGGTGATTGAAAGCTTCTTATTCCCAGTTCTTACATGTGATCTTCTGTTCAGGTTGACGAAATGAAATCCATGCAAATGAGCACGGCCCTGTGAAGTCTAGACATGTCCCCCCGGATTGGATTACAGAAGGACGCGAGGCCCCTGGAGATTGAGACCTTGCAGATAGAGATGGGCCAAGAGCAGGTAGGCTCCCGTCTTATCCATACATGTCAGATTACCAGACATCAGACCTACAGTCTCAAAACAAAAGGGTAACGGATCTGGATGGGAGATTGAGGAGTGATCTGTGTTTAGGATTTCAGGATTACATTGGAAGGCAATTACCGACAGCGTGAAGACAGAAGAGAAGGAAGGAGCTGGGCTGGGAGGTCACCAGCCCCGGTGGATGTTCCACCAACACGTCATCGAATTGGTGAAATTCACCAAAACGGAATCAATAGATTTTTCCAGTCTTCCTCTTCTTATTGTCACCCAGCTGCGGTTTGTTACAATGTATCAGTGGATAGATGTGTAGGCTGGAGGACACATACAGAAGGGCTCAGACACATACAGTCCAGTAGCTCACCATACAACCTGCTGTGAAGTTGGAAATGGCCTTCTTACCGCTTGGGTCGCTGGTTGCACCAATGGTATGTCCACCCCTGGGTGAGGTTAGTCACAATGTTTGATTTGCAAACTGTGACACTCGGCCACTTAAGGGCTCATCCAGAAAAGTGAATGTGCAGGACATATGCAAAAGCAAAAGGACCGAAACACGTCAACGGTCCACAAGTGCAAAATGGCAGCATTCATGACCGCTATTTGGATGGCACAAGTGATGAGCGCAAGTGCTCCTTAGTCTGAGTAATGCAAGGATTGTCTGTGCTTGTCAGGCAATTCCCCATGTTTTTTGGCTGTCTAACAGCTATGAAACAAGCAGCCGCAGGGACTCAAACATGTCACTCGAGCACCCTCGATACTCTTTGGGTACCCGAACACTTGCGATACTCCATGCATACTCGAGCACCCTCGATACTCAGTGTGTACCCAAGCACCCGTGATACTCACTGCCTACCTGAGCACCCTCGATACTCAGTGTGTACCCAAGCCCCCTCGATATTCAGTGTGTATCCAAGCACCCTTGATACTCATTGTGTACCCGAACACTCGCGATACTCGATGCATACCCCCAACCTACTGTCTCCTTCCCCATAATCCTGTAGAATGTAAGCCCGCAAGGGCAGGGTCCTCTTCCCTCTGTACCAGTCTGTCATTGTTAGTTTGCTTACTGTAAGTGATATCTGTAACTTGTATGTAACCCCTTCTCATGTACAGCACCATGGAATCAATAGTGCTATATAAATAAATAATAATAATAATAATAAATAATAATAATACCCGAGCACCCTCAATACTCAGTGTGTACCCGAGCACCCGTGATACTCAGTGCATACCTGAGCACCCTCAATACTCAGTGTGTACCCGAGCACCCTCGATATTCATTGTGTACCCAAGCACCCTTGATACTCAGTGCATACCCAAGCACCATCGATGCTCATTGTGTACCCGAACACTCGCGATACTCGATGCATACCGGAGCACCCTCGATACGCAGTGTGCACCCGAGCACCCACGATACGCAGTGTGCACCCGAGCACCCACGATACGCAGTGTGCACCCGAGCACCCACGATACGCAGTGTGCACCCGAGCACCCACGATACGCAGTGTGCACCCGAGCACCCACGATACGCAGTGTGCACCCGAGCACCCACGATACGCAGTGTGCACCCGAGCACCCACAATACGCAGTGTGCACCCGAACACTCGCGATACTCGATGCATACCCGAGCACCCTCGATACGCAGTGTGTACCCGAGCACCCACGATACGCAGTGTGCACCCGAGCACCCACAATACGCAGTGTGCACCCGATCACCCACGATACGCAGTGTGCACCCGAGCACCCACGATACGCAGTGTGCACCCGAGCACCCACAATACGCAGTGTGCACCCGATCACCCACGATACGCAGTGTGCACCCGAGCACCCACAATACGCAGTGTGCACCCGATCACCCACGATACGCAGTGTGCACCCAAGCACCCACGATACGCAGTGTGCACCCGAGCACCCACGATACACAGTGTGCACCCGAGCACCCACGATACGCAGTGTGCACCCGAGCACCCACGATACGCATTGTGCACCCGAGCACCCAGGATACGCAGTGTGCACCCGAGCACCCACGATACGCAGTGCAGTGAATGTGACTATTCCTGTTATGTGATGGACACACAGAAGACGACGCTACACACGATGCGCTTATGTGTCCATTACATGAACACCATCAATTTTTAGGTCAGGGACAATTATTTTTTTCCCCCTTGATGGAGTTTCATTCACTGACAGCAAGCAGTAATGTTTAATGAGTCATCCGATGCCTTTTTTTTGGCATTGATGTCACAATAACAAGCGGAGGCACCCACCTTACGTCGCCCTGCGGACCCTTGGCTGCCCGCCTGGGTCGCACACCGTCCTGCTCTGGACATAACACAACACATCCATTTTAGTCAGAGTGCTCCTTTAATGAAAAAAACACAATAAAAACGTTAACATCTCGCACATTGAGGAAATCTGCCCATGAAAGGGTTAATGAAGAAAGCCGGAACAATCATGTGTTTTTTTTTTTGTCGTCTGCTATATCATTATTTGGCTCTTTATCCCTCTCTCCTTTCACATTGTAGCAAAATAATGATTTATTTCTGATAATGTGCAGTTACCATGAGCCCCATTGTTTTTCCGTCCATTGCAAAGAGTCTCAGGATCTCATTATTCTGCCACACGTATCAATATTAAACCTTTCTCTAAACAGGCGGCTAAATGAGCTATTATTATGGCAGCGTGTGAAATAGTATACCTTTCTTACTTCATTTATCAGTAACTAGGTATAGGCAATTGCACGGGGTATTGATCATAGCAGCCATGGCGGGAGCCGAGTACCTTTGTTCAAGGTCACCGCAGGGTCGAGTTATGATCAATATGAATTGAGCCGTCTGCAAATAAATTTAAGTAGCCGACATAATTGCAAGAGGTTCATTTCTAAATTAAGGTGGACCGCTGTGTGGAGAGCGCGGCGTCGGGAGTTCTCCATGTCAAGGATGAGCGCGGCCATAGGTGACCGTGTGTGAGCGGCTGCACGCCGAGAATATCCGGATACAAGAATCATCACTGAGGCAGGGAAAGAACAGGGAAATCATCAGAAAACCAACTAGTAACAGGACATCGAGTATTGTGGGGTCTACAGGCAAAAAAGCAGATACATGAGAAAGATGGCGACACGGAACACACGGGGGGCTAATTCTGTATATCCTGTCTTTTATCTATCTATTATCTATCATCAATCTATCTATCAACTATCTATTATCTATCTATTTATCTATCATCTATCTATTATCTATCTATCATCTATCTATTATCTATCATCTATTATCTATCTATCTATCAACTATCTATTATCTATTATCTATCTATCTATCAACTATCTATTATCTATCTATTTATCTATCATCTATCTATCTATCTATTATCTATCTATTTATCTATCATCTATCTATCTATCTATTATCTATCTATTTATCTATCATCTATCTATCTATCTATCTATCTATCTATCTATTATCTATCTATCATCTATCTATCTATCTATCTATCTATCTATCATCTATCTATCTATTATCTATCTATCATCTATCTATCTATCTATCATCTATCTATCTATCTATCTATCTATCTATCTATCTATCTATCTATCATCTATCTATCTATCTATCTATCATCTATCTATTATCTATCTATCTATCTAGCTATCATCTATCTATTAATCTATCTATCTATCTATCATCTATCTATCTATCTATCTATTATCTATCTATCATCTATCTATCTATCTATCATCTATTATCTATCTATTATCTATCTATCTATCTATCTATCTATCTACCATCTATTATCTATCTATCTATTATCTATCTATCTATCTATCTATCTATCATCTATTATCTATCTATCTATCTATCTATCTATCTATCTATCTATCTATCTATCTATCTATCTATCTATCTATCAATCATCTATTATCTATCTATTATCTATCTATCTATCTATCTATCTATCTATCTATCTATCTATCTACCATCTATTATCTATCTATCTATTATCTATCTATCTATCTATCCATCTATTATCTATCTATCTATCTATCTATTATCTATCTATATATTATCTATCTATTTATCTATCTATTATCTATCTATAATCTATTATATTATCTATCTATCTTTTTATCTATCATCTATCTATCTATCTATAATCTATTATATTATCTATCTATCTATCTATCTATCTATCTATCATCTATCTATTATCTATCATCTACAGTATCTATTATCTATCTATCTATCTATTATCTATCTATCTACTATCTATTATCTATTATCTATCTATCTATTATCTATCTATATATCTATCTATAATCTATTATATTATCTATCTTTTTATCTATCATCTATTATCTATCTATCATCTATTATCTATCATCTATTATCTATCTATCTATTATCTATCTATCTATCTATAATCTATTATATTATCTATCTATCTTTTTATCTATCATCTATTATCTATCTATCAATCAACTATTATATTATCTATCTATTATCTATCTCATGTCTATTATCTATCTTTTTTTCTTCTATATACTTCACATTCAACTCTTATCCTTCTCTTTCTTTCTCCTTTTCTTTCTGTCTTAATCTTTCTTTCTTTCTCTATTCATATAAACTATTTCATATTTGTCTTCAATCCTCCCTTTCTTTTTCTTTCTTCCTTACCTCCCACCTTGCCTCCTTCATTCCTTCTTTCCTTCCTTCCCTCCCTCTTGCCTTCTTTTTGCCTCCCTTCCTTCCCTCCTTCCTTTCTTTCCTCCCTCTTTCCTTCCTTCCCTCCTTCCTTTCTTTCCTCCTTCTTTCCTTCCTTCCCTCCTTCACTTCTTTCCTCACTCTTTCCTTCCTTCTTCTCTTTCCCCATAAAGTATCTTTACCCCATAACGTACAATCCCAGCAATGGCGTCTCTGGAGCGCCGGTATCAGCAGATAATGGCACAGACACTACAAGTGCCGGTTGCCCGGTATCGTCCCATCACGTCTTGGGCTCGCGGTTGCTCTCGCAATAATGTAATATTAAGATATGAGCGGTCAGACAGCGGCGGAGGACTGACGTATCTTCTGCGCAGTGATACGAGGGACTCTGGTGTCGCCGGTGCTCCGTCTCAGAGATGATTTCCACCTTAAGGAAATGAAATCATTGAGCAGCGGTAGGTAAGATGGTCAATGCAATTAGATCTAAAACCTGAGCGTATTGAACTTCTTAGCAATTATGCATGGGTCATCTCTGGACAATACGCTGCCATCTGCTACGTCTGTGCACTTCCCAATAATAGAGAGCTGGATATCGCCCCGGGCCACGGCGCGCAGCCCTCTGCGGGTCACATGATGTGCCGTTCAGCCATATTTAGGTCACAGTTTTAGGGGTCGCGGTGGAGACAACAGCAACAATAACGGAACAAATCGAATTCAAGGTCTGGATTGGTTTTACATCATTATCCGGATAAAAGATGAAACATAGGAGTGATTAATGGGAATAGTGGCAGAAAGCGCGTCACCTGTCAATACTGGTGCGAAGGTAGCAGAAATATTCGGAGAGAATATTATAACGACAGCAGGTAATGAAACGTCGCTCAATAAAGACACAATGATTTCTATTATTTGAGTTCTGGAGTCCTGCCGTTTTCATACTATACATATACAAGTAAGGAAAATAAGTATTCGATACGCTATCAATTTTGGAAATGTTCCCACCTACCAAGAATGGATGGAGAGGTCTGTGATTTTTATCGTAGGTGCACGTCACCTGTGAGAGGCAGAATCTAAAAAATAAAAACCAGAAAATCACATTGTATGATTTTTACATACCGTAACTAAATTGCATTTTATTCAATGACTGCACTGGAGCTACCACTGCGTGCTCATGTTGTAAAGCTGTATATGCTGACGACGTACCTGATTGCCCTCGTGTGTGATAGGTAGAAATGCAATTAATTTGCACTAAATACAATGAATGACACTGATATATGAATGAGTTTCACCAAGCTGCTTGACTATTTTCCTGAAGCCCATCCCAGCCTTGAGCAGGTCTACAATTTTGTCCCCGGTGTACTTTAGACAGCTCTTTGGTATTGGCCATGGTGGAGAGGTTGGAGTGTGATTGATTGAGTGTGCGGACAGGTGTCTTTTACACAGGTAACAAGTTCAAACAGGGATTCTTGACGTGTGTAGTGACGTCACTCAGACATAGGCGGCAGCTTTTCCCTTTTCAAGCAGGTGTCAGGATCAGCGCAGTCGTCAGGAACGCTGCTGACTCTGCATCATCCAGAACAGCGCGAATCCAGGACACGGTACAGCTTCATCACTGACTTGATCATCCCCTTAAGAGTATGTGTGCCCCACATATCTCTACCCAGCTACACAGGTCATCAGTGCCGTTCAGTGCATTTTGTGCATATCTACAGCATTCATTAAATTGCATTTTATTTATTGCATGAAATAAACATTTGATCAACGACCAACCAGCAAGAATTCCACCACTCACAGACCTGTTAGTTTTTCTTTAAGAAGCCTCCTACTCTGCACTCATTACTAGTGTTGAGCATTCCGATACCGCAAGTATCGGGTATCGGCCGATACTTGCGGTATCGGAATTCCGATACCGAGATCCAATACTTTTGTGGTATCGGGTATCGGTATCGGATCCATAGTGATGTGTAAAATAAAGAATTAAAATAAAAAATATTGATATATTCACCTCTCCGGCGGCCCCTGGACATCACGCTGGTAACCGGCAGGCTTCTTTGTTTAAAATGAGCGCATTTAGGACCTGCGAATGACGTCGCGGCTTCTGATTGGTCGCGTGCCGCTCATGTGACCGCCACGCGACCAATCAGAAGCCGTGACGTCATTCGCAGGTCCTAAATTCCTAGAATTAGGAGTTTAGTGAATGAGATTGACTTTGCGGCTTCTGATTGGTCGCGTGGCGGTCACATGAGCGGCACGCGACCAATCAGAAGCCGCGACGTCATTCGCAGGTCCTTAACGCGCTCATTTTAAACAAAGAAGCCTGCCGGTTACCCGCGGTGATGTCCAGGGGCCGCCGGAGAGGTGAATATATCAATATTTTTTATTTTAATTCTTTATTTTACACATTAATATGGATCCCAGGGCCTGAAGGAGAGTTTCCTCTCCTTCAGACCCTGGGAACCATCAGGATACCTTCCGATACTTGGTGTCCCATTGACTTGTATTGGTATCGGATATCGGTATCGGCGATATCCGATATTTTTCGGGTATCGGCCGATACTATCCGATACCGATACTTTCAAGTATCGGACGGTATCGCTCAACACTATTCATTACCTGTATTAATTGCACCTGTTTTAACTCGTTACCTGTATAAAAGACACCTGTTCACTCACTCAATCACACTCTAACCTCTCCACCATGGCCAAGACCAAAGAGCTGTCTAAGAACACCAGGGACAAAATTGTAGACCTGCACAAGGCTGGGATGGGCTACAGGACAATAGGCAGCAGCTTGGTGCAAAGGCAACAGCTGTTGGCACAATTATTAGAAAATGTAAGAAACACAAGATGACTGTCAATCTTCCTCGGTCTGGGGCGCCATGCTAGGTCTCTCCTCGTGGGGTAAGAATGATTCTGACAAAGGTCAGGAATCAGCCCTGAACTACACAGGAGTACCTGGTCAATTACCTAAAGAGAGCTGGGACCACAGTACGCCATCATGTATTAAACTCCAGCAGGGCATGCAAGTTCCCCTTACTCACGCCAGCACATGTCCAGGACCAATTGAAGTTCGGCAATGACCATCTGTATGATCCAGAGGAGGCATGGGAGAACATGAGACCAAAACAGAACTTTATGGTATCAACTCCACTCGCTGTGTTTGCAGGAAAAAGAAGGATGAGTACAACATCAAGAACACCATCCCAACTGTGAAGCATGGTGGGAGAAACATCATACTTTGGGGGTGCATTTCTGGATGCTAGAAATCACAGGCAGGCGGAAGACGTCTTGGAGACTGCAGACATCAACTGAGGGTATAATGGTGTATATAGAAAGGCAAGGTCAAGCAACACTAAAGTCTTAATACCTTTATAGGCAGATGATCACATGGGATCACTCCGGGCCATCTGCAAAGCCCGATGTCGAGTTCAGCAGACTGTGAAGAGGGAAGCAGAGCACCAATCCAGGACAGGTGTGTAAAAGATAAATAGATATGAGTTACATAGATAACAAAAAGAAGAATAGTGCAACACAAGCAATAGCAAAAATAGATAGATAGAACATAGATAGATAGATATAGATAATAGATAGATGATAGATAATAGATAGATAGATAGAACATAGATAGATAATAGATACATAATAGATAGATAATAGATAGATAGATAGAGATAGATAGATGATAGATAGATAGATAGATAGATAGATAGATAATAGATAGATAATATATAGATAGATAATAGATAGATAGATAGATAGATAATAGATAGATAGATAGATAGATAAATAGATAATAGATAGATAGATAAAAGATAGATAGATAATAGATAGATAGATAGATAGATAGATAGATAGATAGGAGATAGATAAATAGATAATAGATAGATAGATAATAGATAGATAGATAATAGATAGATAGATAGATAGATAGATAGATAGATAGATAATAGATAGATAGATAGATAGATAGATAGATAAATAGATAATAGATAGATAGATAAAAGATAGATAGATAATAGATAGATAGATAGATAGATAGATAGGAGATAGATAAATAGATAATAGATAGATAGATAATAGATAGATAGATAATAGATAGATAGATAATAGATAGATAATAGATAATAGATAGATAGATAGATAGATAATAGATATATGGATAGATAGATAGATAGATAATAGATAGGCAATAGATAGATTATAGATAATAGATAGATAATAGATAGATAGATAGATAGAACATAGATAGATAATAGATAGATAGATAGATAGATAGATAGATAGATAGATAGATAGATAGATAGATAGATAATTAGAACCAAGTAACATTTGGGTTCTTATTCACAATGTTGTAGATTGTCTTAACAATAAGAAGCTTTTGAATAACAGTAACATCATAAACACATAATAGTGCGTTAAAAAGAAATGAGTTACAATAAATCCCATTATAAAAAAAGCTTAGAATCTGCAAGTTATAAATGAAAGGCCAGATAGATTGAGAAAATAAAAATGGCAACAAGCTCATTACTACAGAGCACCCGTCTCACTTCCAGGCTTACTAAAATAAATTGTTCCCTCAGAAAAAAAAAAGAGAAAAATAATAATAAAACTGAATTTTAAGTTGGCAAATTGCGAGAGTTTAGAAGTCTCTTTATTGTGGAGTGTTCATTAAAGTTTATTTGGTGAGTGATCTATCCGTGAGGCCACCAGAACCGTCCTCCTGTTGTAATGTATAATAACGAACATTTTAAAAATGAGAATTTTCTGCAGTAAAATACCCGACTTTCCAGACTCTGTGTCTGCGGAGAATTTCTGTTTTTGATAGCAGATGCCAGAGAAGCAATTTGTAATGAAGGAATCGTTCTCATTATTTGCTCATGCGTCTGAGACACAATTGCTTACTTATGTTCTTATACAAGAATGATAAAAGCATGGTGGGGGGGATGCTGTGATTGGAAAAAAAAATAAAATATATTCAAAATCTAAAAAAAATAATTTTAGGAAGTTTTAGAACCTAAAAGGGGTCTCCTGTTCCAAAAAGTTGTCCATTCTGGAGAGGTGACTATGTACCGTAACTATAAACTGAATTCACTGGTGACCCACCTACTGGGGTCCTACTAAGGAATCCTAATCCTTCACTATGACTCCATCCCACTGATGGAGATACTAATATTTCATAGTTGTGGCCACCTAATAGTCCTGGCGATTGTGTGGGTGCGGAATCTGGAATGGCCAAGATCAGAGAAGTCTTTGATACCGGCCGTTTCACGCTTGAAATAACCTCCGATCCTCACAAGATCTCCTTCTCTACTCCCCTCTTATCTCCTCTTCCCACAATCGCATACAAGATTTCTCTTGCGTATAACCCCTACTCTGGAACCCTCTACCACAACACATCAGACTCTCGCCTACCATCGAAACCTTCAAAAAGAACCTGAAGACCAACCTCTTCCGACAAGCCTACAACCTGCAGTAACCACCGATCGACCAAACCGCTGCATGACCAGCTCTACCCTCGCCTACTGTATCCTCACCCATCCCTTGTAGATTGTGAGCCCTCGCGGGCAGGGTCCTCTCTCCTCCTGTACCAGTCGTGACTTGTATTGACTAAGATTATTGTACTTGTTTTTATTATGTATACCCCTCCTCACATGTAAAGCGCCATGGAATAAATGGTGCTATAATAATAAATAATAATAATAATAAGGAGGAGGCTCCCTCTATGGGGGTGGGCTAGTACCAAGACTGTGATGGGCGCATCCATTACCATGGTCTTATATGTGTTGCCACTGTGTCCACGAGATCCGTGGCAGGAGGGCTCCTGTTAAGCACACACAGAGAATGTGTATAAAGATGTTCCATGTCCTAAGAGAAACGTTCATGAAGTTGTGCACCCGCTATCTGCTGGAGATAATTACCATTAAGTTATTTTTCAGCAATATACAGTTTATCTATAAGTGGTGGCCTCCCTCATAGAACTTTGCAAGACCTGGTCCTGGCCAGCTGAAGTCAAGAGGGTAGCGCCTCCATAGCTAAATTGCACACACCCAGCCAGGACCCTTATTTTCATGTAGCGTGCCAGGGCGTAGAACAAGAGTACCTCATCCACGGCTACCACCCCGCGTCACATTTCACTAACATAGGATGTACAATTAGGTCCGATGTATGATGCAGCGGGCTCGGAAGCTGAGCCCATATTATATGAGGTGAGGGCTTTTTTAAGCAATCACAAGTCTCCAGTCACATAGAATGACTGCAAACTTGTTAGGACCAGACAACCCCTTTAAATTCAGCTGTCAATATCTGGGAACGGCATTTACGTAGTGTAAATCTGGTGTGGTATTCAGTTTATTATACAGGCAATGAAAGTCACAGGTTCAATATAGTAACGTTTCTCCTTATGGAGAGTGACATACCATCTCTGGCTTGTCAAGGTAAGGAGGCTTATTCACCGTGCAATGCTCCTCTGGGAAATTAAATATGCAAATTGCCTCTTCTGAGAAAAAGAGGACTTAAACTCTATAGCGCCACCTGTTGGAAGTAGCGATACTACAAGTCACAATCAACCCTTTAACGAGTCGTGCAATATGACTTAGGATAAAAGCCAAATCAGTATCTCAATTCTCAATTCTCAATTGAGATACTGATTTGGCTTTTATCCTAAGTCATATTGCACGACTCGTTAAAGGGTTGATTGTGACTTGTAGGATCGCTACTTCCAACAGGTGGCGCTATAGAGTTTAAGTCCTCTTTTTCTCAGAAGAGGCAATTTGCAGGTTCAATATAAAAATAGGTAGAGAGACCCAGCTCACCTATAGCAGTATTCGGCGTATTGAAGCACAGAACTCGTGTGGCCACAGGTGTGAGTAATCCAAGAAAATAGAGAAAATGGTTCCAGCTTCATAAAATCTGTTTTTATTTAAGCAAGGGAAATCAACCAGGCTACAAAATCACATCATGATCCATAATAACAACTCGTTTCAAATGCCAACAAGCGTCGCTCGTCAAGCTTGCTCCCCCATCCTTGTATGGACTAGAACTCTAGTGCCAACTATTCGAAGCAGAAACCTAAAAGTCAATATTGCCTCTTTAATGAGCCTTACAATATGACTTAGGATAAAAGCCAAACCAGAATCTCAGACGTGTTTCGGGGTATTGCCCCTCATCAGTGCAAAACATAAGATCTGATTTGACTAGGTGAAAGGCTCTGGTCTGGAGTCCAAGGGGTAACACTTCTCATTGTGGAGAGTGACAAACCAGGCCTGGCATGTTGGAGCTAGATTTATAAGCCATACATGCTCCTCTGGAAAATTAAATATGCAAATTCTCTCTTCAGAGAGGAAGAGGACTAGAACTTGAGTGCCAACTATTTGAAGCAGCAATCCTAAAAGTCAATAACGACTCTTTAACGAGCCTTGCAGTATGACTTGGGATAAAAGCCAAACCAGAATCTCAACTTGCAGACGCTGTGTTTTGGGGTGTTGACGCTCATCAGTGCAAAGCATGAGATCTGCTTTGATTAGGTGAGAGGCTCTACTGTGGACTGGGGTCTACAAGGTAACTTTTCTCCTTGTAGAAAGTGACACGCCAGGCCTGGCATGTCAGAGTGAGGAGACTTATAAGCCTTTCATGCTCCTCTGAGAAATTAAATATGCAAATTGTCTCTTCAGGGAAGGAGAGGACTAAAACTCTAGCTCCACCTATTGGAAAACGCACCTAAAAATTGGTCTTTTAATTTGGTTCTCCCGGGATTATAGATTAATCTCTAGTTTTTACCATTGTGGTAACGGCAAACCATGCACTTTTATCCTCTTCCTTCCCCGGACTAGATGGATCAGGGTACGAGAAGAACATGTGTAACTTTCTAATTATATTGTAACAAAGCAAACACAAGTGCAAAATAAATGGATCAGAAACGATGTGCGGTGAGCAGTAAAACCCCATTACATTAACTCGCTCATAACAAGAGCGATAGCTATTTCCCAAATAGCACCTTGGAAATGTATATAATACGACGCCATTCATTTAACAAAATGGAGTCTGTCCCGGGAACGCCGCGCAATATCAGAGATTGAAATGACATTAACTCATTATAAAGCCCGGATGAATTTATAATATAATCAGTTAATTGTGATCCTATAGCGGAGCCAGAAGCGCCTCTGCTCCCCCGTATGCGTGCGCTCTCTACCTGCGACACAACATTAGGCGATATTAATTCTGCTAAGCCTCTGATTTATGAACTTATTAATTCCGTCTAGCTTGAGAGTGGCCATAAAATAGCGACCTCTGCAGAATACCTATAATTTCACATAATTAGCGGAAATTTTGCTTATGTTTTTCTTTTATTTTAATAACAATAAGTCTATGATCATTAACAGGCCGTGTGTACGGCGTTACGCTCCGGGCTCTTATATGCAAATGAAATGTAATGGGTACAGGTTATCCGGTTAGAGAGGTAATTGCGAGACCATAGACCTATCATAAAGGCATCGAGCAGCTGTGTGACTAAGGTGGCTATAAATGCTCTAGAATTTATAGATATGCACACTATTTAGAATTGAGAGTCCTCAGTGGTTGATACCTTTTAATGACTAACTGAAAAGATGATAACAAATTGCAAGCTTTCGAGACTACACAGGTCTCTTCATCAGGCATCATTGCCTGATGAAGAGACCTGTGCAGTCTCGAAAGCTTGCAATTTGTTACCGTCTTTTCAGTTAGTCATTAAAAGGTATCAACCACTGAGGACTCTTAATTCTAACTATTTTTCTATCTACTGGCTAACACGGTACCAAGATATATTTCTTTCCTGTATCATAGATATGCACACGGACTTCTAACACCAACTTAAAGGAACATAACAGGAAGTGCCGATACGATGTGCTGCCTACCGCAGGAAGTGAGGTCGCACCATGACACCGATAGGTGAGAACTATTAACCCACTCTATCGATCCCATCCCACAGCCACTGTGGGTACGGCCAAAAATCAGCTTTCATCTAAATGGATATTTAAAAAAATGAAACCTATTGGAGCTTAGTAAATCTTTTGAAATTCAAATCTGCCAGTTTTTGCCAAATTTTTCACCCAAAAATTGATTTGCGGCAAATAATGTTTTGATTACACAGAAAAGACGTAATACTCTAGGTCTTCTACTACTGTATTCCACCATTTTTGAGTTCTATAATCTAAAAATACAGTGGCTTGCGAAAGTATTCCCCCTTTGGCTATTTTACCTATTTTGTTACATTACAACCTGTGTTTAAATATTTTTGTAATCCGATTTGCGTGATGCATCAGCATGGAATAGTCTAAGTTGGTGAAGTGAAGTGAGAAAAATATTGCCATAAATTAAATTTATGGGACCAAATAACTAAAAATTGGCATGTGCATATGTAATCACCCTATGAAGCCCCTGGTGTAAGCAATTCCCTTCATTAGTCCCATGCTTAGTGATAGGACGTCCACTGTGTCCCATGTCTGTCACTATGTACACTTTACCTTTTCTGAAAGGTCACAGAGGCTGCAACACCATTAACAAGAAGCACCACTAACCAAACAACACCATGGACCCTCCGTCAGGCGCACGTCTCGCACTCCCGAGTTCAGGCACAGTGCGCCTGACAGGCACAGGTTATAAAATCACACATAATATCTAATTATCTCAACTTCAGGACTCTAAAAGTAATCAGTGACCTTCGTAGGGGTTACATGTTCATCAGAAGAAACACAGTGTCACGGGGTTACCACGACAGAGAGGAAGCAGAAAACCGTAGGGTCTGATTGCTCCTACTCATGCCCTGAAAAGAAGTACTTCACCTTTTTAAACAGGGTAAATTTCTTTCGGCAATGTTGGGAGCTCTTGGAGTCTGGGCTCTCAGCTGAGCATGGTTATCCACTCCTATCCAATATATAATCTGGGTCCTGACTGACACACATCGTCAGAGCTAGCTTATGCTGCATGGCTGGGAGGATAGGAGTTAGTGGGTAAATGAGAAGGTGTATGGTGGGTTTATCAGCGCCTGTGTTATAGACCTGGTGGTTAGGAGCACCCGGAACGACCTGATGGTTAAACTCACACAGGACAAGCTCTGGGAAGTGGGAGCTCTGCTGACCGCAACCCCTAATCCTATCACACAACTAGAAATAGCCGTGGAGCGTACCTAACTAGGCCTAGACGCCTCTTCACAGCCTAAAAACTAACTAGCCCTAGAGACAGAAAATAAAGCCTACCTTGTCTCAGAGAAATTCCCCAAAGGAAAAGGCAGCCCCTCACATATATTGACTGTGAGTTAAGATGAAAGTCACAAACACAGAAATGAAACAGGTTTCAGCAAAGGGAGGCCAGACTTACTAAACAGACTGAGGATAGGAAAGGTATCTTTGCGATCAGCACAAAAAACTACAAAAAGACCACGCAGAGTGTGCAAAAAGACCTCCGCACCGACTCACGGTGCGGAGGTGCCACTCTGCATCCCAGAGATCCAGCTAGCGAGACAAAATCATGATAGCAAGCTGGACAAGGAAACAATGAACAAATAATTAACTAGCAGGGACTTAGCTTCTGCTGGAGTAGACAGGTCACCAGAAAGATCCAAGAGCGAACTGAACCAGTACAAGAACATAGACAGCTGGCATGGAGTAACGATCTGAGTGGAGTTAAATAGAGCAGCCAGCCAAAGACTAAACCACGTCACCTGTGGAAGGAACCTCAGAAGCAGCAGCTCCACTCACAGCCACCAGAGGGAGTCCATGGACAGAACTCGCCGAAGTACCATTCATGACCACAGGAGGGAGTTTGATAACAGAATTCACAACAGTACCCCCCTCTTGAGGAGGGGTCACCAAACCCTCACCAGAGCCCCCAGGCCGATCAGGATGAGCCAAATGAAAGGCACAAACTAGATCGGCAGCATGAACATCAGAGGCAAAAACCCAGGAATTATCTTCCTGACCATAACCCTTCCACTTGACCAGGTACTGGAGTTTCCGTCTCGAAATACGAGAATCCAAAATCTTCTCCACCACATACTCCAACTCCCCCTCGACCAACACCGGGGCAGGAGGATCAACGGGGGGGAACCATAGGCACCACGTATCTCCGCAATAACGACCTATGGAACACATTATGGATGGCAAAAGAAGCTGGAAGGGCCAAACGAAATGACACAGGATTGAGAACTTCAGAAATCTTATACGGAACAATGAAACGAGGCTTAAACTTAGGAGAGGAAACCTTCATAGGAACATAACGAGACGACAACCAAACCAAATCCCCAACACGAAGTCGGGGACCAACACAGCGCCGGCGGTTAGCGAAACGTTGAGCCTTCTCCTGGGACAATGTCAAATTGTCCACCACATGAGTCCAAATCTGCTGCAACCTGTCCACCACAGTATCCACACCAGGACAGTCCGAAGGCTCAACCTGCCCTGAAGAGAAACGAGGATGGAAACCAGAATTACAGAAAAAAGGTGAAACCAAAGTAGCCGAGCTGGCCCGATTATTAAGGGCGAACTCAGCCAAAGGCAAGAAGGACACCCAATCATCCTGATCAGCAGAAACAAAGCATCTCAGATATGTTTCCAAAAGTCTGATTAGTTCGTTCGGTTTGGCCATTTGTCTGAGGATGGAAAGCCGAAGAAAAAGACAAATCAATGCCCATCTTAGCACAAAAGGACCGCCAAAACCTCGAAACAAACTGAGAACCTCTGTCCGAGACGATGTTCTCCGGAATGCCATGCAAACGAACCACATGCTGGAAAAACAATGGCACCAAATCAGAGGAGGAAGGCAATTTAGACAAGGGTACCAAATGGACCATCTTAGAGAAGCGATCACAAACCACCCAAATGACCGACATCCTTTGAGAGACAGGGAGATCTGAAATAAAATCCATGGAAATATGCGTCCAGGGCCTCTTCGGGACCGGCAAGGGCAAAAGCAACCCACTGGCACGAGAACAGCAGGGCTTAGCCTGAGCACAAGTCCCACAGGACTGCACAAAAGAACGCACATCCCGTGACAAAGAAGGCCACCAAAAGGATCTAGCCACCAAATCTCTGGTACCAAAGATTCCAGGATGACCAGCCAACACCGAACAATGAACCTCAGAGATAACTCTACTAGTCCATCTATCAGGGACAAACAGTTTCTCCGCTGGACAACGGTCAGGTCTATCAGCCTGAAACTTCTGCAGCACCCGCCGCAAATCAGGGGAGATGGCAGACAAAATTACCCCCTCTTTGAGAATACCTGCCGGCTCAGGAACACCCGGAGAGTCAGGCACAAAACTCCTTGACAGGGCATCAGCCTTCACATTCTTAGAGCCCGGAAGGTACGAAACCACAAAATCAAAACGGGAGAAAAATAGCGACCATCGAGCCTGTCTAGGATTCAACCGTTTGGCAGACTCGAGATAAGTCAAATTCTTGTGATCCGTCAAGACCACCACGCGATGCTTGGCTCCTTCAAGACAATGTCGCCACTCCTCGAATGCCCACTTCATGGCCAACAACTCTCGATTGTCAACATCATAATTGCGCTCAGCAGGCGAGAATTTTCTAGAAAAGAAGGCACATGGTTTCATCACCAAGCCATCAGAACTTCTTTGCGACAAAACCGCCCCTGCTCCAATCTCAGAAGCATCAACCTCTACCTGAAACGGGAGCGAAACATCTGGCTGGCACAACACAGGGGCAGAAGAAAAACGACGCTTCAACTCCTGAAAAGCCTCTACATCCGCAGAGGACCAATTGACCACATCAGCACCTTTCTTGGTCAAATCAGTCAACGGTTTAGCAACACTAGAAAAATTAGCGATGAAGCAACGGTAAAAATTAGCAAAGCCCAGGAACTTCTGCAGGCTCTTCACCGATGTCAGCTGAGTCCAATCATAAATGGCCTGAACTTTAACAGGGTCCATCTCGACAGTAGAAGGGGAAAAAATGAAACCCAAAAATGAAACCTTCTGAACTCCAAAGAGACATTTAGACCCCTTCACAAACAAGGAATTCGCACGAAGAACCTGGAACACCATTCTGACCTGCTTCACATGAGACTCCCAATCATCCGAAAAGACCAAAATATCATCCAAATATACAATCATGAATCTATCCAGGTACTCTCGGAAGATGTCATGCATAAAGGACTGAAACACAGATGGAGCATTAGAAAGCCCGAATGGCATAACCAGGTACTCAAAATGGCCCTCGGGCGTATTAAATGCTGTTTTCCATTCATCGCCCTGTTTAATTCGCACAAGATTATACGCCCCTCGAAGATCTATCTTGGTGAACCAACTAGCCCCCTTAATCCGAGCAAACAAATCAGACAGCAGCAGCAAAGGGTATTGAAATTTGACTGTGATCTTATTAAGAAGGCGGTAATCAATACAAGGTCTCAAAGAACCATCCTTCTTGGCCACAAAAAAGAACCCTGCTCCCAACAGTGATGACGACGGGCGAATATGACCTTTCTCCAAGGATTCCTTTATATAACTCCGCATAGCGGCGTGCTCTGGCACAGATAAATTAAACAGTCGGGCCTTAGGAAACTTACTACCAGGATTCAAATTAATAGCACAATCGCAATCCCTATGAGGAGGTAGGGCACTGGATTTGGGCTCATCAAATACATCCCGGTAGTCTGACAAAAACTCAGGGACTTCAGAAGGAGTGGAAGGCGAAATTGACAGCAATGGAACATCACCATGTACCCCCTGACAACCCCAGCCGGACACAGACATAGATTTACAATCCAATACTGGATTATGGACCTGTAGCCATGGCAACCACAAAACGACAACATCATGCAGATTATGCAACACCAAAAAGCGAATATCCTCCTGATGTGCAGGAGCCATGCACATGGTCAATTGGGTCCAGTACTGAGGCTTATTCTTGGCCAAAGGCGTAGCATCAATTCCTCTCAATGGAATAGGATACTGCAAGGGCTCCAAGAAAAAACCACAGCGCCTGGCAAACTCCAAGTCCATCAAATTCAGGGCAGCACCTGAATCCACAAATGCCATAACAGAATAGGACGACAAAGAGCAAATCAAAGTAACGGACAAAAGAAATTTTGACTGTACCGTACCAATGGTGGCAGACCTAGCGAACCGCTTAGTGCGTTTAGGACAATCGGAGATCGCATGAGTGGAATCACCACAGTAAAAACACAGTCCATTCTGACGTCTGTGTTCTTGCCATTCAGCTCTGGTCAAAGTCCTATCACATTGCATAGGCTCAGGCCTATGCTCAGAGATTACCGCCAAATGGTGCACAGCGCCGATCGATCTGAATGGCCAAGGACATAGACTCATTCAGACCAGCAGGCGTGGGAAATCCCACCATGACATCCTTAAGGGCTTCAGAAAGACCCATTCTGAAAATTGCCGCCAGGGCACACTCATTCAACTGAGTAAGCACAGACCACTTTCTAAACTTCTGACAATACACCTCCGCTTCATCCTGACCCTGACACAAAGCCAGCAAGATTTTCTCTGCCTGATCCACTGAATTAGGTTCATCATAAAGCAATCCAAGCGCCAGAAAAAACGCATCTACATCACGCAATGCAGGATCTCCTGGCGCAAGGGAAAATGCCCAGTCTTGAGGGTCAACACGCAACAAAGAAATAATGATTTTTACTTGTTGAACGGGGTCACCAGAGGAGCGGGGTTTCAAAGCTAGAAACAGTTTACAATTATTTTTGAAATTCAGGAACTTAGATCTATCCCCAGAAAACAAATCAGGAATTGGAATTCTAGGCTCTAACATCGGATTCTGAACCACAAAATCTTGTATGTTTTGTACCCTTGCAGTGAGATGATCCACACAAGAGGACAGACCTTGAATGTCCATATCTACACCTGTGTCCCGAACCACCCAGAGGTTAAGGGGAAAAGAAAGACAAAACACACTGCAGAGAAAAAAAAATGGTCTCAGAACTTCTCTTATCCCTCTATTGAGATGCATTAATACTTTGGGCCAGCTGTACTGTTATGGACCTGGTGGTTAGGAGCACCCGGAACGACCTGATGGTTAAACTCACACAGGACAAGCTCTGGGAAGTGGGAGCTCCTCTGACCGCAACCCCTAATCCTATCACACAACTAGAAATAGCCGTGGAGCGTACCTAACTAGGCCTAGACGCTTCTTCACAGCCTAAGAGCTAACTAGCCCTAGAGACAGAAAATAAAGCCTACCTTGCCTCAGAGAAATTCCCCAAAGGAAAAGGCAGTCCCCCACATATATTGACTGTGAGTTAAGATGAAAATCACAAACACAGAAATGAAACAGGTTTCAGCAAAGGGAGGCCAGACTTACTAAACAGACTGAGGATAGGAAAGGTATCTTTGCGATCAGCACAAAAAACTACAAAAAGACCACGCAGAGTGTGCAAAAAGACCTCCGCACCGACTCACAGTGCGGAGGTGCCACTCTGCATCCCAGAGCTTCCAGCTAGCGAGACAAAATCATGATAGCAAACTGGACAAGGAAACAATGAACAAATAATTAACTAGCAGGGACTTAGCTTCTGCTGGAGTAGACAGGTCACCAGAAAGATCCAAGAGCGAACTGAACCAGTACAAGAACATAGACAGCTGGCATGGAGTAACGATCTGAGTGGAGTTAAATAGAGCAGCCAGCCAAAGACTAAACCACGTCACCTGTGGAAGGAACCTCAGAAGCAGCAGCTCCACTCACAGCCACCAGAGGGAGTCCATGGACAGAGCTCGCCGAAGTATCATTCATGACCAAAGGAGGGAGTTCGATAACAGAATTCACAACAGCCTGTTGCTTAGGTTTGTAAGTGTGATAATTCCCTTTCCTTCTCCTACTTTGGTTTTTCCCCCATTCTCCACTCCCCGGTGAATTCCTCTGTTATATGTGAGTGAATATTTGTATGCCTCGTATTTTCAGTTGCCCCTGTTCGTGTTGCCTTGTTCGTCTGGTTGGTGTATTGCGTTGCACGGCTGCTCCCCTCTTCCCTGGGTGGAGGAAGGGTACAGACAGAGTAAATACAGGAGATAAGGAAAGGTATGTGGCCCCGGCATCTTCACCTTCAGAATTAACCTGGGGAACAGGCCAAGCTAGGGAGCCCCCTAGCATTAGGGACAGGGAAGCAGTCTCTGGTCCCGGGTCACCCGACAACCGAGTTGGGACACACAATTACACTTAGAAAAGCAAGGTTGGCAGATCATATTTGCATGGGACAGGCAGATCGCGCTGTGACAATTTTTGCACTCATAATTTGACATCCTTCTGTCACCAGTTTCAATGGTGCAGAAGGTGCATCTACATTTTTGGAAGATGGGAGAGGTGATTGTTCTCGATCATCTTTGGGATTAAATCTTTTCAGCTGGACTTGCAGGTCAGAGAGGATTCCACTCGTCTTTGGACTTCTTCGGCGTAGCTCTCCACTCACCAGCTCATTAGCCAAGGTTTTCAGGTAAAACCTTCTACGCAGTGGTTCAAGGTAATTGTCAAAGTAAATAATTTGTGAATTGATACCACCCACATTTAACATCATGAAGAAGATGACCATTGGCCAGCGCTTGGTGTTTCAGCTAACTCTGTAAGTGGCTTTTTGCTCCACTCAGTCTTTTTTTATCTTTGCCCAAATCTAAGGTGTTATCTTTGTCTTGTTCATCTGTATCAGTCTCCTCACCATCCTGCTCTGTTCCGGATTCACTTTTACATTCTTCCACCTCATCTTGAGATGAAATGTCACTCTCGTCCCCTAAATTTTCACTCTGTGTGAGGTCTCCCTCATCATCATTTCATAGCAGACTCTTCATTTCTTCAACATCAAGGGGGTTAGATAAATCACACATTTTACTGGCCATGTCAGCAGAGAATCTGAAATTAGAGAAAGCATAAGTGTTAGGATGCAATGTGCCTTAGAGGCCGCCCTCATTTTTCTAAGAAAATAATACTTATTTCTAAAAACTTTACATTATTCATTCACAAAACAAACTAAATCTGATGAATAAAAAGAAGAAATACAATCCCTCAAATGTGGGATCAGGCGCAGTGAGCTTCAGAAGCCACAATGTGGCCAGGAATGAGCATACAAACATTTTTGGACGCCAAAGACAAGAAACAAGTGGTAAAGAGCTCCAGATATATATATATATTATTATTATTATTGTTATTATTTATTGTTATAGCGCCATTTATTCCATGGCGCTTTACATGTGAGTATATAAATATAACCATGTATGAATAGGTAGATGACAGAAAGTGACCAAGGTAAAGAGTAATTTTTGTGTGTAATTTGTTTGCACTATTTTTGAGCAATGTATTACATATCTAACATATGCACATATAGTGCTTCAACATAATCTCTCCGGCATTTGGTGACCCTGTTATCTGTTACCTATTGCTTTTGCGCTCTTATGAGGTTAGTTTTACCCTTTTCTGTTCCTTTCCATTATTTTTAAACGGTATGATTAAATAAATCATGTAATCAATAAATTATTGTTATTTTTCGTCTATCTGGCTGTGTATCATGTTTGTAGGCTCCATATTGTAAGTGCATATACAGTGATAAGCTACTCTATTTTTTTCTGTTTTTTTTTTACCATAATACATTAGTAGACCCTGCAGAGAAATGCAGGATGGCAGTAAACCAATTTTGCAAAAAATCCCAACCAATTTTAAGTAAGGCTAAGATGCAGTAAAGCAAGTAACAAATTCTAGTTCACGGTGCAGTAATATAAACTCATCTGTAGATGGCAGTAGAACATACAGGGTTTTTCATTTATTTAATTATTTTGGGGTCGAGTCCCAGACAGGACAGGCAAGAGTCCTCTGTTTTGTCCTCATAGTGCATTGCTTCCTACATTACTAAATGCTTTTTGGTTAGTTCTTCCAATGCAGATCTCCTCTGACGTGTGACTTAATTTGTCACACCAGGATTACACGCTGGGTTTCAAATCTCAATTATTTTTATGAAACAATTTTCAAAAATTGTTTCACAGCATTAATAATGCTCAGTTTTGCTTCCAGGAAGAGAAAGTAGGTTGAAGTCCCTGTTCCCCTGATGAAGCCAGCTTAACAGCGAAACATCAACACAACTAATGCAGATTGCAGTAATAGAAGCTCCTATACCCTTGATGAAGCCATCTTAATGGCAAAACATCTGCACAACTTATTCAGATCACAGTAATAGAAGCTCCTGCACCTTTGATGAAGCCAGCTTAAAGGCGAAACATCTACAAAACTAATGCAGACCACAGCAAAAGAAGCTCCTGTACCCCTGATCAAGCCAGCTTAACGGCAAAACATCTACACAACTAATGCAGATCACAGTAATAGAAGCCCCTGTACCCTTGATGAAGCCAGCTTAACGAAGAAACATCTACACAACTAATGCAGATCACAGCAAAAGCCCCTGTACCCTTGATGAAGCCGGCTTAAAAGCGAAACATCAACACAACTAATGCAGATTGCAGCAATAGAAACCCCTGTACCCTAGATGAAGCCAGCTTAAAAACAAAACATCAACACAACTAATGCAGATCGCAGCAAAAGCCTCTGTACCCTTGATGAAGCCAGCTTAACAGTGAAACATCTACTCAACTAATGCAGATTGCAGCACTAGATGCCCCTGTACCCTTGATGAAGCCAGCTTAACAGTGAAATATCTACACAACTAATGCAGATTGCAGCACTAGATGCCCCTGTACCCTTGATGAAGCCAGCTTAGCGACGAAACATCTACACAACTAATGCAGATCGCAGCAATAGAAGCCCCTGTACCCTAGATGAAGCCAGCTTAAAAGCGAAACATCAACACAACTAATGCAGATCGCAGCAATAGAAGCCCCTGTACCCTAGATGAAGCCAGCTTAAAAGCGAAACATCAACACAACTAATGCAGACCGCAGCAATAGAAGCCCCTGTACCCTTGATGAAGCCAGCTTAACGGCAAAACATCTACACAACTAATGCAGATCACAACAATAGAAGCCCCTGTGCCCTTGATGAAGCCAGCTTAACGGCGAAACATCTACACAACTAATGCAGATCGCAGCAATAGGTCAGTTGAGGAATATTGCTCTCAATTATGCAACAATATTGGAAAATAATTTGATTTAGATAATACCTAGTAAAAGTGATATTTAATAATGCCAGTTAATATATATATAGGAAAAAGGGTAATTGTCTTGTCTATAAAACCATTCCAGCGTCTGAAAATGTTGATTTTATCAATTCCGGGTGGAGTACCAGGTATCATGGGTTAAATGCCACCATTTCTATGGAATTTTATCTTTGCACTGTGACACTTAGTTGACATATTTGCTGTTTTCTCAGTTTATCTCGCTAACGATACAGATCAAAACGAGTCTCCCTGACATAATCTCTTACTTTTTAATGACATCCATAATTTTCTGCATACATAAGTAAATCCTCACAGACTCTCCTGCCTGATTAGCACTTCTGCTGGTAAAATCTCACATCCTAAATCAGCATCGACTGCAAAAAAACGAGAAAAAGAGAGTAAATTTCATACGCTCCGTACTCCTCCCTAGTCATTTGCATCAGACGGTCACATGGAGCACAATATGCAAACGACAACGTTCATAAAACGGCATTCTGGGTCACAAAGTGACATCACACAGCACAAAGTATTACTCCGCGCCACCAAATAATCTGCACCAAAAAAGTATCCAAAATAAAAACACTAAACAAAAGCAGAAAACAGATTCTTTCCGGATTTGGGGACTTCATGGAACAATTGAATGTTTTTCTTCAAGTCCTATACAGGCAGACATAAAAGTGAGTGCCCCTTTAAGAGTCTTTGGACGGACCCCAGTCAGAGGTCGGGGTCATTTACACTCACTTGGCACAATAACGCAGCAATATTAAAGAAATGTTCAATACTTCACATCAGAATTTCTAAAAGGTACTTTTTTTTCCCAGCTGGGCATCTAATAAAAAAAAATGGAAATATAGATTTTCACATTATGTTGACTTGGAAATACAAGCAGGGCTCATAAAATAACATTTACATTACAGGGTGCAGGAAAGTCACAAAGTGGAATCTTGGCGAATCTCCTCTTTAATGGCAGTCCGCCTAATAAGCTTCGCTTGCCAACACACAAAAATGTGTTTTCTAATTTTTGAGACCAGGACAGTCTTGATGTAAGCGATAAACTGCATCGTTAGGGTGGAGGGCGAAAAGTCTGGAAAATCTAATACTCCGGCATCACACAAATAAGAATGACACCAAATACATATATCAATCTACATTTACATCCTGTATTATACTCCAGAGCTGCACTCACTATTCTGCTGGTGCAGACACTGTGTACATACATTACATTACTGATCCTGAGTTACATCCTGTATTATACCCCAGAGCTGCACTCACTATTCTGCTGGTGCAGTCACTGTGTACATACATTACATTACTGATCCTTAGTTACATCCTGTATTATACTCCAGAGCTGCACTCACTATTCTGCTGGTGCAGTCACTATGTACATACATTACATTACTGATCCTGAGTTACATCCTGTATTATACCCCAGAGCTGCACTCAATATTCTGCTGGTGCAGTCACTGTGTACATACATTACATTACTGATCCTTAGTTACATCCTGTATTGTACCCTAGAGCTGCACTCACTATTCTGCTGGTGCGGTCACTGTGTACATACATTACATTACTGATCCTTAGTTACATCCTGTATTATACCCTAGAGCTGCACTCACTATTCTGCTGGTGCAGTCATTATGTGCATACATTATATTACTGATTCTGTGTTACATCCTGTATTATACCTCAGAGCTGCACTCACTATTCTGCTGGTGTAGACACTGTGTACATATATTAGATTACTGATCCTTAGTTACATCCTGTATTATACTCCAGAGCTGCACTCACTATTCTGCTGGTGCAGTCACTGTGTACATACATTACATTACTGACCCTGAGTTACATCCTGTATTATACTCCAGAGCTGTACTCACTATTCTGCTGGTGCAGTCACTGTACATACATTACATTACTGATCCTGAGTTACATCCTGTATTATACTCCAGAGCTGCACTCACTATTCTGCTGGTGCAGTCACTGTGTACATACATTACATTACTGATTCTGAGTTACCTCCTGTATTATACTCCAGAGCTGCACTCACTATTCTGCTGGTGCAGTCACTGTACATACATTACATTACTGACCCTGAGTTACATCCTGTATTATACCCTAGAGCTGCACTCACTACTCTGCTGGTGCAGTCACTATGCACATACATTACATTACTGATCCTGTGTTACATCCTGTATTATACCTCAGAGCTGCACTCACTATTCTGCTGGTGCAGTCACTGTATACATATATTACATTACTGATCCTGAGTTACATTCTGTATCATACGCCAGAACTGCACTCACTATTCTGCTGGTGCAGTCACTGTGTACATACATTACATTACTGATCCTGAGTTACATCCTGTATTATACTCCAGAGCTGCACTCACTATTCTGCTGGTGCAGTCACTGTACATTCATTACATTACTGATCCTGAGTTACATCCTGTATTATACTCCAAAGCTGCACTCACTATTCTGCTGGTGCAGTCACTGTGTACATACATTACATTACTGATCCTGAGTTACATCCTGTATTATACCCCAGAGCTGCACTCACTATTCTGCTGGTGCAGTCACTGTGTACATACATTACATTACTGATCCTGAGTTACATCCCGTATTATACCCCAGAGCTGCACTCACTATTCTGCTGGTGCAGTCACTGTGTACATACATTACATTACTGATCCTGAGTTACCTCCTGTATAATACTCCAGAGCTGCACTCACTATTCTGCTGGTGTAGTCACTGTGTACATACATTACATTACTGATCCTGAGTTACATCCTGTATTATACCCCAGAGCTGCACTCACTATTCTGCTGGTGCAGTCACTGTGTACATACATTACATTACTGATCCTGAGTTACATCCTGTATTATACTCCAGAGCTGCACTCACTATTCTGCTGGTGCAGTCACTGTACATTCATTACATTACTGATCCTGAGTTACACCCTGTATTATACCCCAGAGCTGCACTCAATATTCTGCTGGTGCAGTCACTGTGTACATACATTACATTACTGATCCTGAGTTACATCCTGTATTATACCCCAGAGCTGCACTCACTATTCTGCTGGTGCAGTCATTGTGTACATACATTACATTACTGATCCTGAGTTACCTCCTGTATAATACTCCAGAGCTGCACTCACTATTCTGCTGGTGTAGTCACTGTGTACATACATTACATTACTGATCCTGAGTTACCTCCTGTATAATACTCCAGAGCTGCACTCACTATTCTGCTGGTGTAGTCACTGTGTACATACATTACATTACTGATCCTGAGTTACATCCTGTATTATACCCCAGAGCTGCACTCACTATTCTGCTGGTGCAGTCACTGTGTACATACATTACATTACTGATCCTGAGTTACCTCCTGTATAATACTCCAGAGCTGCACTCACTATTCTGCTGGTGTAGTCACTGTGTACATACATTACATTACTGATCCTGAGTTACCTCCTGTATAATACTCCAGAGCTGCACTCACTATTCTGCTGGTGTAGTCACTGTGTACATACATTACATTACTGATCCTGAGTTACATCCTGTATTATACCCCAGAGCTGCACTCACTATTCTGCTGGTGCAGTCACTGTGTACATACATTACATTACTGATCCTGAGTTACCTCCTGTATAATACTCCAGAGCTGCACTCACTATTCTGCTGGTGCAGTCACAGTGTACATACATTACATTACTGATCCTGAGTTACATCCTGTATTATACTCCAGAGCTGCACTCACTATTCTGCTGGTGCAGTCACTGTGTACATGCATTACATTACTGGCCCTGAGTTACCTCCTGTATTATACCCCAGAGCTGCACTCACTATTCTGCTGGTGCAGTCACTGTGTACATACATTACTGATCCTGAGTTACATCCTGTATTATACTCCAGAGCTGCACTCACTATTCTGCTGGTGCAGTCACTGTGTACATGCATTACATTACTGGCCCTGAGTTACATCCTGTATTATACCCCAAAGCTGCACTCACTATTCTGCTGGTGCAGTCACTGTGTACATACATTACTGATCCTGAGTTACATCCTGTATTATACTCCAGAGCTGCACTCCCTATTCTGCTGGTGCAGTCACTGTGTACATGCATTACATTACTGGCCCTGAGTTACATCCTGTATTATACCCCAAAGCTGCACTCACTATTCTGCTGGTGAAGTCACTATATACAGTGCATACGGAAAGTATTCAGACCCCAAGGTGCTTCTACTAAATATTGAGCAAAGGGTCTGAATATTTATGACCATGTGATATTACAGTTTTTCTTTTTTAATAAATTTGCAAAAATTTCTACATTTTTTTTTTTCGGTCAAGATGGGGTGCAGAGTGTACATTAAAGAGGAAAAAATGAACTTTTTTGAATTTACCAAATGGCTGCAATGAAGCAAAGAATAAAAAATGTAAAGGGGTCTGAATACTTTCTGTACCCACTGTACATAGAGTACATTACTTCGCCTACAGTGTACATATGCTAAAGAGGAAAACCATGTAGTCCTGCAGTCAAATTGGTCTTTTCTGTGAGGAAGTCCTTGTCCTCTTTAGGAACTCATTAGTTAAGGACCAAGGATGTGTAACTGTGGGAATGGGGTGTGCGTCCTTCTATGTGCATTATTTCTTTCCTATACGTGTCACTGCTTTGGGGTCTGGATGAGTCAAATAGATTAAGGAAAAGAAATCTAGAGTATAGGGGCAGCGCAAGAGAAGACCCATATTTTTGTATAAAAGGAGATAATGAGAAACTAATCTATTGGAAAAATATACAGGTAATAACTTTCTGTTATTGAAAAACTAAAGAACTACAGGGGTTACGTGCCATAAAACTAACCCAATATTATCCTTTGTCTGCTGCTTGAGACTGAAGCCGGGAATGTTATGTAAAAAAAAAAAAAAAGAAAAAAATCACATTAAAAAAATAAAAAGAACGTTTCATGAGAAATAAAAGTCACCCAACATACTTTATGAATTTCATGGGGAATATTTCCTGTGATATTGAGCAGTTATCTAAAGTCAGTATTTTTATGGTGCCTTAATAGCAGATTCAGTGTCAAATTGCCCTTTTCTCAGCAGGGATTGCTAAACCCATCTATATTATACTTCCAGAGCACTCAGGAGCTGGAGTTGGGAGATAGAACATTTCCTTTGAAGTTAGAATTTTGTCTACACACTGGAATGAAATCAAGTTCCAGTCGACTCTGTAGTCGTACGCCACCGTCACTCAGGGACCTGGACGGAATGAAATATTGCACGATATCGCTAATTAGGACTGTGCCCTCTCCACAAGATTTTGTAAGACACGATTTTAATCTCTTTTTTTTGCCTCACTTCTCCGCAGTACTGTCTTCCATAACCTATTAACATTGAGGCTGACTACTGTATAAACAGTGAGAAATGAAAGTCCTGGGAAGGTTGATTTACATTTTTTTTTTTTGCTCAGCGGGGGCTCATTATTTGGGCACGGTGTCACGTTTTAGCCAAAGTCTACTCCGATAACATTTCCAGATAGTTGATAGACAGATTATTAACGGATAACAAGATATTAAAAATGTTCGAGATGCGGGGAAAGTGCCGGCTTTTGCTAGGTGGCTCCTTGGTCCTGGTGGCCCTCTCTGATGTGCCGGGGTAGGTACTGGCATACTATTTTAATTTGTGTCTGGTTGTACTTGGGTTTGGGTATTCCATGGCCATCTTCACACTGGGAAAATGTAGCAACATGTCAGAGCCCATTGGGTTTGGAGGATCATGTCAGGAGGAGCAGCTATGACCTCCTCCGGTTGGCAAGTCAAAGTTGTTGTAGGAAGAGGTGAGCGCAAACATTTGCCGACTTTAGTCCGGTGACCACTTTGGTACTCCTTGCGCTGTGCAAACACCCTCAGCCGGTAGTCCAATGGTGGCATCCGGCCTCCTCTTGTGATTACTAGACTCTCAAAACGTCATGATGTGCATATAGTAATCAAAAGAAGAGCCCAGGATGCTGACATTGGACAGCCGGTGGAAGGGGTTAGGACAGCGCAAGGAGTACCAAAGTGGTCCCCGGACTAAAGTCGTCAAATCTTTGTGCTCACCTCTGGCTACGATGATCTTGGCTTGCCAAGCAGAGGAGGTCATAGCTGCTCCACCTGACATGAGCCCCCAAATCCAGTGATCCACCTGTTGCGGAGAACCAAAGTGGATGCCAAGCCAAGGTAGGGCAAATTTTTTTGTCACCCAAGGGCCAACTTAAACCCAGAGAGACCAACAATGGTGTTGGTTTTTTAACTTTGCTTTGTTCTTGCCCCTTATTCTTCCAGAAACTTCCCCACATCCCATACACAACTGCCTACCTTGTGGGCAAGTTTTGTGTAAGCCTCAGCCCTCATCTCAGGAAAAATGTGGACAGTCCTATAGAATTCGGGACTGTTGGTAAGTATACATATACCTGGTGCCACCCTCACCTTTCAATGATTTTTGTCAAAATGTGAGTCGTTTTAATTTTTTTTTTCCATAAATTAATAGTACAAGTGAAAATAAGAAACTTTCGTAATATAGCTTATAAAAAAATCCACTTCTTTGTCCTCCGGGACTGATCTTTCATTCTCAAAATTGGGGTAAATCTGTCTTCATTAAATGTAAATCTTCCCTTTACTGTAGTAGGAGATGACGGTTGGTGCTCACAAAGTTCTACGCTGTTTCAGGAGAACACGTCCGCCTCTAGCTCCTCCCTCCACATAGAATTTTATGAGCACCAACTACGATATACAGATTTTATCAATGACTTGAGAGTAAAAGATCAGTCCAGGAGGAGAAAGAAGCAAATTTATTTGATTAAATAGATTACAAAGTTACTTCATTTACTTTATTCATGAAATAAAAATGAGAACAACGCTTACTCTTTTAAGGACTTCCACAAATTATATAAATTTGTAAAACCCTCAATAGGCAGCAATCCTCATCGCCACCACTGAGTGGCGTATACAGATACATACAGCATAAACGTCTCCCGACAGAGTATCACAAAATCAAGCTTTTTTTTTTCTTCTTTTTTTTAGAGCTGGTCATCTTACACTACTGATTTCTGGACAAGTCAAGCCAGGAAGAAAGGTAACGAAGGACACATGTGTATGAGTCCGCAGCGCCACATTAGCACCTGGCTAACTTTGGACTGTGCCAGGATTAGGGGTGCCAAGTCCATTAGCCTAAATCTGCTCCATTCATGTTCAGCCCTATGCGAAATGGGCAGGAGGAATTATTGGGACCTACAATTGTAACTATTTATGCTTTATGTGTTGTTTTTTTTGCTTTACGTGTACTCTTTGTGTATTATATATACTTTCTGTTGTCATTGTGAACTGTATGTGCGCTGTATGGAGGCGTAAGAACAATTTTATCATTTCTTGATAGAAAGCAGAGATCTATAAACTGGGGAGAAAATTAAACAGCAAAGTATTTTGGAAAGTTGCAAAACTTTTCTTTATACGGATATGAAGTTGGCAAGTAAAAGCTAAAATCGCCAACCGCACAGGTTCATGGTACAATTTTACAACCTGTCAATAATTATCGACAGGTTATAATAATTAATGTCTGCGTTCTGTAATCGCCTGTGTGTGCCGCCCTTACCCCCCTGCATAGATGTGAGAAACTGATGAGATCCCCCCCACTTCCAGCACCTTGGTAAAATGGACAACTTTTTCCCATCCCATCGCTCCGTCAGCGCAGCGCTTCTTTTATCCGAGACCTGTTGGAAGCACAAAAGCTCCAAGCGCGGAGCGAGGATTGAGTGGCACTTCAGACAGAGCCCCTTAAATTAAGTCATTGACCTGCAATTGTGATTAATACAAAACAAGGTGCCCCCTTCCTCACAAGTAATGAATATTCTTCAAACAGCAAGGGAGTGCAGGCGGCTGTTTGATGCTGATGACATTGAAAATTTAGAAGAGAAAAAAAAAATCCCATCATTTTTCATTTGTATGCAAATGTTTCTGTTCCAGAAATTAACCCCTGATCCTCAATGTCAGTTTTCATCTCAAGGAATTCTCCTCGTCCTTGTCCGCCGCGTTCTTATGTGACCAGACGTTTGTCAATACGGGTATCCTGTGTACATACCCCCCCCCTTCCCAAAAAAAAAAAAAGAAAAAAAGGAGCATAAAGAAAAAATAAAAGAAAGCAGTGGAACAGGAGTAAATTGTAAAATGCACATCTCACGCTGAGTCCTCTATCACTCCTGCCATTGAGATGCTAAACGCAGTTTTACCTCTTTGCGGCCACTAATCACTTGTGTTGAGTTTTAAGGTGAACCCCAGGACAATATACAAATCCTATTTACGCTTTCACCTAAATCTTCCATTCATGGAAAGTCTTCTTTTTTGTTTTTACGAGTTACCTTATACAAATGCTTCTATCTGCATGTGAAGGGGAAGGAGGAGATTCAGGGGTTTTGTACTGATGTAAATTTAATTATGCTGATTCCCTGGGTTGTAAAGTGTCCTCTTTTTATGGAGCCCTACAATGGTCCTAGTAAATACAGTACAGGTGTCCTGAGCACCGGGCGCTGCAGTAAAAGTGGAAAAGTGGTTATTAAACACCTGAAATAATAATGGAGAGGGTGGTATAAAGTACTGAAGGGGGATGATGGGACAATCAGCTGATGTCTGGACAATGCGGAACCTTTATGTACACCACGAGGTGACAGAGGACACATCTGCTTAAAGAGGTTTTTCAGTTTCAGAAAACCTCCGTCTTCAGTTTTGCTTAAAAAATAAAACAAATCTGAACTTTACTCTCCCTACCTTGGTCCAGCACTGAGTCTCTGTCGCTGCTCTCAGGGTCTGTTATTGTCTGCAGCGCTAACATAACATTAACAGTGCTGCAGCCAATCAGTTAGCACAACTGTTATGACCAGCTCCCGCTGTCAACTCTGGCAGACAATACCAGACACTGGACTCTCAACACTGGACCCGGGGAGGGTGCGTGTTTTTTTCTTTCTTTTTTTGCTAATTTTAAAAAAAATAAATAAACTTCAACATGGGGACTAGAGAACCCCTTTAAGGAAAATTAATGAAAAACAAAGGCATAAACTCCCGCCAGCATCCCCTGTAGATCCAGCACAGGATACTTCGAAGGGTAAGGTAGTGATGTCTGCTCTTTATGAAAATCACACTGAATGGTGTGATTGGCTGCAGCGGTCAGGTGACTAGCAGATGGGATGTCTATTTATGTTGATGATGCACGCTCTTCTAGACACCTGACTGCAGTCAATCACAGGCTTCAGCAATCCTGGTTTATTGTGCATGTGTTAAAGGCTTTGTGACGTCACCTGCAAGTCATGTGAAAAGTCCTGGTAAAATCCTTGATGCAGAAAACTTCAAATTTCAGAAAAAATGTTTACAGTCACTAGAAAGCAAAATATATTTATTTTTGAGATTCATTTCATGCACATGCAACAATCTGGCAGCCAGACGCCACTTTGCTGGATTAAAAAAAAAATTGGTAAGGGGTTAAAATAAATAAAAATAAGTAATACTCCCACGGCCCTCACCTTTTCTGTCCGGTCACCGATGTGGTCTAAACTGACCCAACTTTATGTCTCCCAGCATCTTTGGATTGGAGTTTCCTGCTTGTACTACTTTGCAACACCATGACGTACAACAAGCAGTAGCGTAGCCACCGGGCGGCAAAGGGGGCGGTCGCGCCAGGACCTGTGCTCTGATGGGCCCTCCTGGAGCTATGCTACTGATAACTGTATGGGCATGCACAGCACACCCATACAGTAGAAGTCTGCGCCAGAGCAGGGAGACTCGATCTCCCTGCACAGCCACCCAGCCGGTATTGGGGCCCGTGAGCAAGTTCAAATGGGCCCATCATCGCAAGTTCAACTGTTTCAGCTGGATGCCGATACAGTTGAAAGCAATTATGAGACATGGAGCCCATAATTCTGTGTCTGTTGTCACTAACAGCGGGCTCGATGATGTCATTACTTAGCACTGAGATGTGCGCGCACTCAGAGCAGAGGATGAGGCCTATGGAGGTGCATTATACTATATAGAGTCTGCCTATGGAGAGTGCATTATACTATATAGAGCCTGCCTATGGAGAGTGTATTATACTATATGGAGGTCTATGGGGATGCTTATACTATATAGAGTCTGCCTATGGGGAGTATATTATACTACATAGAGTCTGCCTATGAGGAGTGCATTATACTATATAGAGGCCTATGGAGAGTGCGTTATACTATATAGAGGCCTATGAGGAGTGCATTATACTATATAGAGGCCTATGGGGAGTGCATTATACTATATTGAGGACTATCTGGTGCATTATACTATATGTAGGATATTTAGGGGGCCATCATACAGTGAGGGGATTACAGTGTGGTGGCCATCATACAGTGTTGGAGCCATCAAACAGTTTGGGGGCTGCTAAGGGGTCAGTATACTGTGTGAGTGGTACTATACAGTGAGAGGGAATTTTACTATGTATAAGAGACCATCATACTGTGTAGAGGGGAGCTTTACAGGGGGGAGACTCCGGACATTATTGTAAAGTGGGCACTTATTGTTATAGGGTAACTCAGGTTATTGTAACTATCAAAAGAGCACACAGAGAGCTTTATTACTTTCTAGGTGGCAAAATATTAGCACTGTTTTAGGTCACTTGCACACTGCATTGCTATATTCTAGAGGATTGTTTTACCATCTAGAGAGCAGACAGTACCCCACAGTAGGTGAATGAGGAGGAGAGGTGAGTATTGTATTTTTTTTTTAAATTATGGAGAGTGCATTATACTGTATGGAGGCCTATGGAGGTGAATTATACTCTATACAGGTCTATGAGGAGTGCAATACACTATGTACAGTCTGCCTATGGGGAGTGCATTATATTATATGGAGTCTGCCTATGGAGAGTACATTATACTATTTAGAATCTGCGTACAGAGGGTGCATTATACTATATAGAGTGTGCCTATGGAGATGCATTATACTATATAGAGTCTGCCCATGGAGCGTGCATTATGCTATACAGAGTCTGCATATGTGGATGCATTATACAATACAGAGTCTGCCTATGGGGAGTGCATTATACTATATAGAGTCTGTCTATGGGGAGTGCATTATACTATATGAAGGCCTATGGAGGTGAATTATACTCTATACAGGTCTATGAGGAGTGCATTATATTATGTACAGTCTGCCTATGGGGAGTGCATTATATTATATGGAGTCAGCCTATGGAGAGTACATTATGCTATTTAGAGTCTGCGTATGGAGGGTGCATTATACTATATAGAGTGTGCCTATGGGGATACATTATACTATATAGAGTCTGCCCATGGAGTGTGCATTATACTATACAGAGTCTGCATATGTGGAGTGCATTATACCAGAGGTCCCCAATTCCAGTCCTCAAGGCCCACCAACAGGTCATGTTTTCAGGATTTCCTTTGCATTGCACAGGTGATGCAATTATTACCTGGGCAAGACTAAGGAAATCCTGAAAACATGACCTGTTGGTGGGCCTTGAGGACTGGAGTTGGGGACCTCTGCATTATACAATACAGAGTCTGCCTATGGGGAGTGCATTATACTATATAGAGTCTGCCCATGGGGGTGCATTATACTATATAGAGTCTGCCTATGTGGAGTGCATTATACAATATAGAGGCATATGGGGAGTGCGATATACTATATGGAGGCCAATGGGGGTGCGTTATACTATATATATACAAATATAGGGAGTGCATTATAATATATAGAGTATGCCTATTGGGAGTGTATTATATTATAGAGAGCCTGTCTATGGGGAGTGCATTATACTATATAGAGGCATATGGGAAGCGCAATATGCGATATAGAGGCCTATGGAGAGTGCATTTTACTATAGAGGCCTATAGGGTGTGCATTATACTACATGTAGACATATGGGGAGTGCATTATAATATACATAGGCATATGGGGAGTGCATTACACTTTAAAGAGGCCTATGGGGAGTGCATTATACCATACTGAGGACTATCATACAGTGTGGGGATTAAAGTGATGGAGCCATCACACAGTGTGTGAGACAGTGCAGGGTCTTTGCATAGTGTTGGAGCCATCGTGCAGTTTGGGGGCTACTAAGGGGTCAGAATACTGTGTGGGTACTATACAGTGGGGGGGCATATTATTATGTTAAAGAGTGCATGATACTGTGTATAGGGGAGCTGTGCAGGGGGAGACTCAAGACATTATTAAATGTTAAGTTAGCACTTATTGTTATAGGGGAACTCAGGTTATTGTGACTGTCAAAGGGGCACAAAGAGTATTATTACTTTTTAGGGGGCAAAATTGGGCACTGTTTACTAGGGCATGTGCACAGGGCATTACTATTTTCTAGACGGTAGTCTTACCATCTAGAGGCACATAGTAGATGCAGTAATAGGGACACATATGGCAGCAGCGGCTCAGTATTGGGGTATCAGGTGCAGTAATAGGGACTAGTGTTGAGCATTCCGATACCGCAAGTATCGGGTATCGGCCGATACTTGCGGTATCGGAATTCCGATACCGAGATCCGATATTTTTGTGATATCGGGTATCGGTATCGGAAGTGTAAAATAAAGAATTAAAATAAAAAATATTGTTATATTCACCTCTCCGGCGGCCCCTGGACATCAGCGGGAGGATCCGGCGTCCGGCACGGCTTCTTTCTTCAAAATGCGGGCCTTCAGGACCTGTGGAATGACGTCCCGGCTTCTGATTGGTCGCGTGCCGCCTATGTGACCGCCACGCGACCAATCAGAAGCCGCGACGTCATTCCTCAGCTAAAGTCCTAGAATGAGCGCCTTTTAGGACCTGAGGAATGACGTCGCGGCTTCTGATTGGTCGCGTGGCGGTCACATGGGCGGCACGCGACCAATCAGAAGCCGGGACGTCATTCCACAGGTCCTGAAGGCCCGCATTTTGAAGAAAGAAGCCGTGCCGGACGCCGGATCCTCCCGCTGATGTCCAGGGGCCGCCGGAGAGGTGAATAACACAATATTTTTTATTTTAATTCTTTATTTTACACTTTAATATGGATCCCAGGGCCTGAAGGAGAGTTTCCTCTCCTTCAGACCCTGGGATCCATGAGGATACATTCCGATACTTGATGTCCCATTGACTTGTATTGGTATCGGATATCGGTATCGGCGATATCCGATATTTTTCGGGTATCGGCCGATACTATCCGATACCGATACTTTCAAGTATCGGACGGTATCGCTCAACACTAATAGGGACACATACGGCAGCAGCGGCTCAGTATTGGGGTATCAGGGGCAGTAATAGGGACACATACAGCAGCAGCGGCTCAGTATTGTGGTATCAGGTGCAGTAATAGGGACACATACGGCAGCAGCGGCTCAGTATTGGTATCAGGGGCAGTAATAGGGACACATACGGCAGCAGTGGCTCAGTATTGGGGTATCAGGTGCAGTAATAGGGACACATACAGCAGCAGCGGCTCAGTATTGGTATCAGGGGCAGTAATAGGGACACATACGGCAGCAGTGGCTCAGTATTGGGGTATCAGGTGCAGTAATAGGGACACATACGGCAGCAGCGGCTCAGTATCGGGGTATCAGGTGCAGTAATAGGGACACATACGGCAGCAGCGGCTCAGTATTGGTATCAGGGGCAGTAATAGGGACACATACGGCAGCAGTGGCTCAGTATTGGGGTATCAGGTGCAGTAATAGGGACACATACGGCAGCAGCGGCTCAGTATCGGGGTATCAGGTGCAGTAATAGGGACACATACGGCAGCAGCGGCTCAGTATTGGGGTATCAGGTGCAGTAATAGGGACACATACGGCAGCAGCGGCTCAGTATTGGGGTATCAGGTGCAGTAATAAGGACACATACGGCAGCAGCGGCTCAGTATTGGGGTATCAGGGGCAGTAATAGGGACACATATGGCAGCAGCGGCTCAGTATTGGTATCAGGGGCAGTAATAGGGACACATACGGCAGCAGCGGCTCAGTATTGGGGTATCAGGTGCAGTAATAGGGACACATACGGCAGTAGTGGCTCAGTATTGGGGTATCAGGTGCAGTAATAGGGACACATACGGCAGCAGCCACTCAGTATCGGGGTATCAGGTGCAGTAATAGGGACACATACGGCAGCAGCGGCTCAGTATTGGGGTATCAAGTGCAGTAATAGGGACACATACGGCAGCAGCGGCTCAGTATTGGGGTATCAGGGGCAGTAATAAGGACACATATGGCAGCAGTGGCTCAGTATTGGGGTATCAGGGGCAGTAATAGGGACACATACGGCAGCAGCGGCTCAGTATTGGGGTATCAGGGGCAGTAATAAGGACACATACGGCAGCAGCGGCTCAGTATTTGGGTATCAGGTGCAGTAATAAGGACACATACAGCAGCAGCGGCTCAGTATTGGGGTATCAGGGGCAGTAATAGGGACACATATGGCAGCAGTGGCTCAGTATTGGGGTATCAGGGGCAGTAATAAGGACACATACGGCAGCAGCGGCTCAGTATTGGGGTATCAGGGGCAGTAATAGGGACACATACGGCAGCAGCGGCTCAGTATTGGGGTATCAGGTGCAGTAATAGGGACACATATGGCAGCAGCGGCTCAGTATTGGGGTATCAGGTGCAGTAATAAGGACACATACGGCAGCAGTGGCTCAGTATTGGGGTATCAGGGGCAGTAATAGGGACACATACGGCAGCAGCGGCTCAGTATTGGGGTATCAGGTGCAGTAATAGGGACACATACGGCAGCAGCGGCTCAGTATTGGGGTATCAGGGGCAGTAATAGGGTCACATTCGGCAGCAGCGGCTCAGTATTGGGGTATCAGCAGGATGAGGAATTTGTTCAGGTTGGGCATAGATGGAGCAAGAAATGTGAGAAGTCACATGTGTTTGTTGTAATCTCTGCAGCAGAGTCCTGGCTGGAGAAGTTGTCGTGTCGGTCTGGGCCAGATAGAAAATACAGGAAAAGTATAGAGATTATTTTCAGTAACAGCGCTGTTATCCACTGAGGGTCTCCTACATCCACTATTACACCATAGTTGTAATCAGGGTTACCTGATTAGAGGCTCCCTCAGAAGTTTTGCTGTTCCTGAATCAAAACCCTAGCGACGCCTCTGCATACATCACAGCATCATCAGTGCAGAAGACACCAAAAATGTTCAGCGCCAAAAACTGGCGAACATGGCTGAGAAAAGATCACTCCAGTGACCAGATCAGAGGATGTCTGGAGTGGGACTGTGACCTCCGGAAAGGTAAAGGCCGGGAGAAGATAATTTTTCTAATTTTTTTTACTTGTTTATTTTCTTCTTGGTTTTGCAGCGACCTCACATTATAATAATGTACATTCGAGTTGCACGCATTAAATTAGAAGCAAATTAAACTTTCTGGACACATTTGAGCGAATCTGCAGAATTCAAATTTCATCGGTTTCACTCATCACTAATCATTATCCATGTAGCATAAGTCTCTTCCATGACCCTGTGCGGGCAGATAGCCATCTCTAATATAAGAGGGATTAGCCTATCCTATCTGGGGCCCTATGGAAAACCCCAAAATATGTCGTAAATCTAACGCAGCTGCCTCTCGAGGGCGCTATTGTATTTAGAAGGCACAGGTCCAAGAGTTTATGGAAGATGGCACTAAGATTTTGTTGGGTCATTAATAAAAAAAAACATCTGCAAAGGCAAAAGCTTGGTGTGGGATAATTGAAGGACACAAGGGCTCAGTACTGGTCCTGGAGTGGCCTTCGAAGATGGGTGGTGTGGGCCGGTCTTCTACCATTTTCAATGGAACCCATAGGTTTGATATAACCACTAAATGTATAGTCCTGTGAATACAAGCTGGATTTGTGATAACTTTTTAATTGTTGGATGTTCGACTGCTGGGAGTGGCACCAATTTACGGAAAGGGGCAGTGGAGAATCAATGCGCATACTCGACTGCCGCTCCATTCTTTATGATGCTGCCGATTGCTGCTTTTGGCTTTTTTCAACAGTTCTGTAGAGAATGGAGTGGAAAACGAGCGTCCAATTTGCCACATCATTTTGTAATGAGAATAGTAGTTTCCCGTTAGTGATAAAAATTCCTCATTCTGCTGATCGGTGAGGGTCCCATCATTCAGCCCTCCACCGATCAGCACGTTCTCACCTATCCTGTGAATAGATTGTAACTAGTGATGAGCGAACTTGTTGCTCGAGTTTTAATGAGCATGCTTGGGTGGTCTCAGAGTATTTTGGCATGCTCAGAGATTTAGTTTTCTTCACCACAGCTGCATGATTTGTGGCTGCTAGACAGGCTGAATACATGTGGGAATTCCCTAACAAATAGCCAACCTCCACATGTATTCAGGCTGTCTAGCGGTCGCAAATCATGCAGCTGCGATGAGGAAAACTAAATCTCCGAGAAAGCCAAAATACTCGGAGGGCACCCGAGCATGCTCAGGAAAATGAGCAACGAGTATACTCGCTCATCACTATCTTGTTAACAACCTTTTAATTCATGGGTAGGGCACTTGCCCACCAAGATATATAATAAAATAAATGAAAATTCTAGACTTTAATTGGCTACACAATTCCCAGAGTCATGTAAAATCCGAATGCTCGACGTGAATTCACTATTGTATTACGTTAATGTGAAAAATACCTTGACGGGGCTCGGCTGACAGCGTCAGTTAGACTTGAAATCCCGCTCCTGCTGTGGTCCAGAATGGATCCAAAAAAACTCACCGGGCCGGCTGCCCAAAATGCCAACTGATCTTCAGCATATTCTTTCCAGCCTCGACACCTGACTTTTTGGCTCAGGTCTTTAAGTCCTTGTTCCTGGCTGCGCCCGTCGCTGGCTGTTGTGGCAGCTGTTAAATTGACGACTTTGGTGTTTGGTCAAATTTTCTGTTTGGACAACTTACTCATGTAAATGTCATGCGGGCCTGAGTCACACTTGTTTTTCGGGAGGTGGATGGGGGGGAGCGGAGAGGAATGTGATATTTTATATTATTAGGAGATTTTTGAAAACCGTTTCTTCTAATGCGGAACTGTGAAATACATTGCTGAAGTCAAATAGGCGCTCGGAGTATGGAATTAGACTCTCATACACTTTTCATGAACCGGGCAAGGAACATATATCAACAGTGGCAGCTAAGTGACAAACGTAATGTGATATTCAACAAGCTCGTACCGAGACTTTCCAGCGGTGGATCTGTAGCGTCTGTTTAGACGTCAGGTGGCGGACTAAGGAAATAAAACACAAGAGGCATTAAAAGGGTTAATTAAAACTTTTTCCATTTTGCCGCGGCACTCATTCATCAGGACTGGAGTTTTGTACACTGACCTTGATCAGAAGTACACTGGAGTAAGATGCCCAAAATTCAATAAGAGTGGACCTCTCAAAGGGGTATTAAGTTTAAAAGTTTCCCCTATCTGTTGGATGGGAGATAACTTCCTGATCGCTGCGGGTCTGACCATTGGGACCCCCACCAATCCAGAGAACCGGCCTTGTATGGCTGTCAATCAAGTGTACTGCTGCTCCATCCAGTATTTTGGGAGTGCCGAATACCATCTGAACTATCTCCAGCAGTGCCATTAAGGCTAGTGTCACTCAACTGTTCGTCTCTCGTCCGGGAAAAATCAGTCCGATAACGTTTCTCCGCCTATTCCATTTTGTCTGTCCGTGAAAATCGGACTGCACTCGGTGTCATCCAACTGCGGTACAATGTGTTCCATAGACTTGCATGGATGAGTGCGATCTGCTACTTTTTTCATGAGATCACTCGGTCAGAGCACAAAATTGGACATGTGGACGGCCTCATTGAATAAAAATGAGTACAAGTGGTACCCGTCAAAACTATGGATGGCACTCGTCCGACTTATACGGTTGTCTGCGCGAACCCGAAGAGTGTATGGACCAACAGTGCACTTGATTGATCAACACTCCATTCACACCGGGACTCTTCAGAGCCCTGATTCTCAAGATCAATGGAAGTCCCAAAGGTGGGATCGCCAGCAATGGAGAATTCATCCTATGGAAAGGGGATAACGTCCAAACTTGAGGATACTCCTTTAATAAATTTGGCACATCTTTGAGCTGTCACAAGAAATGGAGACAAGATGTGAAGTAGAAAACAGGCGTAATCTGGCGCAGAGGAGATCTGGGCCCGATTCATCCTTTGCATTATTTCTTAAGTTGCTTTACTTTCTTGTCTTTCCTCTTGTGGCATTCGTTGACATTTTTTGGCTCCAAGTTCTTCAAACGTGGTTTTGCGCAAAATAAAATATACGGTATTCTTTATTTTTGTCTTTAAACTCTTTTAGCGCAACAAGACCCACGTTCTGCTAAAACTTTGCAAAAATTGCACACAAAAAAAATAAAAAAAATAAGGCCTCTTCAGGGAGGACTAAAGTACATTTCCATGAAATTTTTATTTATTTCTTCTTCTTCTTATTATTATTATTATTATTAATAATAATAAATTATTATTAGGAAAAACATGTGGTAACTCCAAACCCTGCCTAAATTGATGAACATAAAAACAAAAGGCGGACACATGTAAAATATATTTACAATAAACAGCCCCCAAATTTAAAAAGTATAAGGCACCAATGAAAAGCTAGAGGGGATAAAAAGGTGCAAATGCAATAATGCTGCGTGTCATTTTTGAATATTTTAGAATTATGAATGCAGCTCTGGAGTATAATACTGGATGTAATTGCCTTTACTGTTGACCAGTCAAAGAAATACCAGGCAAAGTATGGCGTTGTGCCTGGTAAACAATAATGAGCATGTGAGTCCTTAATTAAGCAGATTGATTCGGGTGTCAGTAGTCTACCTCCACCGATTATATAATCCTGCCTATTAGCTAATGAACCAAAATTTTATGTACAGTGTCTTGTGAAAGTATTCACCCCCTTGGCTCTTTACCTATTTTGTTACATTACAACCTGTGTGCAAATATCTTTGTAATTAGATTTGTGTGTGATGCATCAGCACTGAATAGAAGTTAGTGAAGTGAGAAAAATGTAGGCATAAATTAAAATTATGGGGTCAAATGACTAAAAACTGGCATGTGCACATATATTCACACCTTTTGCTATGAAGCCCCTAAACATTTCTGGTGCAAGCAGTTCCCTTCAAAAGGGCTCCTACTCACTTGGGAGCAACTCGGATGAGTCTCGCAGGTTTAAAACCCGGCTCTGCACCCGGCACTCGCATCGGAGCATACGACCGCATAGGAATACATGCAGCCGCACACTTCGCTCCTCTGTGCCAGGTGCAGTGCCGGATATTGCCATGCGAAACTCATCCAAGTCTCACGCAAGTGAGTAGGAGTCCCATGCTTAGTGACAGGACGTCCACCTGTGTACAATCTAAGAGTGACATGTCTGTCAGTATATGCACTTTACCTTTTCTGAAAGGCCACAGAGGATGCAACACCATTAACAAGAAGCACCACTAACCCAACACCACCATGAAGACCAAGGAGATTTCCAAACACCACCATGAAGACCACAGAGATCTCCAACCACCACCATGAAGACCAAAGAGATCGCCAAACAACACCATGAAGACCAAGGAGATCTCCAAACAAGTCAGGGACAAAGTTGTTGAGAAGTACAAGTCGGAGTTGGGTTATAAAAAATATCCCAATCTCTGATGATCCCCCGAAGCACCATCAAATCTATTATTGTCAAATGAAAAGAACATGGTACCACAACAAACCTGCCAAAAGAGGGCTGCCCAACAAAACTGTCAGCCCGGGAAGGAGGGCATTAATCAGAGAGGCAGCAGAGAGACCAAAAGTAACCCTGAAGAAGCTGAAGAGTTCCCAAGCAGAGACTGGAGTATATGTCCATACGACCACAATAAGCCATACACTCCATAGAGGTGGCCTTTATAGAAGAGTGGGCAGATAAAAGCCTTTACTTACACACAAACATTGTAGGGCTCATTTTGAGTTTGTCATGGCATGTGGGAGACACCCCAAATATATGAAGGAAGGTGATGCGGTCAGATGAGACCAAAAACAGAACTTCTTGGCCACCAAGGTACATGCCATGCCTGACGCCATACAAACACAGCTCATCACCCCAAGAACACCATCCCAACAGTGAAACATCGTGGTGGCTGCAATATGCTGTTGGGATATTTTTCAGCAGCAGGGACAAGGAAAATTATCCGAGTTGAGGGGAAGATGGATGGTGCGAAATACAGGGACATTCTTGAGCAAAACCTGTTTCAGTTTGTCATTGATTTGAGACTGGGACAGAGGTTCACCTTCCAACGAGACAATGACCCAAAGCGTACTAATGGAGCAACACTCGAGTGGTTAAAGGGGAAACATGTAAATATTTTGGAGTGGCCTAGTCAAAGCCCAGACCTTAATTCAATTGAGAATCTGTGGTCAGACTTGAAGATCGATGTTCACCAGAGGAAACCATCTAACGTGAAGGAGCTGGAGCAGTGTTGCCTTGAGGAATGGACAAAAAAAAAATCGCAGTGGAAAGCTTATAGAGACGTATCCAAAGTGATTTACAGCTGCAATTGTTGCAAAGTACTGGCTTTAGGGGGGGAATAGTTATGCACATTGAAGTTTTTACTTATTTTGTCCTTTTTGTTGTTTGCTTCTCAATAAAAAAAGAAATCCAAACGTTCACAGTTGTACGCAGGTTCTTTACATGAACTGACCCCCCCAAAAAAACAGGTTGTGAGGTAACAAAACTCAAAAAATCCCAAGGGGGTGAACACTTTCACAAGTCACTGTATGTATCCTGCCTGGATAAGGGGGTTGTTGGGGTCTCCTTTTTTCCTAGAACAACGTCACCATTGTCCATTGGCTGCACTCAGAAATGCAGCTCAACCCCATTCGTTTGAATAGGACCAAGCTGCAATACCAAGCGCAACCTATGTAGAAAAGTGGCGCTGTTTCTGGATCTTTTTTTTATCTCTTCCAACCTTCTTCTGAAGGGTTAAAACCACTATTTGTACCTTAGTCCCTGCATCTGAAAGCTTCTTCTTAACACTTTCATCTCCAGATCGCTCGGAAAGGTCAACGTCGACGAGAAGGTTTGTGACTCAAGGTTGTTATTTTTTTTTATTATTTCTGATATTATTTGATTAATTTTTGGTATACACACAGCTCTGCAATATGTATATATTTAATGCATCCCATGACAGAGCTGTGATGTGAGGACAGACGGGATGCGCCGGAGAACATATGGCTGCAGAGGATTTTTACACATTTGCTTTATCACAGATTGAAAGCAGAGATCTCTACTGAAGAATATTACAAGTTGTCTCACAAGCAATGAGAAAATTGACATTCCCTGGAAATGAGAAAAGGAGGAAAAAAATAAATAAAAAATAGTGCATGGAAGGTTTCGGCATTGAGGGCAATCACTTTTTATGAGATTACACGCAGTTGTACTTGCTCGACCCTTAACGCCGTATCTACCTGATATTATCTCGGACCCCGCGCGTCTTCGCTACGAGCCTTAGAAATTCCAGATGAATATAAAGAAAGTCAAATCCACACAATGCAAACACTTTATGGCAATTCTGTAAAACTTTGTAAAAAAAATAAAATAAAATGGATTTTTGACTGCCATGTCCTTCATATACTGGCATGTTGTACAGCAATGCTGCACTACAGACACCTTGAAGGGATATTCCACCTTCGTGTGCAATTTTGTCTGCACAACTTGCACAAAATCTTTTGTACAGAAACAAACAGTGGTGCATTAGTTTGTGAACCCTTCAGAAATTTCCATATTTCTGCATGAATGTGACATAAAACTCCATGAGATTCTAAAAGTAGATAAACAACCAAATCAAAGAAAGGAAGTCACAAATCTCAGACTTTGACATTTTTTTATTGTGTGCCACAGATGGTATAAGTCTTCATACTGTAATGCAGTGTCTTTCTTTCTTCACATATAAGGCTACGATCCCACAATGAGTTTTTAGTAAGTTTTTGATGTTACAGATTTTTTGCATACATTCAGTAAAATAGGTTACTTGCATTTTTAAAAAAAATATGCAGCGTAAAAAAAACTCAATAGAAAACTCATTTTTGGAACTTTGCTTAACTTTTCTTGTTTAAATCAAAAAGATCTAATTTGTTCTGATACATCTGTAAAAAAATTTGTTCCAATATCCTTCTGACTTGTCTTGGTGATATTTAACAAACTGCAGACAGGCTATAATGTTTATTTTTGGAGAGCAGTGGGTTTCTCCATGCAATCCTGCCATGCACACCAGTGTTGTACATGCCTTCCTGATGGTGGACTCATGAATATTACGGTAGCTAAAGTGACAGAGGCCTTTAGTTGCTTAGATGTCATCTTGGGTATCTTTGAGATCTCACAGGTTATTGTAAGCCTTGGTCTTGAATTTCCTCCATTTACACACCATCTGTGTCATGCCGTAAGTGGCGTTAAAGGGGCAGGACGGCGTACTGGGACTCGCACCTGTCGCTACCACTTTAATGGGGCCCTGGCTTTCCCTTATCTCAGGGGTACCTATGATGGTTAGGAGGCCCGAGCCGCCAGCGTATCCCTGTCTCCTGTGCAGGCCCTATCAGTGGCCCCCTCTCCCCCCAAAGGAGGTGGACTGCACCAGTGTAATAATACAACAAATAACAGGGTATACAGACAAGGTAACTAAAAGTCTCAAACTCACCAAATGCTCACACAACCACAGAGGAAACACAGAGAAGGGAATACCGGGAATAAACTAGGAAGAAAAACAGGTTAAACATGCAACCAAAACCGCAGACACCAATCTCTGTAAATAAACCTCCAACACCAACACTACGCTCCTTCAACCTCCAAGCCAGGCAGTAGAACTGATCACTGACAATAGCTGAAGACAGGACTGGGTCTATATAGAGGATCAGATTACAAAATCCACTTCAGCTGAGACCCAGCTCTCAGCAACTCAGCAATAAGGTTAACTCCTGCACTGCTGGCACAAAGCAGCCAGGTCAGAATATAGGTGAAGAGCTTCTGTTCACTGCATGTGAACGAGGCCCAGAGCGCTGCGGTTCTCTGGAACCTCTCTGCCACGGTAGCCCGGTGACAATCTGTCTGACTGTTGTTTCGAGAACTTCAAACTCTTTAGAAATTGTTTTCTAAAGAAGAAACGTTTCCGGAGCACTTTTTGCCCCTGGTATTTTTTTTTTGTTTTTTTTCCAGCATTTGTGTCGGGTTTTTTTTTCCAACAATGATGTAACTGCTATCGGTTTTTGAAGCAAAAATACTAGCAAAAACGCTCAAAAAATATGCCCAGGCATCCTTTGAGCGTTGACTTCTATTATAAAGTCTAGAGCGTCCTCATAGAGGAAGCCGCCTGAACAATGGTGCGCTCACGTCTTTTACCAGATTGAAATCTTAAGAGGTTTAAAGACACTTAAAATCCAGAACAAATGAACAGCAAGTCGTTCTGACATAGAAATACAAGCGGTCGTTCATTTGAGCGTTTAGCTTGTGCTTTTTCAGGTGGTTTCTGGAGCAGATCCACCTGAAAAAGACTGTGTGTGCACATATCCTAAGGGTATGTTCACTCGTGTTGTTTTTGTAATGTTTTTTGCTGCATATTTTACGCAGTGTATTTGGTGCATAAAATATGTAGCGTTTCACAGTATCAGCATAATCGATGGGATGAAATCTCCTGTGCACGCTGGCTGGGCAGCACCGTGGTGCAGTGGTTAGCACAGCAGCCTTGCAGCGCTGGAGTCCTGGGTTCAAACCCCAGCAAGGACAACATCTGCAAAGAGTTTGTATGTTCTCTCCGTGTTTGCGTGGGTTTCCTCCGGGCACTCCGGTTTCCTCCCACATTCCAAAGACATACTGATAGGGAATCTAGATTGTGAGCCCCATTGGGGACAGCGATGATAATGTGTGCAAAACTGTAAAGCGCTGCGGAATATGTTAGCGCTATATAAAAATAAAGATTATTATTATTATTTTATTTTTATTTTTTTCGGTATGTTTTTTGAGCCCTGCCACGTTTTAGCCAAGGTGCAGCAAGTCATTTCTTTCAGTGTTTTTGGAGAAGTTTTCAATCAACAAGAATTAGTAAAAAATGGGCCTAAAAACATGACAAAAAAAAGCACTTACTGCAAAAACTATAAACATACTCAAGGCAAGTCCACTACAGTGGGGTGGTTTTGGCAGGTGCACTCAGCACCGGGGGGAACCATCCTGGATGACACCCATGTTCCCCAGTAGGGTTTCTCCTGATGCGTCGGCCCCTGTACGGCTCAGTATTGAGCCGCTATAACATGATCTCGTAGATGACTTATGTCTTACGTCCCGTAGAATTAACTAAAACCATTACTTTCTCCAGACATGTTTTCTCTAAGTAAAAATCCGATCCGCGGTTGTTTATCTGTGATAAATTGAGCTGACGGAGATTCCCGGAACTGAAATCATTTGTAACTATCAGAAAGCTAATGATTATTTCCCGTAAATGTACCTTTTAGACCAATATTACAGTATTTATTTACATGCGGCGTTTATCAGAGTTGAGAGGGGAAGACGGATTGACCGGGGAGATAGTGTCGTTCCGAGGCTCGGTGACCTCCTGTGCGACTTTATCAATGCCCTCTGGGCTATTGTAAAGCGGGAGAATGAGCGCAGCTCTGAAGCTTTTTAGTGAGGACAAGATTTACGAGCGTACATAAAGGAACAGAGTCGGCCTTATTTCTTAACGTTTACAATGGCAGAAATAAATGTTTTCTGTGTCACAACCAGAGGAATGGATCATAAATGTCTTTAATTAACGACGCCGCGGTTCATATTTGGGTTCCTTCACGAAGCTGCACGGAGGTAATAAAAAACCCGGGATCATTGCCGGAAATGGTTTAAAGGCAAATCGCCCACTGAAAATAACACCATATCTTGTCCTAATTGACCATTCTGGCAATGCTTAAAGGGGTAGTCCACTACTAGGATGACCTCTTCTAGATCAAAATGTTTGGCACCCATAAAATAATAAAGCTTGTACTATCCTCCCGTGCTGACGCCATTCTCACGGTGTCAGCACTCGCGGTCCCGGAGCTCTTGTGCGGTTACTGTGACACGTGACGCCGGCACCCAATCAGAGCTGGCGTCATTGTCCCCGCCTCCAGACAAATCAAACATGAAAAGGAAGTTTGGGCTGCAGCTAATCTCGGACTTCCTCTTCCTGCACAATTCAACAGGAGGCGGGGATAGTAACGCCAGCTCTGATTGGACGCCAGCATCACGTCACAATAACCGCACAAGAGCTCTGGGAGATGTGGTGCCAACACCACGGGAATAGCGCCAGCACCGGAGGTTAGTATAAACTTTATTATTTTATCTGAGACAAGTGTGGGGTATGAGAAGAAGTTGTCCAAGTAGTGGACAATCTCTTTAAAGGAGTTTTTTTGGTTTAAGAAAACCCTTGTCCAAAAATTGCAGTTTGATTAGAAGGCAAACGAATTGTTCTTTATTCATCCTCCCCAGCTCGAATCTTGAGTCTCTGCTATTGTCTTCAGGGCTGACAGATTGACAGCACTGCAGCCAATCACTTTGCTCAGTATCTCGTACAGTCAACCTTTGGCAGAGCTGCACAACTCACTGATTGGCTGCAGCACTGTCAACAGGCACTGGGAGCATTGTACTGCCGTGTCACTTCAACGGGTCCCGTTGAAGCGCTGACATAGGCGCGAAACGGCCGTCGTCACATCCTGCTCACCTCCTTTCCTGCTCCACCGTCCCGGGCCGTGAACGAGATGGCTTTTTAAACTGCAATAAAGAATTTGTACCACACTTGGATCGGTGAGTGTTGCCGTATTGTTCTTCACATTTCCTGATAGTTTACTTTTCTCTATACGAGCACCTCTACCGTGATGTCAGGTTCACGCTTATAACTGGAGGGACCGCTGTCAGTCCTTGATCCGGCAGCAGCTGTGTGGTCGTGCATTTTTTCTTCTTTTTGTGTTGTTGCCCATGCACATGCATGCTCGGATTAACAGAGGGTGCATGTGTTTTCAATGAAGCAACCTGCTGTCAGACAGAGAACAAAAGGATCGAGCTTTGAAATGAAACATTCCTCATTCTCATCTCTGACTAAGGCGGAATCGGAAGCCCCCGCAAACATTAGATAGCCCGTCGGTTCCTAGGAGCGCGTATTATAAACCTCATGAAAATGATTAGAGCTGAGAAATCCTCATAAATAATTGCATTTATTTTAATTCTACCTCCATTGTAAGGCAAAGAAAATTAATTGGAAAGAAATCAGAGTTTTACGTCGCGTTTCTTCCTCCGCCGCAGAATCAGTAACAGGTAACTAGTCCCAAAGAAATTTATGTTAATTTCACAAATTAGGAGAAACGTCTCCGAGTAATCAAGCTACAAGCCGACACAATAGGTTTACATCTTCAGATGCTGTAACAAGGTACAGCTTCTTCGTAGAGATAAAGGCAAAAAAAAAAAAACGAGAACGCACCGAGGTCGATTTCAGTTCTCTGTCTAAAATGCTAATTAATTTTATGGGTAAGAATTTTCTTTCTAGTCGTTGCTATGAAATCAGATTTAATTTTTTTTTTTTTTTTTGCGGTTTAAAGATTTGACATTTCAAGCAATCTGTAACTTATTATAAGCTTATTTCTAATGAAGAATATTTTAAAAAATATATATAAAAAATAAAATAAAAAATAGTTTGTAACGTAATTGGTGATTCGACCAAATGCATTGTAGTCGTCTTCGATGCAAGGCAATAAATTGAAATTTTAAGGGATGATAGAAATAGCTATAAAGGGTGGGGGTGGGGGGGAAAGAAGCCTTTAAAATCTAATTTGCTATGCACCACAGTAGGCCGATGGAAGCCATGGAAGACCCTTTATTGAGTTCCAATCTCCGAAAGGTATTTAGGTAGAAGAGGATGTTAAACAGACCCCCTGCGCTGATGCTCGGAGCAAAGACGACAGGAAACAGAGGATATGATTGTGTCCTCATTTTATTAACCAATCGAAAAGCCCACCTTAGGCTATGTGAGGCATGACAAAAATGACACCAAGCCCCCATCGTGACACAGTGGCGGGTGATGATCAGTAGTATGTATGGTTGGGGACAGAGAAACATATTCACTCCTCCAGGTGGACCTTTTCAAATTCCAATCAAGTGAGGCAACTGGAAAATTGGTACGGGATTTCACCAGATTCCAGAGGGATGGACATCAAAAGCCGGCATGAAATAAAGGCCAGTCAGGAGGCCCTAAAGCCTCAATTGTCATGGAGTTTTACACACAAAAAAGATCCCAAGAGTGAAACCTATGACATCCCCGCGGAGAAGATCAAAACTATAATCCACGGAGAAAGCCTTGAAAGGAAAGCAAAATTATTTAACAAATTCACAGTCGTAAAGAAAAACAAAAAAGTTGTTGGCCATTAGGAGAGTAACAAACACCACAACAACGTCATTAGCAACACAACAAAAAAACTCCCAGGCTCTGAAGGTAGGACCTCCGCTGAGAGCAATAAAGATCCTTTAATTGAAAGGAAGACCAAAAAAAACATGTTGGGGAAACAAGCAGGGAAATGGGTGGAAGAGTAATGCAGAATGTTATTCCATCTGGAATCAACAGTGTTTTCAATCCTCTGGATTATCGGAGGTTTGTAAAAAAATATGTTTTTTTGGGGGGATTGAGATAAAAATCTGGAAAACAATGCAAAACAAAATATTAGAAAATATTAATGGGGTTCACATCAATGACAGTAAAAATTAGAAATAGATCCCTCACGTGGTTCTCTATGGGGAAAAAAGCTCAATCCTGCTTGTAAATATTGCAAAAAACATTAGTTCATAATATTCGTTTTCTAGCTTGGTGGTCAAATGCCAAATTTGCAACCGGGGTACACCGACAGCACCAGTAACTTAAAGCAATTTTCTCAACTTGAGAACGCGGTTGTGGAATGCCCTGTAAGAATGGAGCAGAAGACGCAGATGTGTTTTATCGCTTCGTTTATTACCTAAGGAAATTCTGGAGATAGACAAGTGTACCCCACTATTTCCAACAATCCCACAGACACTAATATTAGTGGTGGCACACATGAACCGCCAATATTTCATTCCAATAAGGGACTTCAAAGCGCCCTATATATATGGAGCAGAACCGCGCATGTGCACCACCGCACTGTTTATGGTCTATGGGGATTATGGAGATAAACGAGTGTACCCTACTATTTCCAACAGACACTAATATTAGTGGTGGCACACATGAACCCTCAATATTTCATTGCAATAAGGGACTTCAAAGCGCCCTATATATATGGAGCAGAACCGCGCATGTGCACCACCGCACCGTTTATGGTCTATGGGGATTCTGGAGATAAACGAGTGTACCCCACTATTTTCGACAGACACTAATTTTAGTGGTGGCATACATGAACCCCCCCACTATTTCATTTCAAAAAGGGACTTCATAGCACCCTGTATATATGGAGCAGATCCGCACATGAGCACCACCGCACCGTTTATGGTCTATGGGAATTCTGGAGATAAACGAGTGTACCCCACAATTACTAATAGTCCACTTCTCGTGAGCTGCCACCACTCCATTCTAATAAGGAACTTCAGAGCCGCGTTCTTGGGATCTGTGAAGGTCCCAGCAATCAGACCCCGAACTATGACCAAGTGGGTAGATAATAACTTGCTAAAATGGGACACTCTCTTTAAAGTATTGCTCTCCTCTTAAGACTTTGTGCACTCCAGGCAGCATGATCCACTAGCTAAACCACTAATTCATTGTGCTTTTCCAACAATATTCTTAGTATGGATTATCAATGTATCATTGGAGGGGGACCAATCAGTGTAACCAGTGAGAAGCTGCAATGTTCCATAGCGCCACTTCCATACATGTGTCGGTGCCTGGTACTGCAGCTTCGTTTACTTGGATAGGGCTGAGCTGTAGGACCAGGCACAGTCACGTGTTGAAACGGCATTGTGTCCCGTGCAACAATGAAGGCTCCATAGTGCTCCTCCGAGTGCCATGGTCCTCACTTATTTCTTCATGGCCTATCTTTAGCATGAATGTGAGATAAGAGATAATGATATCTGTCTCATGCGTGAATCTCCCATGAGGACTGTACACAAAGCAGAATTACAAATGCTTCCACCTGTACCTTGTGCACCGCACCATCCATTACAGCCCAGCTAGGTAATCTCATCCATCCTGCATCCAACCTGGTCGGAGCTGGATTATTCCAATGAGCGTCACCATGCACCGAGCACGGGGACAAATGCACAGACCTAGTCATCCCTTCCCAACCACCTGAGATCAGCTGCTGATTTCATTGCTCGGGGATAACAGACCCCATGTGCAGAACGAGAGACCACCTCTATATCTCGCAGCATTATTATGAATACTAGAATAAACCGCAGCTGAGATTTGTCACATGTGCAGAGCAGTCAGAGATGGGACAGGAAAAGAGAATGCAAATAATAAGAGAAATATGCCCGGAATTGTTTGATACCACAACGGATCATTGCTAAATATAGTATTTGAAGGAAAACTTCACCAAAAAAAAAAAATCAAAGTTTGGCAATAGGAGGAGGTCAGATCACTGAAGATCCTTTTACTTAGACTGGAAGGGGTCTTCTCTCTTAGGACTCATGCACATGTCTGTATAATACCAATACTGGAAAAAATGGCACCAGTGTCATCAGTATTTTGGATCAGTGTGCCATCAGTGAGCCATCCGTGTATCATGAGTGAGCCATCAGCGAGCCACACATGCATCAGTGAGAGATCCGTGTTCCATCAATGAGCAATCCGTGTGCCATTCGTGTACCATCAGTGAGCTATCCGTGTACCATCAGTGAGCTATCCGTGTACCATCAGTGAGCTATCCGTGTACCATCAGTGAGCCATCCGTGTACCATCAGTGTTCCATCAATGAGCAATCCGTGTGCAATCCATGTGCCATCCGTGTACCATCAGTGTGCCATCCATGTACCATCAGTAAGCAATCCAGGTGCCATTTGTGTACCATTAGTGAGCTATCCATGTGCCATCCATGTACCATCCGTGTTCCATCAATGAGCAATCCATGTACCATCCGTGTTCCATCAATGAGCTATCCATGTGCCATCCATGTACCATCCGTGTTCCATCAGTGAGCTATCCGTGTGCCATTTGTGAACCATCAGTGAGCCATCCGTGTGCCATCCATTTGCCATCAGTGAGCTATCCGTGTGCCATCAGTGAGCTATCCGTGTGCCATCAGTGAGCTATCCATGTACCATACATGTGCCATCAGTGAGCTATCCGTGCGCCATCAGTGAGCTATCCGTGTGCCATCAGTGAGCTATCCGTGTGCCATCAGTGAGCTATCCATGTACCATACATGTGCCATCAGTGAGCTATCCGTGTGCCATCAGTGAGCTATCCGTGTACCATCCGTGTGCCATCAGTGAGCTATCCGTGTGAATAAACCACCCGAACATTTTACAAGTATATCTGGATCTATTATTTGTCGCAGCAGCATGGGTTTATGAGAAATCGCTCCTGTCAAACCAATCTAATCAGTTTTTATGAAGAGGTAAGCTATAGGCTGGACCACGGTGAGTCATTGGACGTGGTATATCTCGATTTTTCCAAAGCGTTTGATACCGTGCCGCACAAGAGGTTGGTACACAAAATGAGAATGCTTGGTCTGGGGGAAAATGTGTGTAAATGGGTTAGTAACTGGCTTAGTGATAGAAAGCAGAGGGTGGTTATAAATGGTATAGTCTCTAACTGGGTCGCTGTGACCAGTGGGGTACCGCAGGGGTCAGTATTGGGACCTGTTCTCTTCAACATATTCATTAATGATCTGGTAGAAGGTTTACACAGTAAAATATCGATATTTGCAGATGATACAAAACTATGTAAAGCAGTTAATACAAGAGAAGATAGTATTCTGCTACAGATGGATCTGGATAAGTTGGAAACTTGGGCTGAAAGGTGGCAGATGAGGTTTAACAATGATAAATGTAAGGTTATACACATGGGAAGAAGGAATCAATGTCACCATTACACACTGAATGGGAAACCACTGGGTAAATCTGACAGGGAGAAGGACTTGGGGATCCTAGTTAATGATAAACTTACCTGGAGCAGCCAGTGCCAGGCAGCAGCTGCCAAGGCAAACAGGATCATGGGGTGCATTAAAAGAGGTCTGGATACACATGATGAGAGCATTATACTGCCTCTGTACAAATCCCTAGTTAGACCGCACATGGAGTACTGTGTCCAGTTTTGGGCACCGGTGCTCAGGAAGGATATAATGGAACTAGAGAGAGTACAAGGAGGGCAACAAAATTAATAAAGGGGATGGGAGAACTACAATACCCAGATAGATTAGCGAAATTAGGATTATTTAGTCTAGAAAAAAGACGACTGAGGGGCGATCTAATAACCATGTATAAGTATATAAGGGGACAATACAAATATCTCGCTGAGGATCTGTTTATACCAAGGAAGGTGACGGGCACATGGGGGCATTCTTTGCGTCTGGAGGAGAGAAGGTTTTTCCACCAACATAGAAGAGGATTCTTTACTGTTAGGGCAGTGAGAATCTGGAATTGCTTGCCTGAGGAGGTGGTGATGGCGAACTCAGTCGAGGGGTTCAAGAGAGGCCTGGATGTCTTCCTGGAGCAGAACAATATTGTATCATACAATTATTAGGTTCTGTAGAAGGACGTAGATCTAGGGATTTATTATGATGGAATATAGGCTGAACTGGATGGACAAATGTCTTTTTTCGGCCTTACTAACTATGTTATGTTACTATGTTATGTTATGTAATCCACATTTCATCTATTATAACGGTACTTTTTAAGGAGGTAATGCTATTTTTTTTTTTGAAGAGGGATCTCAAGGGGCATTATTTTTCTCAAGGGGGCACTCAAGGGGTATTATTAGCCTCCTCCATTTTAACCATTTGAATGTAATTTTTTGGGGAATTGCTTAATTAGCAATGTGTCCATTTAATTACATCAACAACACCTGGTGAAAATGGGGATGAATTGAAAGTATGACTCTCCATCCATGCCGATGCCAAAACTGGACCATAACCCCTCAATAATGAGGCTTCAACTTGTTATGGTTAAAGCCTCATTCCGACATCCATGAAACATGGTCTGGGTAAGGACCGTGACGCACAGGCAGGCCGCGGGTCTCCTTACCCAAACATGACACCTCTTTTATATCTACTCGAACCGTGTTTCGTGGATGTCTGAACGAGGATTTAAATGTAGGACTTGTGCAGCGCCCCAGAGACCTGGTCGTTGCAGTAATGTCACTCTGCCACTAAGGGGAGTGAAGGTACGTCTGATGGCACTAAAGGAGTTCACCTGACCAGGTATCACCAGCACACATTACACTTCACACTCCGGCCACCAGGGGGAGCAAAAGGTTTTATTTATTAGGCCACTCCTCACACTGGTAAAACTAGGGGTTGGATAGGAAGTTAGAGAGAAGCTGACTGGGTTTTGTCCAGGCAACATCTCGTGGCAGGGGGTGTTGCGGGGAAGATTCAGGGGGGTCCCTATCAGGCGTGGGAACCTGGCAGGTACCTAGCGACAAGGCAGAACGTTACGGAGCCGCGCCTGCACTACCTTGCGGTGGCATCTAAAGAAAGGACACGAAGCGAAGGATATTGTGGACAGTGAGAAACGAGAACAAGCACAAAGGAGAGCCAGTAGGAGTCGTGCCTGGAGAACGCCAACATCCTACTGAGGCGCGTAGCCGGTGCCCGGAACACCGAAGAAGTAACTGACTCTATGCCTTACTTCAAATACCGCAGGACAGTTAATTATAGGTTGGCTGTCTACCTTACATCACCTAAGCAGACATAGGGGGCAACCGTGGAGAGTGGCGTTTCTAGGGTCCCGGAAGAGCTCCGAGCCTACCCGTCAAACGGGTGCGTCCTAGCCATAACAAACCTGGGGGACAGAGAATAGAAAGAACGAGAAAGAACTAGAAAGAACGAGAATAGAAGTTGTAAGGACTATCCCGAATGCTCAGCAGGGAAGGACTACAACACACAGGCGCTAGTGGTAGGCAACGATTTCCACCTGCAAAGGGAACTCTGGATGTGCCTTCGGACCGGCCGGTCTCAGATAGCCCTGTTAGCAGTGCTCTGGATTGAGGATCCTGAAGTCACCAGTAAAAGGTAAAGAGACTGCAACCCTGTGTCCTCGTTATTGACTGCACCTCACACCATCGCCACCTACACTACTGGGAAGCCCTGGGGACACACTTCACCTGTGGGAAGGTTTACCATCTAGCTGCCATCACATCACCCCAGTGGACCCCAAGCAGCATCGGTCACCCTGACCGAATACCACAGGCGGCGTCACGAAACCTTGACAGACTTGTTTCACCTTTTATTGGACACCCCTTAGCAGGGTCACGGACCTGGTCCAGCCACCGTGACAATCCCAGAACTAAGCCAGAGAGGACCGGTGCCGAGTAACCCGCGGCCCTGCGTCTGGGGGCGCTCCATTTGCTTAATAAAAGTGTTTTTAGCTAAGCAGTTGGTCAGTGGCCGGAGACTTTTCATACTTGATGGGGCTGAGATCACTCTTAAACCCTTGCAAACAGTTAATTTGGATACCTCCCTTTACATTTCGGGACACAAGCTGATGCCGCTCTTCACAAATCTGAAAAATCGCAAGCCATCCTTAAATTATGGGGGTTCATTGTCTTCAATGGACCCTCATAACTCTCCAAAACACTGAGCCTGGTTTTGAGAGAACTCTTGGCTCATAGAGGGGGAGGATCTCCTTTATCAAGTCAGCATATGGCTTCAAGGAGTTTATAAGTTTTTTGGACAGTGACACTTTTGTTCAAAAGGCCCATTAATGTCAATACTACCGAGTTTGCAATACCGGGCAAGACTTGGGGACAAGAGTGGCGCCGATTCTGGAAGAATGGAGCCTTGTTTTCCCAATCTCATACTACTGCTCTACATATATTTATGACCACTTCCTACTATAGTGAAGATGACCATGATATCCTAAGAACCACTACTGCTTCCGGCACTGGCGTTGGATGGGAAAATGGCCTCTGATGAGATGCAGCTGAGAATTTCCACGATCCACCCGGTCTGTACTTGTTACAGAGGATCTCTCAATAAATATATAGACACGGCTGCACATTATTTGCGTAGACGTTGCCTAAAAATAATAAACTCAAGCAGGTGCTAAACGCCTCGAGTTGTGCCGTCGGTACCTCGGCCATGCCGTCCCGTAAGACATGACAAATTGGCTTCTGATGAACGTATGGCCGTTCGGCTCCACCATTAATGTTCTGCAGTACGGAGACGGCATCGGACACGATACAAGGACTAACAAACCCGAGAAGTCTCGGTGCAGGTAGTAAACAGCAGTAATTAGAGGAAGGGATCTCTATAGGTCAGGCACTAACCCGAGCGCTGAATTCATGTAGATATGTATTGTATTTATCTAGTGTAATAAGAAGAATGTAACACCTTAAAGAAATAGCCATAAAGGTTAATGCAGTCAACTGTCTCAAGAATAACACAAGTGGCTATTATTTCCAGCGCGCTCCGCGGCCTCCCGAGACGTGGCCTTCGTTACCTGTTATGAAGGCACAGATGTTATAATGGGGAAGAATATGTAATGCGGAATAGACTAAAGACTGGAGAAATAACAGCAGATGGAAGAAATCATATATATAGATGATATAATGTAGCCGTAAATACTCCGAGAACAAATATTTGCTCCAAATATACATAAATATATCAGATTTTGCAAGTTTTGCAATAAAGTTACCTACATAAAACAAGAGCAAATGGGGCTTGTGCTTCCTTTTGGCTACAGAAATGTTCTTCTTATTTGACTTCTTGGCTAAAAACATGAGATGACCAGCTGTAAAAAAATAAAAAAAATGTATTATTCTGTCGGGAGAGGTTTATGCTCTATGGGTCAATTCAATATTGCGTTGTCTTATTTTTTCTAATTTTTGGTTCCTTATTCTTCATTTTATTTGTGCCTCTTTTAAAGTTTATTTTATATTTATTTGTCTGTTTTAGTTTTTTTTTATATTGGGCGGTTTAAGAGGCAGGATTTGGATTTTCCAGATGTTTACAGCAGATTCATCAATTGTATGTTTTTAAAGAGTGGCTAAATGATTGCGCAAATATCCTCCAACTCCTCGAAATCCCCCGACTCCGGAGCGATTTTATGTACGTTGGTAATATTTTCGTAACGTGAAATTTTGTACTAAACGGCTGAAGACAAAAGTAAAGAGCGATTTTTATTTTACTCAAAACTCATGAAAGCATGTGCACCATTTTTTTTTAAGAATTTGGGGGCAAAAATCATCAACAAATGAATAATGAGAAGTGAAAATTTAAAAAAAAAAAAATAGTTTGGTGAAAATTATAAACAGTAGCCAAACACCAAAAATTAAAAAAAAAGGCAAAACCTGAAGAGCAGTGCTACGACCCATGTGATGATATAATGCCAGTGTTTAAAAAATTCTGTGATTTTGTGTCCCAAAAATGTCACAATATCCAAAAATAACATCTGTAGCCATTCTGCAAATCAGAGCCACTATTCTCCTTAGAGAAGGAATGTCAAACTCAAATAGACAGAGGGTCAAAAAAAAAAAATTGGATGTGGCCCAACCTTGATATCTATTAAAAAAAAAGTCTACAATTGAGAAAGTTTTTACATATGATCAAATGTAACGATGAATGGTTTCATATGGAAACAAACTTAAAGAGATTGTCCCATAAGCAAAGTACATTTTAATTAACAGATCTTAAAATAAAATATACACATGATCTCAAATTACCTTAACACAGAACGATGCCCAACTGTGATCCCAATACAGCCCTCCACAAAGTATAATGGGGCCCCACATAGTCCTCCACACAGTATAATGAGCCCCACATAGTGCTCCATACAGTATAATGGGCCCCAGAGTCCTCAATAAAGAATAATGAACCCCACATAGTTCTCCACACAAAAATGGGCCCCACATAGTCCTCTCTACGGTATAATTGGCCCCACATAGTGCTCCATACAGAATAATGAACCCCACATAGTCCTCCACACAGTATAATTGGCCCTACATAGTGCTCCATACAGAATAATGAACCCCACATTGTCCTCCACACAGTATAATTGGCCCCACATAGTGCTCCATACAGTATAATGGGCCCCACGTAGTCTTTCATACAGTATAATGAGCCCTGCATAGTCCTCAATACAGAATTAGCCCCACATAGTCCTCCACACAAAATAATGGGTCCCACATCATCCTCCCAACAGTATAATGGTCCCCAAATATTCCTCCATACAGAATAATGGGTCCCACATAGTCCTCCATACAGTATAATGGTCTCACATAATCCTTCATACAGTATAATGGATGCCACATAGTCCTCCACACAGTATAATGGACTCCACATAGTGCTCCATACAGTGTAATGGGCCCCACATAGTCCTCCATACAGAATGAGCCCTTCATAGTCCCCATTATTTTATAATGAGCCCCACACAGTCCTCCATACAGTATAATGGGCCCCACACAGTCCTCCATACAGTATAATGTGGGTGTATAATCTCCATTTGGGCCAGATTTGGCCCGCGGGCCAGAGTTTGACATGTGTGCCTTAGAAGGACAAGCCCACTCTACTGATGACTAGATCATGGCCGATCCCATGCACCGACCCATAACAACAGGCCTAGCTCCTCATGGGTATTGTTTGAACTCTCCTAATTGGCATCAAACGCCTTCCTTCAATGGTCTCTCCACTGTCAGCATGGTGGCACAGTATCTAAAGGTCATTTTTTCTCTCCAACCGGCCCAAAACTCAACCAGTGCCTAGCCAGTCCCCTGTGCCTCATCATTTGGCAATTTTTAATTACATCTTTATAGCAGTTGACATTGTGAGATAAACTTCTGTCTGCCTACAGTCACCACTAGAGGGAGCTCACTGTGTACTGTTATATTATTGATTAGTACATTGAACTGTATGCAGTGAGCTCCTCAGCTCCCCCTAATGGTGGCTGCAGGAAGCTACAATTTTTATCATTTAGAGGATTTGGAGCTCTATATTAGAAAACAAGTCCTCCGGGTGCTATGAGGATGTACTAAGAATTGAATCAGACCAGAATGTTGAAGCTAAAGACAGCATTATAGATGAAAGATGAATTATCTTTAAGTAATAACCCACAAAAAAAATGGTCCTTTTCACACGTCAACAATCTGAGACACTTATGGGGCTTGCCAATACCATCTGTCTGAATGATCCTATAGAGAGCCTCCGCCCAATCGTTAGAACCGCGACCTCTCGTCTACACACTAAAGACATGGCGGGTTCCTAATACGGACCAGAGGTCTTCATAGTGACGGCTCGGTACCGCCACACAGCTCACATGTGTCTAATTGACGGTGTTTAGTTCTGAATAATAATAATAATAATCTTTTTTTTTTTTTTATATAGCGCTAACATATTCCGCAGCGCTTTACAGTTTGCACACATCATCATCACTGTCCCCGTTGGGGCTCACAATCTAAATTCCCTATCAGTATGTCTTTGGAATGTGGGAGGAAACTGGAGTGCCCGGAGGAAACCCACGCAAACACGGAGAGAACATACAAACTCTTTGCAGATGTTGTCCTTGAGTGGGGTTCAAACCCAGGACTCCAGCGCTGCAAGGCTGCTGTGCTAATCACTGCGCCGGCACGGTGGCGCAGTGGTTAGCACTGCTGCCTTGCAGCGCTGGAGTCCTGGGTTCGAACCCCACTCAAGGACAACATCTGCAAAGAGTTTGTATGTTCTCTCCGTGTTTGCGTGGGTTTCCTCCGGGCACTCCGGTTTCCTCCCACATTCCAAAGACATACTGATAGGGAATTTAGATTGTGAGCTCCAACGGGGACAGTGATGATGATGTGTGCAAACTGTAAAGCGCTGCGGAATATGTTAGCGCTATATAAAAAAAACAAAATAAAGATTATTATTATTATTATATTGTAATGAATTATAGTTCCCATAGAGATGAGCCGATAGTAGAATGTTCTAGATATATCACACGATAATAACATTTCCATGAAAACCATTGCTCACAGAGTGGAGATAGATTCCATCTAAATCCCGAAATATATGATTTTTTTTAGGGATATCATGAAGATTATATCAAGATTTCTACCTATCCTCCAAATCAGGTCACACACACCTTAAAGGGTTTGTCCAATCATTTTTTTTATTTTTTTTAAAAAGGCTCTGAGCAAAATAAATGAGAAAAAAAAGTGTCGTTCACCGCCACTGGTCCTGTTCAAATGCATCCAAGGGCCACACTGGTTTCTACTTCCTGGTACTGCCCCGAAATACAGGAAATGATTGCTCAGCCAATCACAGACCAGATTGGTGACCCGCCTCAGCCAGTGATTGGCTGAGTGAGATTTCCTACATGTGACCAGGAAGCAGAAACCAAAGGACACAGGGAGCATCAGAAGGAGATCGTGGAAGTGGTTGTTGCTTTTTTTCATGTTTTTTTTTCCCACTCAGAGTCTGATTAGCATAATCGGGCCATTTATGTCGGATGGAGAGAAAACGGTTGTGTGACCCTAGAATTTTAGCGATGGCAGCAGGGAGGGAGTTAAACACAGAGCTGGTGAGGAAAGAAGGAAAAGGATCTGGAAGAGCACAGAAAACAGACTATAGATAAGCAGATAAGCACAAAGAAAGGAAATCAGTGCAGGATAGAAGCTGATATATCAATGCAAGACAGACAAAGCCCAGCCTGTATTACTGAGAGAGAAATTCCTACAAGAGAAAATCTGAAACTTGGAACCGGCTGCAAACTGTCTATTAGGGGTCTGAAAATGAATAAAGGTGTCAAGTTTGTAGACTGCAATTTTATTAACTAAATGTTAAAACTCACTTGAATGAAGGTGTCAAGTTTGTAGACTGCAATTTTATTAACTAAATGTTAAAACTCACTTAGGTAAAAAAAAAAATGATTCCATCTCAAAGGTGCCCATGACTTTTATAGACATATAATACAACAATCGACAATATAAAATATTTCAGAAATATTTATGTTCCTTTAAAAGAATATTTTTTCGGAGGGTTCCCGTGTTTTATGCATCGATGCTAAAGTTACAAGTTATGTCCAAATTCCTTGTGAAATGTCACATCCAACATAGTGCAGCGTGTGTACATAGAACAGAATATGAACATAAGCTTAGAAATCAGATAATGAAAACAGGCTGTCTCTGATAATTCTTTATTTCAACAGGATGTTATATTAATGGCCCATTACTCGGAATAATGGCATGTCCTAAAAGGAATAGAGTTTATAGACCTGTTTATTGAGTAAACTTCAGGCGCGCCCATGTCCTAGAAAAGTAGATAAATGCATTTCCTAAAACTTGGCCACTGGGGGCACTGTTTCACTTTTGCCTATATATCAAATTTAAAGAGTATCTGCACTTTGCGGCATGAACGGCCCTGCAGATCGGTGAAGGTCAAGGACCTGAGAAATCCACCAATCTGCGGGCAACAAAAACAAATGTGTACTTATGCTTTAAGGAGCATAGACATATTCTAGGGTATTATTTTTTAAATTGAATGTATTATGGGCTAAAAAAAATATTTAATATTTGACTTAATTAAAAAGTTTATTTGTTTACGCTTTATATCCTGAAAACGAGTTAACTGATAATCTGTCAGTGAGCAGGTTCTGATGGAGAGTTTGTCACTTTAATCTTTTTCTGAACTCCTATTAGCTGACGTATGACCACATTAAAAGTTTAGCTCAACTTTGATGTGGTCCATCGTCATAAATCAGCACAGGGGCGTTCACAAAAAAGACTGATGAAAAGTTATACATTTCCAATCTGAAAGCGCTCATTGCCAGATTTTTAGTTATCTCATTCTGCAGCCAGCAATGTGCATTTAATCTGTCATTTTTTGGTCTTTTAACTCTTCTTAGGTGATTTATGGCCACATCAAAAGTTCAACTCAACTTTGATGTGGTCTGATTAAAAATTAACACAGAGGAGTTCAGAAAAAAAGACATTAAAAAAGTTATAAACTTTCAATCCAAAACAGCTCGCTGACAGATTCTTAGTTAACTCATTCTGCAGCCAACAACGTGCAAGGAAATAACATGTAAAAGACAAACCATGCAAAATGTTTAATGAAACCCAATAGCAAAAATTTATTTTAGCCAAAACTACATGTATTTATGGAAAAAAAATATCTTAAATAACAATGCTGAATTACTCTGCTACTGTCTGTATTTCCCCCACTGGGTTTGGGCACTCTATCAATACCAGAGCTCCTGGAAATTTGTGCAAAAAGGCTCCGCAAGAATCATGATCCGCATTTAGTAACAGGGTCCTCTTATTTGGTAGAGGGGATTTGGACCCTGTCAGTTACTAGTTGACTTCAACAGCTGTTACAGAACGACACCGGACAACAACTCCCAGCATGTCCTGACAACCCGCGGATCATATCCATAAGTTAAAACTGAAGTGTTCTCCTGGGACCTAAAAACAAGTCAATGTGTCATGGCTAGGCAGCGGGCAATACTAACTACGGTAGATAGGGCAGGCTGGGAGTTGTAGTTTGCCAACAGCTGGAGAGCTGCAGGTTCATCTCTCATCTCTTTTTTTTAGAAATTCAGAAGTTGAATTTACAAGGACCTTCGTGCCTGATGGTGCGCAAGTTAACAGGGCATGCTGAGAGATGTAGTTCTGCAAAAGATAGAGAGTGACAGATTAGGAAACAGTGCTTTAAAGGGATGTCTCATATCCATGCGATAGCTTAGTGATCGCTGGGGGTCTGACCTCTGGGACCCCCTCTGAAATCCAGGTACGCAGATCCCTATATTGTATGAAGAGAAAGTGCGCATGCTGCACCTCAGCTCCATTCTAGACCTGTCCTCTGCTTTCGACACAGTTGACCACTTCCTCCTACTACAGATCCTCTCCTCCTTTGGCATCAAAGACCTCGCCCTATCCTGGATCTCCTCCTACCTTGCCAACCGCACATTCAGCGTCTCCCACTCCCACACTACCTCCTCATCCCACCCTCTCTCTGTTGGAGTCCCCCAAAGCTCTGTTCTAGGACCCCTACTCTTCTCAATCTATTCACTTGGCTTGGGACAACTCATAAAGTCCCATGGATTCCAGTACCACCTCTATGCTGATGACACTCAGATCTACCTCTCTAGCCCAGACGTCACCGCTCTCCTGTCCAGAATCCCGGAGTGTCTATCAGCCATATCCTCCTTCTTCTCCTAAAGCTTCCTCAAACTCAATGTGGACAAATCTGAACTCATCATCTTTCCTCCATCCCACAAATCTTCCTTACCTGACCTACAGTTAGGGCCAGAAATATTTGGACAGTAACACAAGTTTTGTTATTTTAGCTGTTTACAAAAACATGTTCAGAAATACAATTATATATGTAATATGGGCTGAAAGTGCACACTCCCAGCTGCAATATGATAGTTTCCACATCCAAATCGGAGAAAGGGTTTAGGAATCATAGCTCTGTAATGCATAGCGTCCTCTTTTTCAAGGGACCAAAAGTAATTGGACAATGGACTCTAAGGGCTGCAATTAACTCTGAAGGCGTCTCCCTCGTTAACCTGTAATCAATGAAGTAGTTAAAAGGTCAGGGGTGGATTCCAGGTGTGTGGTTTTGCATTTGGAAGCTGTTGCTGTGAGCAGACAACATGCGGTCAAAGGAACTCTCAATTGAGGTGAAGCAGAACATCCTGAGGCTGAAAAAAAAGAAAAAATCCATCAGAGAGATAGCAGACATGCTTGGAGTAGCAAAATCAACAGTTGGGTACATTCTGAGAAAAAAGGAATTGACTGGTGAGCTTGGGAACTCAAAAAGGCCTGGGCGTCCACGGATGACAACAGTGGTGGATGATCGCCGCATACTTAATTTGGTGAAGAAGAACCCGTTCACAACATCAACTGAAGTCCAGAACACTCTCAGTGAAGTAGGTGTATCTGTCTCTAAATCAACAGTAAAGAGAAGACTCCATGACAGTAAATACAAAGGGTTCACATCTAGATGCAAACCATTCATCAATACCAAAAATAGACAGAAAAACACCTCAAGAAGCCAGCTCAGTTCTGGAAAAGTATTCTATGGACAGATGAGACAAAGATCAACCTGTACCAGAATGATGGGAAGAAAAAAGTTTGGAGAAGAAAGGGAACGGCACATGATCCAAGGCACACCACATCCTCTGTAAAACATGGTGGAGGCAACGTGATGGCATGGGCATGCATGGCTTTCAATGGCACTGGGTCACTTGTGTTTATTGATGACATAAGAGCAGACAAGAGTAGCCGGATGAATTCTGAAGTGTACCGGGATATACTTTCAGCCCAGATTCAGCCAAATGCTGCAAAGTTGATTGGACGGCGCTTCATAGTACAGATGGACAATGACCCCAAGCATACAGCCAAAGCTACCCAGGAGTTCATGAGTGCCAAAAAGTGGCACATTCTGCAATGGCCAAGTCAATCTCCAGATCTAAACCCAATTGAGCATGCATTTCACTTGCTCAAATCCAGACTTAAGACGGAAAGACCCACAAACAAGCAAGACCTGAAGGCTGCGGCTGTAAAGGCCTGGCAAAGCATCAAGAAGGAGGAAACCCAGCGTTTGGTGATGTCCATGGGTTCCAGACTTAAGGCAGTGATTGCCTCCAAAGGATTTGCAACAAAATATTGAAAATAAAAATATTTTGTTTGGGTTATGTTTATTTGTCCAATTACTTTTGACCTCCTAAAATGTGGAGTGTTTGTAAAGAAATGTGTACAATTCCTACATTTTCTATCAGATATTTTTGTTCAACCCTTCAAATTAAACGTTACAATCTGCACTTGAATTCTGTTGTAGAGGTTTCATTTCAAATCCAATGTGGTGGCATGCAGAGCCCAACTCGCGAAAATTGTGTCACTGTCCAAATATTTCTGGCCCTAACTGTATCTATCGCAGTCAATGACATCATGCTTTCCCCCGTACCGGAAGTCCACTGCCTCGGAGTAACCTTCGACTCTGCCCTGTCCTTCAAACCACACATCCAAGCTCTTTCCACCTCCTGTCGCCTCCAGCTCAAAAATATCTCCAGGATCCGTCCTTTCCTCAACCCCCAATCTACTAAAATGCTTGTGCATGCCCTCATCCTCTCCCGCCTTGACTACTGCAACATCCTTTTCTGTGGCCTCCCTGCTAACACCCTTGCACCTCTCCAGTCCATCCTTAACTCTGCTGCCTGACTAATCCATCTCTCTCCTCACTACTCCTCCGCTTCCCCCTCTGTAAATCCCTTCACTGGCTCCCATTCCCTCAGCATATCAAGTTCAAAATACTAATACTGACCTACAAAGCCATCCACAACCTGTCTCCTCCATATATCTCTGAACTAATCTCTCAATATCTTCCCTCACGTGACCTCCGGTCCTCCCAAGACCTCCTTCTCTCCTCCACACTTATTCGCTCCTCATCCAATCGCCTCTAAGACTTCTCCCGAATATCCCCCATCCTCTGGAACTCTCTGCCCCAACACGTCCGACTATCAACCACATTCGGATCCTTCAGATGGAACCTGAAAACACATCTCTTCAGGAAAGCCTACAGTCGGCACTGACACCGCTGCTGCCTCATCACTATCGAAGCTACCGCCTCACCAACACCGGAGCTACCGCCTCACCAACACCGGAGCTACCGCCTCACCAACACCGGAGCTACCGCCTCACCAACACCGGAGCTCCTGCAACCCTCAACCTACTGTCTCCTTCCCCATAATCCTGTAGAATGTAAGCCCGCAAGGGCAGGATCCTCGCCCCTCTGTATCAGTCCGTCATTGTTAGTTTGTTTACTGTGATATCTGTAACTTGTATTTAACCCCTTCTCTTGTACAGCACCATGGAATCAATGGTGCTATATAAATAAATAATAATAATAAATTAACTAGGGGACTGTCAGAGAAAGCTAAGCACTGTGCTCAGCTATTTCCATCAGTCCCATAGATAATGAATGCAGGGCCACCATCATGGCATTACTGCCCTCTCCTGCCCTCCGGGCCTCAGCAGCAGAATTTTGCTGGGTCAGTCAAAATCTTATTGCCGTGCAGGAGGCATCCCGCATTGTAATAGTTAACAGCCGTCAGCCGTCGTCGGCATGCACATCACCGGTGTATGACTTTACTGACATGTGCCAGCACGTCCACGCCTCAGACGGACACAGGAGAGGACGCCGCTGGACCACGGCTAGGTAAGGAGAAACTTTTCTTAAACTTTTTTGTAAAGCCGCAGTATGGGGACCAAATAGAGAGACATGGGGGCAGAATGGAGAGAAATTGGGGCGGAATGGAGACATGGGGGCAGAATGGAGAGACATGGGGCAGAAAGGAGACATGTCGGCAGAATGGAGAGACATGGGGGCAGAATGGAGAGACATGGGGGCAGAATGGAGAGACATGGGGCAGAATGGAGAGACATGGGGCAGAAGGGAGACATGTAGGCAGAACGTAGAGACATGGGGGCAGAATGGAGAGACTTGGGGCAGAATGGAGAGACATGGGGCAGAATGGAGAGACATGGGGCAGAATGGAGAGACATGGGGCAGAAGGGAGACATGTCGGCAGAATGGAGAGACATGGGGGCAGAATGGAGAGACATGGGGGCAGAATGGAGAGACATGGGGCAGAATGGAGAGACATGGGGCAGAAGGGAGACATGTCGGCAGAATGGAGAGACATGGGGCAGAATGGAGAGACATGGGGCAGAATGGAGAGACATGGGGCAGAATGGAGAGACATGGGGCAGAATGGAGAGACATGGGGCAGAATGGAGAGACATGGGGCAGAATGGAGAGACATGGGGCAGAATGGAGAGACATGGGGCAGAAGGGAGACATGTCGGCAGAATGGAGAAACATGGGGGCAGAATGGAGAGACATGGGGGCAGAATGGAGAGACATGGGGCAGAATGGAGAGACATGGGGCAGAATGGAGAGACATGGGGGCATAATGGATACATGGGGGCAGAATGGATATATGGGGGCAGAATGGAGAGACATGCCGGCAGAATGGAGAGACATGTTGTCAAAATGGAGAGACATGGGGCAGAATGGAGAGACATGGGAGCAGAATGGAGAGACATGTTGGCAGAATAGAGACATGGGGGCAGAATGGAGAGACATGGGAGCAGAATGGAGAGTCATGGGACAGAATGGAGAGACATGGGAGCAGAATGGAGAGACATGGGAGCAGAATGGAGAGTCATGGGACAGAATGGAGAGTCATGGGACAGAATGGAGAGACATGGGGCAGAATGGAGAAACATGGGGCAGAGTGGAGAAACATGGGGCAGAAAGGAGACATGGGCAGAATGGAGAGACATGGGGGCAGAATGAAGATACATGAGGGCAGAATGGAGAGACATGGGGGCTGCATAGGAGAACATATGGGGCCAGAATGGCAGAACACAAGGATGGAGTACATAAAGGGCAAGGAAAGGGAGAACACAAGGGGCAAGGAGAGGGAAAACACAAGGGGCTAAAAATGAGACATGCGGGGTCCAGACTAGAGTACATATGGGAGCAGGATGTGGGATATGCTGTTATGTATTTTATTTTTGAGGATACTGTTTTCAGTGGGGGTGAGGGAGGGCAACTTACTGTGCTGGGTGACACTGTCGCTTTTTTTTCTTCATTTGACGTAGTGTAGAAGTTAGGGAAAAATTGGGGAATGTACTCTAGATAACTGTGTTATATTCTGCAGACATGAATCCTGGCTGGAAGAAGTAATGGCGGTCTGTACTGGATGAAAAAGTAAAGATGAAGGATTTCAACTAGAGATGTCACTGGTAAGTCAGTGTGTTACCAGTACACTGACACTGTATACTATATACAGAGCTCCTGTGTATAATGTCTCTGTGATCACTGTATTATATGTATACTGACACTATATACAGAGCTCCTGTGTATAATGTCACTGTGATCACAGTATTACCTGTATGCTATATAGCATATACAGAGCTCCTGTATATAATGTCACTGTATTACCTGTATACTGAAACTGTATACTATATACAGAGCTCCTGTGTATAATGTCACTGGTGATCTCTGTATTACCTGTACACTATATACAGAGCTCCTGTGTATAGTGCCACTGGTGATCACTGTATTACCTGTACACTATACAGTATATACAGATCTACTGCGTATAATGTCACTGTATTACCTGTACACAGACTCTGTATACTATATACAGAGCTCCTGTGTATAACGTCACTGGTGATCTCTGCATTACCTGTACACTGTATACTATATACAGAGCTTGTGTGTAATGTCACTGGTGATCACTGTATTACCTGTACACTGACACTATACATTGTATACTATGTACAGAGCTCCTGAGTATAAAGGCACTTTTGGCAATATTATTGTGGATTTTTATTAATGATCAGAATTGTAGTATTCGGTCACTATGTTGTAGTAATATATGATCTGGTCATGGTGTGACGGTATTTATTCCCTGTACGTGGTATTATTCAGTCACAATGTGGTAGAGTAGAATAGGACCCGAACCAAAAAAGTCTACCTTTCATTCACCCCCTACATCCGATCACTGGCTCGCTCTTCTTACCTGCATCTCAAAAACATTTCTAGAATTCGCCCTTTTCTTAATTTCGACTCTGCAAAAACTCTGACTGTTTCACTTATTCATTCTCGTCTGGACTATTGTAACTCTCTACTAATCGGTCTCCCTCTTGCAAAACTCTCCCCGCTCCAATCTGTCCTGAATGCTGCAGCCAGGATCATATTCCTCACCAACCGTTACACCGATGCCTCTACCCTGTGCCAGTCATTACACTGGCTACCCATCCACTCCAGAATCCAGTACAAAACTACTACCCTCATCCACAAAGCACTCCATGGCTCAGCACCACCCTACATCTCCTCCCTGGTATCAGTCTACCACCCTACCCGTGCCCTCCGCTCCGCTAATGACCTCAGGTTAGCATCCTCAATAATCAGAACCTCCCACTCCCGTCTCCAAGACTTTACACGTGCTGCGCCGATTCTTTGGAATGCACTACCTAGGTTAATACGATTAATCCCCAATCCCCACAGTTTTAAGCGTGCCCTAAAAACTCATTTGTTCAGACTGGCCTACCGCCTCAATGCATTAACCTAACGATCCCTGTGTGGCCTATTTATAATAAAAAAAAAAAAAAAAAAAAGGTTCCTCGCATCATGTTCTCATACACTTTATGCAGTATTAGCCCTCTGTGTCTGTACTGCTACATACTTAGGCAGGTAACTGGTTCATGCAGCTTTACATGAACTCCTGAGCCTTACACTATGGCCGGTCCGAATAACTAAAGCAATTGTTACCATCCACCTCTCGTGTCTCCCCTTTTCCCCATAGTTTGTAAGCTTGCGAGCAGCAGGGCCCTCACTCCTCCTGGTATCTGTTTTGAACTGTATTTCTGTTATGCTGTAATGTCTATTGTCTGTACAAGTCCCCTCTATAATTTGTAAAGCGCTGCGGAATATGTTGGCGCTATATAAATAAAATTATTATTATTATTATTACCTTTTCATGGTGGCAGCTTAAAAAATATTTTCTCCAAAACGAAAGCTGCTGGCTATGCATGTGATAAGCTGTTCGATGGGAACCGTTAATGTGTGATTGGTGATGACGTGGTGCAGAAGAGGAGTTTTCCAAGAGTGGGCGGTGGGACTGTGGAAGGGTCGAGGGTTGGAGGTGTAGCAGGTGGGGAGGCAGAACTGGGGTGGCGCATGGGCGGAGTATCAAGAGGGCCCGAAAATCTTCCAGCATGGGTCCCTGAAATTTTTGATGGGAGCCCCGAATGAATGTAGCGGAGGATGAGCATGCGCACTCTCTCTCCATTTGTGATGGGGATGCAGAGATCATTGGAGAAGGGGGAGAAATCCCCAGCGGTCGGACCCCCAGCAATCAGTCAGTCATTCTTTATGTACAAAGATTGCTTGATGAACTGCAGTGAGTCAGGATATGCTGGGAGTTGTAGTTCTGCAAAAGCTGGAGAGCTACATGTCTACGTCCATTGTTCTAGAGAACCTGCAAAGGTGGTCCTTGGAGTCTAATGGGCTACAACTAAGTGAGGATATACTGTGAGTTGTAGTTCCCTAGCAGCTGGAAGGCCACAGTTTAGAGTCCACTGCCCTATAGTTGCACCTCTAGCCTTCACTATGGGCAGATCTCTAACTAAAAGAGCCGATTGTTAAGCTTTTTGTACAAACGACTTGCAAATAAAATAGTGGCATGTTTGACCAAAGCAGCCTGAAAAGTACACACATTTCCCGATGCATCATACTTATAAACAGATGGTATTTGGCCTCCCTCCTATTCTCGACATTTGGAATTTCTAAACTATGTGAATTAAACAATAATATTTTATAAACATACAGGGAAGGATTTCGCTCACTGCTTTGTTAGCACAGAAATTATACAATGCTGACATTTATTTAAATCTGATAAAATAAACAAATGTGTTACATTAAAATAAAACAAACTGTAAAATCAACAAAGAAAAGTCCACGTTATTACCGATAGAGCTGTCTGTCGTGTTAGGGGAACCGAGCGGATTATTATGTACGAAGGAAATGTGGCGGGGACAGGCTGGTTTAAAGGGAAATTACCCCACTTATTGCAACGGTTTATGTTAATCTCACAGACCAAGGTGGTCAGGGATACAGACGGAACCGGACGGCAATTGTATCATTCCGGTTTGTAAAAGTTAAAGTAACACTATTCAGTTGCGATCTAGCTTTATATAGGTTAAAATCAGAATTTTTAATTTTTTTTTAAAGAAATCTGATGTTCCAGTAATGATAAATGTAGAGTAGAAGCCATATGCAAATCAGGCTGGAAGTGCACCGGGGGCGTGTCATTGCACTTGGAAGAAGCAGCTTGACAAGCCCTTGATGCACTTCCAGCCCGATTTGCAAGGGGCTACCATGCTAGATTTCTCGTGAGTGGCACATCGGGTCCCTAAAAATAAAAAAACAGAGGTATTATATTTATCGTGGGAAAAATCATACCATTACTTCCATATGTAAAAACGTACACACAGGTTCCATTTTGGTTCAGCCTATAAGTCTACAGTATAAATTTTAAAAAAGGCTCAATTTCCCAAAATTTTGGGGAAAATTAATTTCCGACTTTATGCCAGAATAAATCGATGTTCAATCTCCTATAACCTGTAATTGAGCTATTCAAGAAGAAACAAGGTCCTTGATCTCTGAAGAGATCCATCATCACAACATAGAAGAGAAGTCTAAGCTCTCGCTGCTCTTACAGTGAAGAATCCAGATCTGTGATGAATGATGATGGCCAAACCTTCTTTTCTCTGGACACAGAGGATGTCCCAATTTATAAAGAAAAAAAAAAAAAAAACAGAAGTAAAAGAGATGGGCAAGATGGAGAAAGAAAAGACTGTTCAGGAGCAATCTAATCACTATGCTGGGGGGATTTATCAATTCTCACTGCAGTAGGACGGAGGATAGCTTACAAAGTTGAAAACCATCTCTAAATAGAAGTTACTCATAAATATCCACGCATGATAATAAATGGCACTTCCTAATATTAGAGATCAAAACAGCAAAGCAGACTAAGTGTAGAAAGATCCAGAATATTAAAATTATTTTTATTGAAACAAAATAAAAAAAACAATTAAAGCACAATGTCCTACTGGGGACGCTAGTGTGGCCAATAAAAAGTGATACATACAATCCAGAAAATACAGTCTCCTAATACATAGAGAATGCCAAGAGTGTGCAAAGCAGTCATCAAAGCAAAAGGTGGTTACTTTGAAGAACCTAGAATATAAGACATATTTTTAGTTGTTTCACACTTTTTTGTTAAGTATATAATTCCACATGTGTTAATTCATAGTTTTGATGCCTTCAGTGTGAATGTACCATTTTCATAGTCATGAAAATACAGAAAAATCTTTAAATGAGAAGGTGTGTCCAAACTTTTGGTCTATACTGTACATGGTGGAACTTTACATCTCTCCGTTCACCTACTTGTCCCCATGATTGCCTTTAACCCTTCCATTGTTGGGCCTACACTTACCTCAAGCACATGCTGTTACCTTGCTGTTCTTTTTACTTAAATGCTGTGTAGGAATCATAGGACTTGTTTTTGATGTTAGATGATTCCTCCTTCGATGCTAAGTTATACTGCTCATGTATCTCTTTGACACCTTTTATTAAGTGCTTTGCTCTTGATTTAGGATATCCGAGCACTTAATATAGATTTTTTCATAGATGGGGGGTCACAATACTTGAATTATTATAGTACCCCTTCTATGTATTTACAGTGCCTTGTGAAAGTATTCGGCCCCCTGGAACTTTTCAACTTTTTCCCACATATCATGCTTCAAACATAAAGATACCAAATGTAAATTTTTTGGTGAAGAATCAACAACAAGTGGAACACAATTGTGAAGTTGAACAAAATTTATTGGTTATTTTAAATTTTTGTGGAAATTCAAAAACTGAAAAGTGGGACGTGCAATATTATTCGGCCCCTGTAACTTAATACTTTGTTGCGCCACCTTTTGCTGCGATTACAAGTCGCTTGGGGTTTGTCTCTATCAGTTTTGTACATCGAGAGACTGAAATTCTTGCCCATTCTTCCTTGACAAACAGCTCAAGCTCAGTGAGGTTTGATGGAGATCGGTTGTGAACAGCAGTTTTCAGCTCTTTCCACAGATTCTCGATTGGATTGCGGTCTGAACTCTGACTTGGCCATTCTAACACCTGGATACGTTTATTTGTGAACCATTCCATTGTAGATTTTGCTTTAGGTTTGGGATCATTGTCTTGTTGGAAGACAAATCTCCGTCCCAGTCTCAGGTCTTTTGCAGACTCCAACAGGTTTTCTTCAGGAATGGTCCTGTATTTGGCTCCATCCATCTTCCCATCAATTTTAACCATCTTCCCTGTCCCTGCTGAAGAAAAGCAGGCCCAAACCATGATGCTGCCACCACCATGTTTGACAGTGGGGATGGTGTGTTCAGGGTGATGAGCTGTGTTGCCTTTACGCCAAGCATATCGTTTGGCATTGTTGCCAAAAAGTTCGATTTTGGTTTCATCTGACCAGAGCACCTTCTTCCACATGTTTGGTGTCTCCCAGGTGGCTTGTTGCTAACTTAAAACACGTTTTATGGATATCTTTGAGAAATGGCTTTCTTCATGCCACTCTTCCATAAAGGTCAGATTTGTGCAGTGTGCGACTGATTGTTGTCCTATGGACAGACGGTCCCACCTCAGCTGTAGATCTCTGCAGTTCATCCAGAGTGATCATGGGCCTCTTGGCTGCATCTCTGATCAGTCTTCTTGTTTGAGATGAAAGTTTAGAGGGACGGCCGGGTCTTGGTAGATTTGCAGTGGTATTATACTCCTTCCATCTCAATATGATCGCTTGCTCAGTGCTCCTTGGGATGTTCAAAGTTTTGGAAATCATTTTGTATCCAAATCCGGCTTTAACCCCTTTCTGCCATTAGACGTACTATTCCGTCCATGTGGGGTGGGCCCTACTTCCCAAGGATGGAATAGTACGTCCAGCGCAATCAGTCGCGCTCACAGGGAGAGTGCGGCCGATCGTGGCCGGGTGTCAGCTGACTATCGCAGCTGACATCCGGCACTACGTGCCAGGAGGGGGCTCCCTGCGTGCTTCCCTGAGACCCTCGGAGCAACGCGATGTGATCACGTTGCTGCGAGGGTCTCTTACCTCCACCTCCCTGCAGGCCAGGATCAAAAATGGCCGCGGGGCTGCATCCGGGTCCTGCAGGGAGGTGGCTTACCAGCGCCTGCTCAGAGCAAGCGCTGGTAAGCGCTCCTGCTGTGCCTGTGTGATTGCTGATCTGACACAGTGCACAGCAAAGTGTCAGATCAGCGATCTGTCAATAAAATGTGATGCTTCCCCCTGGGGCAAAGTAAAAAAAAAATGTTTTACATGTGTAAAAAACAAAATCCTAAAAAAAAAATATTATTCCAATAAAGATACAGGAAAGATATATATCTTGGTACCGTGTTAGCCAGTAGATAGAAAAATAGTGGCTTTTCCTTTTTTTTCTGTGCTATGTTGTGCATAAATATGTGATTCTTCAGAATTTCTTTTAGTCTTTGCCTGATGAAGAGACCTGTGTAGTCTCGAAAGCTTGCAATTTGTTACCATCTTTTCAGTTAGCCATTAAAAGGTATCAACCACTGAGGACTCTCAATTCTAAATATTATTCCAATAAATACATTTCTTTATCTAAATAAAAAAAAAACAATATAAGTACACATATTTAGTATCGCCACGTCCGTAACGACCCATCCTATAAAACTATCCCACTAGTTAACCCCTTCAGTGAACACTGTCAAAAAAAAAAGGCAAAAAAAACCAAAGCTTTATTATCATACCGCCGAACAAAAAGTGGAATAACACGCGATCAAAAAGACGGATATAAATAACCATGGTACCGCTGAAAACGTCATCTTGTCCCGCAAAAAACGAGCCACCATACAGCATCATCAGCGAAAAAATAAAAAAGTTATAGTCCTCAGAATAAAGCGATGCAAAAATAATTATTTTTTCTATAAAATAGTTTTTATCGTATAAAAGCACCAAAACATAAAAAAAAAGATAAATGAGGTGTCGCTGTAATCGTACTAACCCGAAGAATAAAACTGCTTTATCCATTTTACCAAACGTGGAACAGTATAAACGCCCCCCCCAATAGAAATTCATGAATAGCTGGTTTTTGGTCATTCTGCCTCACAAAAATCGGAATTAAAAGTGATCAAAAAATGTCACGTGCCCGAAAATGTTACCAATAAAAATGTTAACTTGTCCCGCAAAAAACAAGACCTCACATGACTCTGTGGATCAAAATATGGAAAAATTATAGCTCTCAAAATGTGGTAACGCAAAAAATATTTTTTGCAATAAAAAGCGTCTTTTAGAATGTGACAGCTGCCAATCATAAAAATCCGCTAAAAAACCCACTATAAATAGTAAATCAAACCCTCCTTCATCACCCCCTTAGTTAGGGAAAAATTTAAAAAATGTATTTATTTCAATTTTCCTATTAGGGCTAGGGTTAGGGTTAGGGCTAGCGTTAGGGTTGGGGCTAGGGTTAGGGTTAGGGCTAGCGTTACGGTTGGGACTAGGGTTAGGGCTACAGTTTGGGTTGGGGCTAAAGTTAGGGTTTGGATTACATTTATGGTTGGGAATAGGGTTGGGATTAGGGTTAGGGGTGTGGTTAGGGTTACCATTGAGATTAGGGTCAGGGGTGTGGTTGAGATTAGGGGTGTGTTTGGATTAGGGTTTCAGTTATAATTGTGGGGTTTCCACTGTTTAGGCACATCAGGGGCTCTCCAAACGCGACATGGCATCCAATCTTAATTCCAGCTAATTCTGCGTTGAAAAAGTAAAACAGTGCTCCTTCCCTTCCGAGCTCTCCCGTGTGCCCAAACAGGGGTTTACCCCAACATATGGGGTATCAGCGTACTCAGGACAAATTGGACAACAACTTTTGGGGTCCAATTTCTTCTCTTACCCTTGGGAAAATACAAAACTGGGGGCTAAAAAATAATTTTTGCGGAAAAAAAAGATTTTTTATTTTCACGGCTCTGCGTTATAAACTGTAGTGAAACACTTGGGGGTTCAAAGTTCTCACAACACATCTAGATAAGTTCCTTGGGGGGTCTAGTTTCCAACATGGGGTCACTTGTGGGGGTTTCTACTGTATCGATACAATTAATATAATAACAATAATATAATATAATAATAATAATAATAAAATATTAATACTATGGATCTCTTCAGTGCTCAGCCTTTTGTACACCTAGTCTGAGTTGGTGTTTGGATCTCTAAATATAAGTATTACATCTGTGGATGTGCAAAATGTATCAAGCATTGTGATACATTTCCTCCAATGTTTAAATATATGAATTGATGATACTGAGCTGTAATTACCTTTTTATATCGAAGTCTATAACAGGTAACAGGGAGACATCGTCTACATCTAAAGGAAAGATAGTTTGACCCTTATTACAGACAACGATTCTTTACAGTGCACGCGGTGAGAGAATGGATTTTTTTTTTACTATATGAGCAGTGAAACGTTGGATTCTTTACTGTAGAAGCAGTGAGGTTATGTCACGCCATGTTGTGATGTCTTTCTTGCAAAATAAAAAAATTACAGTCTATAATAATAATAATCTATAATCTTTTATTTTTATATAGCGCTAACATATTCCGCAGCGCTTTACAGTTTGCACACATTATCTACAGCAGTCTACAGCAGTGTTCCCCAACTCCGGTTCTAAAGAGCCACCAACAGGTCGTGTTTTCAGGATTTCCTTAGTATTGCACAGGTGATGGAATTGTTGCCTGTCCGGATGATGGGTCTCACTTGGGCAATACTAAGGAAATCCTGAAAACATGACCCATTGGTGGCTCTTGAGGACCGAACTTGGGGAACACTGGTTATAGAAATGGGATGTTGATGCAGGGAACCTCTCTGATTTGTTATATCTTGAGTCAAGAAGGAATTTTTTATTTTTCTCTATTTGGTATCTGGCTCATGACGTTCCCGGCCTTCCCCTGGATCAAAAAATTAACCAGATAGTTTATAGGTTGGACTCAATGGACACTCATGTAACTAGCTGGCAAAATTTGGACCCTGGCCACACTTCTCTGGGAGACTTTTATGTCATGGGAAAACACAGGATGGGGCATGCTGAAAGACAACACACCTAATTGTTCTATTCCACCGACATCTGCCATTGGGGGAGTGTTGGGCCATCCCAAAACGGATCATGGATGTACCCCAAATGGGGATGCCTGAAATTGGCCCCACAAAGGAGATGAAATGCTGCATGTCTCTGTATTCAATCGTGCACATAAACCAACTTCACATTCATCGCTTTGAGATTGTGTTTTTTTTGTTGGACACATTGGAGACAGTCAATCCACTCTGAGCTTGCACTCACCCGGGAGAGATCCTTACAGTGCTGCCTTCCTTCTACACATTACCTATACATATTAGATAGCTTGCTGACCCCCATACATTGGTGGGTTTAGACAATGTATCTAATGTGTACAAGCACCTATCCTGTAAATACATATGACTTCATAATTAGGTTTCCTCCTTAAGGAAAGCCAGTCCTAACCAAAGTTTCATCAAGGACATCTTATTTACCCAAACCCGGCTTTGGGGTGAAGTTCCCCAAGACAATTGTCTGGGCTTGGCAAATCCTCTTAGTCATAATCAAAGGCTTGTTAGAGGAATGGACATTAACCTACAGGGTAGCAAGCCCAATAGATGGCACTAGCAAAAAAACTTTTTTCCTACTACTAAGTAGGTCATTTGCGTTTTTCCCATTGAACTTTGCCACGGCAAGTTGGTCTCCATAAGGAAAGTCAGTCCCACTTGCCCAAAAGCAGAATTTATCAGAAAACTTCAAACACGCCCCACCCAATACATCCTAATGATGGTCAAGCAGGGAAATGGAAACATTAATTTGTTAACTCCATACGTAGCCAGTAAGGAAATACATTTCTATAATATGGAACCAAGGTGGATACAATGTCATCTTAGATCCAGGCACGGTCGGTTGTAGGACAATGAATCGCGTAGAACATTGTTTTGACCATTGGGTTTGTCCACTTCTGTGAGGTCTCGAGTGGTTTGGGTAAATTCATTTACAAAGACTTTTAAGTTTGTTATTCTTCACCGGCCCCAACGTAACTTTAGTTGGAGTTGCTGTGGCTTGCTTAAGAGTGATGTCCCATTATAACTGATACATAGAGCAACGTCTACATGACACACCATTTTTACGTTTGATTAATGTCCGCAGTAATTTTAAATATTATTCTGAGGTTTACCAGGATTTTGACTAAAAATTAAACATTCAGGCGCATACTTGAATTAGCTAATTATTTGTGAAAGCCAATTTCTTATTGTTTACTGAAAGAAAAACAACTTCCAAAACCAGTCACACACACAGAGCGAAGAGCCTGCACACACCCGTCCTCGGAGGATGAAGATACTCTCCTGTTCATCCAGAATCTAAGCCTTGGGGAGAGTTTTCAGCTCATAACTTTTTTCTCACAGCATTGTTTTGCTACATATTAATCAAATAAGTGGAAAAGAAGGACAACAAATATATATATATTTTATATAACTTTATTTTTTGAATGGGAAACAAAAATTCCTAGGGTCAAGTTTGTAAGATCTGTGTTACCTCATCTGACCTTTTGTTTCTCCAAACGGGTTACTTAAAGGGAACCTGTGACCCTCAAAATCGAAGGTGAGCTAAGCCCACCGGCATCAGAGGCTTATCTACAGCATTCTGTAATGCCGTAGATAAGCCCCCGATGTATCCCAAAAGATGAGAAAAAGAGGTTAGATTATGCCCACCTGGGGGGGCGGTCCGATCCGATGGGCGTCACGGTCCAGGGCCTCCCATCTTCATAGGATGACGTCCTCTTCTTGTCTTCATGCTCCAGCTCCGGCGCAGGTGTACTTTATCTGCCCTGTTGAGGGCAGAGCAAAGTACTGCAGTGCACAGGCGGCGGGCCTCTCTGACCTTTCCCGTCACCTGCACACTGCAGTACTTTGCTCTGCCCTCAACAGGGCAGACAAAGTACGCCTGCGCCGCAACCGCAGCGTGAAGACAAGAAGAGGACGTCATCATAAGAAGATGGGAGGCCCTGGACCGGACCGCGACGCCTGTCAGATCGGACCGCAGCGGGACAACCCCTTGGTGAGTATAATCTAACCTCTTTTTCTCATCTTTCAGGATACAGCGGGGGCTTTTCTACAGCATTACAGAATGCTGTAGATAAGACCCTGATGCCGGTGGGCTTAGCTCATCTCCGATTTTGGGGGTGACAGGTTCCCTTTAAAGCCCCTGGGTCCCAATGCAAAATCTTTAATAAAATTCCAACCTACTAGGTACCATTTATAATTCTGATGTTTCACTAGGATCAACAGGAGCCCTTGGACTCCCTCCCCATGGTATTAGGGCCCTTGTGCAACTGTTACTTTTGCACTTTCTACAGTTACACCACTGTTCAGTGCTATGCTTTCTTTGCATGTGTATTTAATATTTAAAGAAAGAGGTGGACATGCCCTTTAACATTACATATGGCCCCAGAGTTGTAAAATATGAGAAATAGCGTAAAATCAAATTCAGATTCCAGTTAGTCCAATGGTTGCGTTTTCTCCAATCTCCTTGCAGTTCTTCCGATGTGGCAAACATGTGACCAATGCATGGCGGCTGTCCAGCGTTGACCATGAAGATTTTAATAGGATCCTTATAAGAGTCAATCCCAAAGGGAGGCACAACAGAGGTTCAGAAAGTTAATATATACTATTTCTAATTTTTTTACTCCACTGGGGTCAGATGTAAAGCTAAGTAAAGGGTTGGAAAATTCCATACTCCTTCAATATTCCACTTCTTGGCTTCTCGATGGCTGTGATCTTTTGTCTGGTGACTCCAAGTTCACCATGGTTGTGATAATCTCTTTCCTGCTCCCCTGAGTCGCCATCATCTGACCAATGACTTTTCATTGACTTTACTTTTGTCTACTGGTTACTGTGGTGGAGTTACCATCACTCCGAGACTGGTCTAGAGAGCTCCAACTATTAATGACCATACCCCTATGAGTTGGTGATGGGTGAAGGAAAGAGCATCGTCCAACATGACACCTGTGCTGATCTGATAATGGGTCCATTGCCTGTAGCCATAACTTCTTTATTTCCAGACTTCACATCTTTGGACATGATGAGACTGAGTCACTAATGAAGGTTCCCATAGGTTCAGGCTGTGACATAATGATGGTAGTCGATAGAGTCCATGAGCTGTAGCCTCAGAGCCAAAGCTGGGGTTAGACAGGGTTGGGGCTCACATGTTTCCTCACCTGCATCATAGGAAGCTTAATTTAACCTACTGTATGTTTTTAAGGTTTTGCAGATGGATATCGAAGAGAGTCCAAGGGTATATACAGCTTCCATGGAAGTGTCATCATTGGCCGAATCTAAGTGTTATACCACGGTGCTGTAACAACAGTGCTAACCAGCGAGCCACCTCTCCACGACCGGTATTGGTCCCCTGGAAGAGCCTTAAATTGCTTATGTAGCCTATAAAACCTATTTTCAAATACGCTTTTAGCCAATTTGGGGTTACGGGGACAGAAAATACATTTATAATGTGTGACGATCCAACTACTGATGCCTACAGTTATTAACTGCCTCTCATGAAAGTGAACGGCACAGTAGTTACACATGTGCTCCCTGATTTCAATTATAAACATGTCATTCCTGCTTTCCCCTATTGAGGCGCTGCAGATAAACTGAGCACTTAACTCCTGGATTCCCACAAATAAATTCGATCACAAGAGGTTCCAAAAGCAACTTATCTAATAAAGTCACACCCTAGATTTTACCTATGGTGGAGGCAGTGGCAACAATTACAGTATATCAGAGGCTCCTTACTTTTCATTTTTTGACATTTCAAGGTTCATTTTGAGTTTTTACTGCTCAATTTGCTGAAGAAAAAAAAAAAATAGAAATCCCGATTTAGAAGACGCCTCAATAATGCTGCATTAATTGGCAGGCGTACGGTGCTGAATCTGTATAATCCACTGTCAATGTAATGGAATGTGTTTGTGTATGTTCATTGTGACAGAACCCAGGAACGCAAAGTCATTATCTGCTATTAATGATGCCAAATACACAACAAATGCATACATGTTAATAATATTTTATCTCTGCGACGTCCATCAAGGGTGCAGTAACCCGTGCCGTGTCCAAATTCAGCACAGTTAAACTTTGGAACAATTGCTGGATGATGTTTGCTTATCCCTGGAGGAATTTCTGATGTACCAGGTGTTCCGTCTCCAAAACCTTAAATCAAATAATATTTTCAGCAGGCTTAAAAGCTGTCGGCTGCCATACATATCATTACAGCCGGATGGGCTGTTGTATTTCTTAGAGGACACAAGCCTGACACCACTTCTTGGAGGACATTACTGCCCATACTAAGGGCTGTAGGAGGTGGTATAGGATTAGAAAATAAGATTAATTCTCCCCCCAGAAAGTGAGGAACTTTTGTCTTTAGGATGTGTGATATTGCTGTATGGACAAGTTGCCACACTGCCAACAACCTACAATGTGGCATAATGACCTCACCACAGCACAATATTCCAGAAAGAAGGCCTAAAACCTTTGTTTGTGGAAGGTTTGACACCAATTCTGACCTTCTATGTTACTCTTTACGATTTGTCATCAGAACTCCTGATTTTGACCCCTTGACCATCTACTGACTATGTCTAAGTCGCATTCTGACCACTATTCCAGTGACTACTAACCCTAATTTTGTACCTTACTTTAGCTTCTGCTCCAGATATTCCTAGCAAAATATCTTCTGTCAATTGGTAGCTACTTTTTGGACTGCAACTTGAGAAGTCTGCACATCCTGGTGGGGCTTGAAGGTGAAGAACAGTCAGATTCCTTATCACGGACCAGGGTTCAACCAAATGCGGTTCAAAAATCAATTTTTCCAGTGACAAATCCCAAATGTGAAACTAATGAAGTCCAAAAGGACAGAAGACAACACTAAACTCCAGGTGATGGGCACAGTAGAACCAACTGGACATGCAAAGGTTTATTCCATTCAATAGGCTGACCACTATACATACACAGGTGCTTATCACTAAATAAGAATATCATCAAAAATGTAATTTATTTCAGTTCTTCAATACATAAAGTGAAATTCATATTATATAGAGTCATTACACACAGAGTGATCTATTTCAACTGTTTATTTCTGGTAATGTTGATGATTATGGCTTACAGTCAATGAAAACCCAAAAGTCATTATCTCAGTAAGTTAGAATGATTAACAAAAAATACCTGCAAAGGCTTCCTAAGCGTTTATAAAGGTCCCTTAGTCTGTTTCAGTATTCTCCACAATCATGGGGAAGACTGCTGACTTGACAGATGTCCAGAAGGCAACATTGACACACTCCACAAGGAGGATAAGCCACAAAAGGTCATTGCTAAAGAAGCTGCCTATTCACAGAGTCCTGTGTCCAAGCATATTAATGGAAAGTTGAGTGGAAGGAAAAGTGTGGTAGAAAAAGGTTCACAAGCAACCAGGATAACCGTAGTCTTGAAAGGATTGTTAAGAAAAGGCCATTCAAAAATTTGGGGGAGATTCACAAGGAGTGGACTGCTGCTGGAGTCATTGCTTCAAGATCCACCACACAGATGTATCCAGGACATGAGCTACAAATGTCACATTCCTTGTGTCAAGCCACTCATGACCAATAGACAAGGCCAGAAGCGTCTTACCTGGGCCAAGGAGAAAAGAACTGGACTGTTGTCAGTGGTCCAAGGTGTTGTTTTCAGATGAAAGTAAATTTTGCATTTCATTTGGAAATCAAGGTCCCGGAGTCTGGAGGAAGAGTGGAGAGGCCACAATTCAAGCTGCTGGAGGTCTGGTGTGAGGTCTGGTTTGGGGAGCCATGTCATCTGCTGGTGTAGGTCCACTGTGTTTTATCAAGACCAAAGTCAGCGCAGCAATCTACCAGGAAATTTTAGAGCACTTCATGCTTCCCTCTGCCGACAAGCTTTTTGGAGATGGAAATGTCATTCCCCAGCAGGACTTGGCCCCTGTCCACACTGCCAAAAGTACCAATACCTGGTGTAAAAACAACAGTATCACTGTGCTTGATTGGCAGCAAACTCGCCTGACCTTAACTCCATAGAGAATCTATGGAGTATTGTCAAGAGGAAAATGAGAGACACCAGACCCAACAATGCAGACAAGCTAAAAGCTGCTATCAAATCAACCTGGGCTTCCAAAACACCTCAGCAGTGCCACAGGCTGATCGCCTCCATGCCACGCCGCATTGATGCAGTAATTGCTGCAAAAGGAGCCCTGACCAAGTATTGAGTGCATTTACTGAACATACATTTCAGGAGGCCAACATTACGGATTTTAAAATCATTTTTTAAGCTGGTGTTATAAAGTATTTTAATTTACCGAGATAATGACTTTTGGGTTTTCATTGGCTGTAAGCCATAATCATCAACATTAACAGAAATAAACGCTTGAAATAGATCACTCTGTTTGTAATGACTATACGAGTTTCACTTTTTACATTGAAGAACTGAAATAAATTAAGTTTTTGATGATATTGTAAGTTAGTGAGAAGCACCTGTATATGTGCTGTAGATACATATATATCTATATATACTAGATGGAGGCCCGATGCTATCACATCAGGAGGGCAGTAATGTCACGATGGGGGCAGGCATGTGGTGCTGTTGTTGCCTAATGGCCTCCTGTGATAACGTAACGACTTTTGCATCAGGGGACTCATGTGCTTGACGCCTACACTTATATGCATTGTTTTTGTCCCAGCGACGCTGTTGCTCTTCAAGAGTCTCATTTGCCCTCTGTTGTCTTCGAAGTTGATTTGCTGCTTTCCTTTCATTGTCATTGGCGTACTTTTCGGGGGGAGCCATGTTGGTATTGATATTTGCTTTTTAAAGGGGTTTTCCCATGAACAAAAGTTCATTTTAAAAATTATCTGTGTCTGAGAGTGTACCGAACCTTCCACAGCTCCTGGGCAAGGGAGGAAGCAAAAGACAATACTGACATTACCGCAGAAGATACATTTTGAGAGGTAAAATTTTTTTTAAAAGCAGTCAGTGAGATATTTTTCCTCACAAAATGAATCCACTGTGATCTCCTGCTGTAATGTCAGTATTGTCTTTTGCTTTCTCCCCTGCCTAGGAGCTGTGATATGCTCAGTACACTGTCAGACACAGATAATTTTTTAAATGATATTCGTTCCTGGAAAAACCCCTTTAATGTGACCGGCTTCCTTTGCCTGTAGACACGTTGTGCATCTGCCGGATCAGCCGAATGATTCACTGCACCTGCGCAGATAATTCAGGCAGGCACAGTAAATTAGACTGCCATCTTTGTGCAGACAGATAGTCGCGGTTACATTAAAACTGCACATGTGCTTCTCCTGTATAAAGATGGCGGCAGTCAGTGAATCATTCGGCTGATCCTGGCGGTGGCGCATTCATGACGGTGCTCCGCTGGTGGTACCGCGCAAAAGGCTGCGTATGGCGTGTGTTTGTGTGAGAGCGTGTGAGTGTGGTGCGTACGGCGTATAGTGTGTGTGGTGCGATGGTGTTCTGCTGGTGGTACAGCGCAATAGGTTGGTACCAGCAGCAGTTTCCATACTGAGACACCCATCACTTGGGTGTCCCAGTATGGCGGTCGGTGAACTTCCTCCGCTTGGAATTCTGGGATACGGTGACACCTGGACAGAACAGGAAATTAAAACATTACAAGGCAATTATATACATACTAGATGGTGGCCCGATTCTAACGCATCGGGTATTCTAGAATATGTATGTATATAGCAGCCACATAGTATATAGCACAGGCCACGTAGTATATAGGAGTACTACGTGGCCTGTGCTATATACTATGTGGCTGCTATATACATACATACATATTGTAGAGTGCCCGATGCGTTAATACAGGCCACGCAGTAAATAACACAGCCCACATAGTATATAACACAGTCCACGCAGTATATAGCAGCCACGCAGTATATAACACAGGACACGTAATATATAACACTGGCCACGTAATATATAGCACAGCACACATAGTATCTAACACTGGCCACGTAGTATATAGCACGCAGTATATAACACAGCCCACGTAGTATATTGCAGTGTGTGCACCATATCTCTGTTAAAAAAAAAATAATAAAAATAAAAAATAGTTATATACTCACCCTCCGGCGTCCACTGATGCACGCGCGGCTGCTGCCATCTTTCGCTCCCAGGATGCATTGCGAAATTACCCAGATGACTTAGCGGTCTCGCGAGACCGCTGTCTTCTGGTTAATTTTGCAATGCATCTCTGGGAACGGAAGATGGCGGCAGGTGCGAGCGCATCGTCGGATGACGGAAGGTGAGAATAGCAGGCTTTTTGTTTTTTGATTATTTTTAACATTAGATCTTTTTACTATTGATGTTGCATAGGCTGCATCAATAGTAAAAAGTTGGGGACACCTGACCGCTCACGTGACCGCGACGTCATCGAAGGTCCTTCACTCACTGCATTCTTAGGAACGGAGGCAGACGCTTGCACCGCTGAGAGCCAGGGTCCGTCGGAGGGGTGAGTATATCCATATTTTTTTTTTATTCTTTATTTTTTACATGAATATGGATCCCAGGGCCTGAAGGAGATTCTCCTCTCCTCCAGACCCAGGGAACCACACGCCGTATAAGATGACTGGGTGTATAAGATGACCCCCGTCTTATACGACGGGTATATCCCAAATTCCATATTTTATATGGAAAAGTTGGGGGTCGTCTTATACGCCCAGTCGTCTTATACACCAGAAAATACGGTATATATATACAGTGGGGCAAAAAAGTATTTAGTCAGTCAGCAATAGTGCAAGTTCCACCACTTAAAAAGATGAGAGGCGTCTGTAATTTACATCATAGGTAGACCTCAACTATGGGAGACAAACTGAGAAAAAAAAATCCAGAAAATCACATTGTCTGTTTTTTTATCATTTTTTGCATATTATAGTGGAAAATAAGTATTTGGTCAGAAACAATCAATCAAGATTTCTGGCTCTCACAGACCTGTAACTTCTTCTTTAAGAGTCTCCTCTTTCCTCCACTCATTACCTGTAGTAATGGCACCTGTTTAAACTTGTTATCAGTATAAAAAGACACCTGTGCACACCCTCAAACAGTCTGACTCCAAACTCCACTATGGTGAAGACCAAAGAGCTGTCAAAGGACACCAGAAACAAAATTGTAGCCCTGCACCAGGCTGGCAAGACTGAATCTGCAATAGCCAACCAGCTTGGAGTGAAGAAATCAACAGTGGGAGCAATAATTAGAAAATGGAAGACATACAAGACCACTGATAATCTCCCTCGATCTGGGGCTCCACGCAAAATCCCACCCCGTGGGGTCAGAATGATCACACCAGGGATGATGATGAATGATCAAACCAGGGATTCAAGCTTCAGGAGGCTAATTTGCATATTCCAGGTGCCTTCTGGGAGAAGCGAAGTCTCCCTAAGCTAGAAGATCGTTGGGTACAGCCGGGACCAGCTGCTTCGAAAGCATCACCAAACCAGGGATTCAAGCTTCAGGAGGCTAATTTGCATATTCCAGGTGCCTTCTGGGAGAAGCGAAGTCTCCCTAAGCTAGAAGATCGTTGGGTACAGCCGGGACCAGCTGCTTCGAAAGCATCACCAAACCAGGGATTCAAGCTTCAGGAGGCTAATTTGCATATTCCAGGTGCCTTCTGGGAGAAGCGAAGTCTCCCTAAGCTAGAAGATCGTTGGGTACAGCCGGGACCAGCTGCTTCGAAAGCATCACCAAACCAGGGATTCAAGCTTCAGGAGGCTAATTTGCATATTCCAGGTGCCTTCTGGGAGAAGCGAAGTCTCCCTAAGCTAGAAGATCGTTGGGTACAGCCGGGACCAGCTGCTTCGAAAGCATCACCAAACCAGGGATTCAAGCTTCAGGAGGCTAATTTGCATATTCCAGGTGCCTTCTGGGAGAAGCGAAGTCTCCCTAAGCTAGAAGATCGTTGGGTACAGCCGGGACCAGCTGCTTCGAAAGCATCACCAAACCAGGGATTCAAGCTTCAGGAGGCTAATTTGCATATTCCAGGTGCCTTCTGGGAGAAGCGAAGTCTCCCTAAGCTAGAAGATCGTTGGGTACAGCCGGGACCAGCTGCTTCGAAAGCATCACCAAACCAGGGATTCAAGCTTCAGGAGGCTAATTTGCATATTCCAGGTGCCTTCTGGGAGAAGCGAAGTCTCCCTAAGCTAGAAGATCGTTGGGTACAGCCGGGACCAGCTGCTTCGAAAGCATCACCAAACCAGGGATTCAAGCTTCAGGAGGCTAATTTGCATATTCCAGGTGCCTTCTGGGAGAAGCGAAGTCTCCCTAAGCTAGAAGATCGTTGGGTACAGCCGGGACCAGCTGCTTCGAAAGCATCACCAAACCGCGCGCCGTAATTTTTGCCTGTAGGACATTATTGCAAGAGAGCTTGGCTGAGTAGATTACACAAGAAGGAAAACACACAGCAAGTCAGCAGGATCTAGGAGCAACATGGCAGATGTGACAACCTACATGGTGAGCTGCAGCATGTGCTACATGTTCACAGATCGACCAGAAGAAGAATCCAATTTCACCTGTCAGAAGTGTAGACTAGTGGCCCTTTTAGAAGAAAAGGTGCGGGGTCTGGAAGAAAGAATAGCAACTTTGAAACTCATCAAAGAGAATGAAGACTTTCTAGACAGAACAGAAGCATCTCTACTGGTCACAGAAGGTGCAAAAAGTGTCAGAGAACCTCCAAAAGCAGATGAGTGGAAGCATGTGACCAAAAGAAGCAAGAAGACCATGGAGAAATCACCAACCACACAACTGAAGAACCGATATCAAATCTTTGTAGAGGATGAAGATGGCACACCTAAGAATGAAGCAATACCAGCAAGCAAAAAAGAAAAGGGCACACAGCAACAAGTGACAGCAAAAAGTACAGCCAAGAAGCAACGAAGAGTGGTGGTGGTGGGAGACTCACTACTGAGAGGCACCGAAGCAGCCATCTGCAGACCGGACATAACTGCAAGAGAAGTATGCTGCCTTCCAGGTGCGATGATCAAGGATGTGACCGATAGGATACCAAAGCTCTTCAGCTCCAAGGACGTCCACCCATTTCTTCTGATACATGTTGGCACCAATGACACGGCAAGGAAGGACCTACCGACAATCTGCAAGGACTTTGAAGAGTTGGGGAAGAAAGTAAAGGAACTGGATGCACAGGTAGTTTTTTCTTCTATCCTTCCAGTAGACGGGCATGGCACCAGGAGATGGAACAGGATCCTTGATGCAAACAACTGGCTAAGACGATGGTGCAGACAACAAGGATTTGGATTCCTGGACCACGGTGTGAATTACTGGTATGATGGACTCCTCGCCAGAGACGGACTACACCTCAACAAACCTGGGAAACACACATTCGCCAGAAGACTCGCTACACTCATCAGGAGGGCGTTAAACTAGAAGAAGAGGGGACGGGAAGAAAAACATTAGACTCGAACAAAGACGACCCAGGAAAACATACTCAGAAGGGAGGTAAGAACATTTCTAAAACAATCCACAGTGAGGAGATTGGAACAAAACAAAATCCTCTAAACTGCATGCTCGCAAACGCCAGAAGCCTGACAAACAAGATGGAAGAACTAGAAGCAGAAATATCTACAGGTAACTTTGACATAGTGGGAATAACCGAGACATGGTTAGATGAAAGCTATGACTGGGCAGTTAACTTACAGGGTTACAGTCTGTTTAGAAAGGATCGTAAAAATCGGAGAGGAGGAGGGGTTTGTCTCTATGTAAAGTCTTGTCTAAAATCCACTTTAAGGGAGGATATTAGCGAAGGGAATGTGGATGTCGAGTCCATATGGGTTGAAATTCATGGAGGGAAAAATGGTAACAAAATTCTCATTGGGGTCTGTTACAAACCCCCAAATATAACAGAAAGCATGGAAAGTCTACTTCTAAAGCAGATAGATGAAGCTGCAACCCATAATGAGGTCCTGGTTATGGGGGACTTTAACTACCCGGATATTAACTGGGAAACAGAAACCTGTGAAACCCATAAAGGCAACAGGTTTCTGCTAATAACCAAGAAAAATTATCTTTCACAATTGGTGCAGAATCCAACCAGAGGAGCAGCACTTTTAGACCTAATACTATCTAATAGACCTGACAGAATAACAAATCTGCAGGTGGTTGGGCATTTAGGAAATAGCGACCACAATATTGTGCAGTTTCACCTGTCTTTCACTAGGGGGACTTGTCAGGGAGTCACAAAAACATTGAACTTTAGGAAGGCAAAGTTTGAACAGCTTAGAGATGCCCTTAATCTGGTAGACTGGGACAATATCCTCAGAAATGAGAATACAGATAATAAATGGGAAATGTTTAAGAACATCCTAAATAGGCAGTGTAAGCGGTTTATACCTTGTGGGAATAAAAGGACTAGAAATAGGAAAAACCCAATGTGGCTAAACAAAGAAGTAAGACAGGCAATTAACAGTAAAAAGAAAGCATTTGCATTACTAAAGCAGGATGGCACCATTGAAGCTCTAAAAAACTATAGGGAGAAAAATACTTTATCTAAAAAACTAATTAAAGCTGCCAAAAAGGAAACAGAGAAGCACATTGCTAAGGAGAGTAAAACTAATCCCAAACTGTTCTTCAACTATATCAATAGTAAAAGAATAAAAACTGAAAATGTAGGCCCCTTAAAAAATAGTGAGGAAAGAATGGTTGTAGATGAAGAGGAAAAAGCTAACATATTAAACACCTTCTTCTCCACGGTATTCACGGTGGAAAATGAAATGCTAGGTGAAATCCCAAGAAACAATGAAAACCCTATATTAAGGGTCACCAATCTAACCCAAGAAGAGGTGCGAAACCGGCTAAATAAGATTAAAATAGATAAATCTCCGGGTCCGGATGGCATACACCCACGAGTACTAAGAGAACTAAGTAATGTAATAGATAAACCATTATTTCTTATTTTTAGTGACTCTATAGCGACAGGGTCTGTTCCGCAGGACTGGCGCATAGCAAATGTGGTGCCAATATTCAAAAAGGGCTCTAAAAGTGAACCTGGAAATTATAGGCCAGTAAGTCTAACCTCTATTGTTGGTAAAATATTTGAAGGGTTTCTGAGGGATGTTATTCTGGATTATCTCAATGAGAATAACTGTTTAACTCCATATCAGCATGGGTTTATGAGAAATCGCTCCTGTCAAACCAATCTAATCAGTTTTTATGAAGAGGTAAGCTATAGACTGGACCAAGGTGAGTCATTGGACGTGGTATATCTCGATTTTTCCAAAGCGTTTGATACCGTGCCGCACAAGAGGTTGGTACACAAAATGAGAATGCTTGGTCTGGGGGAAAACGTGTGTAAATGGGTTAGTAACTGGCTTAGTGATAGAAAGCAGAGGGTGGTTATAAATGGTATAGTCTCTAACTGGGTCGCTGTGACCAGTGGGGTACCGCAGGGGTCAGTATTGGGACCTGTTCTCTTCAACATATTCATTAATGATCTGGTAGAAGGTTTACACAGTAAAATATCGATATTTGCAGATGATACAAAACTATGTAAAGCAGTTAATACAAGAGAAGATAGTATTCTGCTACAGATGGATCTGGATAAGTTGGAAACTTGGGCTGAAAGGTGGCAGATGAGGTTTAACAATGATAAATGTAAGGTTATACACATGGGAAGAGGGAATCAATATCACCATTACACACTGAACGGGAAACCACTGGGTAAATCTGACAGGGAGAAGGACTTGGGGATCCTAGTTAATGATAAACTTACCTGGAGCAGCCAGTGCCAGGCAGCAGCTGCCAAGGCAAACAGGATCATGGGGTGCATTAAAAGAGGTCTGGATACACATGATGAGAGCATTATACTGCCTCTGTACAAATCCCTAGTTAGACCGCACATGGAGTACTGTGTCCAGTTTTGGGCACCGGTGCTCAGGAAGGATATAATGGAACTAGAGAGAGTACAAAGGAGGGCAACAAAATTAATAAAGGGGATGGGAGAACTACAATACCCAGATAGATTAGCGAAATTAGGATTATTTAGTCTAGAAAAAAGACGACTGAGGGGCGATCTAATAACCATGTATAAGTATATAAGGGGACAATACAAATATCTCGCTGAGGATCTGTTTATACCAAGGAAGGTGACGGGCACAAGGGGGCATTCTTTGCGTCTGGAGGAGAGAAGGTTTTTCCACCAACATAGAAGAGGATTCTTTACTGTTAGGGCAGTGAGAATCTGGAATTGCTTGCCTGAGGAGGTGGTGATGGCGAACTCAGTCGAGGGGTTCAAGAGAGGCCTGGATGTCTTCCTGGAGCAGAACAATATTGTATCATACAATTATTAGGTTCTGTAGAAGGACGTAGACCTGGGTATTTATTATGATGGAATATAGGCTGAACTGGATGGACAAATGTCTTTTTTCGGCCTTACTTACTAACTATGTTACAAGAACGGTGAGCAAAAATCCCAGAACCACGCGGGGGGACATAGTGAATGAACTGCAGAGAGCTGGGACTAATGTAACAAGGCCTACCATAAGTAACACACTACGCCAGTATGGACTCAGATCCTGCAGTGCCAGACGTGTCCCACTGCTTAAGCCAGTACATGTCCGGGCCCGTCTGAAGTCTGCTAGAGAGCATTTGGATGATCCAGAGGAGTTTTGGGAGAATGTCCTATGGTCTGATGAAACCAAACTGGAACTGTTTGGTAGAAACACAACTTGTCGTGTTTGGAGGAAAAAGAATACTGAGTTGTATCCATCAAACACCATACGTACTGTAAAGCATGGTGGTGGAAACATCATGCTTTGGGGCTGTTTCTCTGCAAAGGGGCCAGGACGACTGATCCGGGTACATGAAAGAATGAATGGGGCCATGTATCGTGAGATTTTGAGTGCAAACCTCCTTCCATCAGCAAGGGCATTGAAGATGAAACGTGGCTGGGTCTTTCAACATGACAATGATCCAAAGCACACCGCCAGGGCAACGCAGGAGTGGCTTCGTAATAAGCATTTCAAGGTCCTGGAGTGGCCTAGCCAGTCTCCAGATCTCAACCCTATAGAAAACCTTTGGAGGGAGTTGAAAGTCCGTGTTGCCAAGCGAAAAGCCAAAAACATCACTGCTCTAGAGGAGATCTGCATGGAGGAATGGGCCAACATACCAACAACAGTGTGTGGCAACCTTGTGAAGACTTACAGAAAACGTTTGACCTCTGTCATTGCCAACAAAGGATATATTACAAAGTATTGAGATGAAATTTTGTTTCTGACCAAATACTTATTTTCCACCATACTATGCAAATAAAATGTTAAAAAAACAGACAATGTGATTTTCTGGATTTTTTTTCTCAGTTTGTCTCCCATAGTTGAGGTCTACCTATGATGTAAATTACAGACGCCTCTCATCTTTTTAAGTGGTGGAACTTGCACTACTGCTGACTGACTAAATACTTTTTTGCCCCACTGTAGATAGATAGATAGATAGATATCAATCACTCATCTATTCCACATTGGATGCCTCATATCATATATTTGTACTTAGAATGTTACTTTAAATGTTTTATTTAGATACCATATCAAAAAGTTTCAAGAGTACTCATACCCTTTATAGGGGTTGTCCAAGATTTAGATCTAGTTTGCTTGAGAACGAAGGTGTCTTAAGCTGTTTTAAACACTGTCCCGCTAATGCGACCACTTAGCCCAGATCTCAGGGGCCACAGTTCTCCCTATACAAAATCAATATTTTGTCTCAGAGACCAAACTAACCTGGTGAATGCATTACAGGTTTTATTCTGAGGGCCATTAGTCAAATTCTGGAAAAGATCCCCAGAAAATTAAACAAAGATTCTTCAGATCAGTAAAGTATTAGGATTTTAGTTTTAGGATTTAATTTTTGATCATTCTTTTTGGTTTTACTTGAGAGACAGTATACTCATAGAGCATGCCAGTATACTGTGTATATGTGTGTAGTCTGCATCAGCTCTGGTTGTATATTTCAATAAATGAAGCTAAATAACAACACATAAAAAAGATGCTATTTGGCGAAGGTTATGTGATAGTTGGAGCAAAACATGAACATTGCACAAAAGGTCGTTGGATACGTAGACGAGAACATAATAAACCTGCATCTGCTGAGACAAACCCTCGCTCAGCCTACGTACCGAGCGTGGTGACTGCAGCTACACAGAGTACACAGTGTTATTATATAGATTATGTCTAAGGATTTGTGTAATATCTATCAAGGACCAAAAAGAGGGAGTACATGGGTCTATAGTGGTAGAGATCACCAGGAGTGCAGCTGAGGAGTTTGGAATAACATTGGCGGACTGGAAGATCATACCCAACACACAGGATTACAGAACTGCCTATTTTTCCTCGCCTACTGCATCTATCTATACATTACTGTATCTGTTTGTTGTATTGTATCTATGTATGGTGTAATCCTTGACACTGATCTCTCTTTCAAACCACACAAGCCCTTTCTACTTCCTGCCGACTTCAACTCAAAAATATTTCACGGATCCGTACAAACAAGAATCTGCAAAAACCCTAGTCAATGCCCTCATCATCTCCTGCCTTGACTACTGCAACCTCCTGCTCTGTGGCCTCCCCTCTAACACTCTCGCACCCCTCCAATCTATTGTAAACTCTGCTGCCCAACTAATCCACCTGTCCCCCCGCTATTCCCCGGCCTCTCCCCTCTGTCAATCCCTGCACTGGCTCCCCATTACCCAGAGACTCCAGTTCAAAACCCTAACCATGACGTACAAAGCCATCCACAACCTGTCTCCTCCATACATCTGTGACCTCGTCTCCCGGTACTTACCTGCACGCAACCTCCGATCCTGACAAGATCTCCTTCTCTACTCCCCTCTTATCTCCTCTGACCTGCTGGGCCAGCGCACACTTTGATAAAATGAGGCAGGATTAGTAACAGGAGTCAAACTAGCTGAGAATGAGCAGAGAAACAGGAGTGAACCAAGGTAAGTAGAACTTATAACTGGCAACTGGAAACAGGGATTAATGGCTTTGTAAAGTGTCTAACTCACCCAAAGTTTCCCAGAAGGGAGTTAATGAAAAACCATGTTCAGGAATTAAACCCATGCTACTTACCGGTAGCTGGACGGCACCACAATTCCCAGAATAGTAAACAGAATTGCTACATTGATGCCCAATGTGGTCTACAACAAAAGCGGCACCTGGTGACAGAAGGAACGAGTATAGACATGGATGTTACAGAATCTCTATCAAACTGGTCAAAAAAACGGATGAAGTGCATCAATTTTTTACAATTAGCACAGGATCCGTCTTTTCAAGACTTTGACGGATTGTGACCGATTCTAAAAAAACGGTAGTGTGAAAGAGGCCTAAGATGGCAGCAAGCATGGTATTCAGTTTCTCTGCAGCACCCCTAAAGGGTAAATGAAGTACTACACAGTTGCCAATGTAAAAAGACACATATACAATATATGCCTTGTAGATACAGTATTTCATATTGTTTCAACGTGACGACACAATAAGCGAATATGTGAACTGGAAACACAAAAAGGGATATGCCATAACTCAGGAGCTGATAATGGGACTACGAGGGCACAGTGCAGGACAGGAGGTTGTCAGCTGTCAGTATATCCTCTTGTCCTTCTGTTTATTTAGCTAATGTGCACAGAATGCGCTGACCCCATTCCCCGTCATTAGAAAGTATCTGGGAATGGAGCGACTAGTTATGTATCATCTGCGCTCTCCACCCTCCTCGCTTTCCCCCTACTCCTGTGTTATGGCAGCGCACATTTTCCTGGCCTCGTACCACGACTCTAGCGTTCCAGGGGCAAATGCCAACTGCGAGCAGCAGCCAGAGAACAGAAACCAACCAAGGGAATGTTATCAGAGACGATGACAGCACAACGGGCAGCGCCGCTTCCCAAGAACCCGAACCAGCATCAGAATGAGGCCGTAAATCGTACACAGCACCCCGCAACATTCCTCACTTCTGCATACAACACTATTTGAGGGTGACCCATAAAAGTGGGGGTAAAGTGCTGTAGCATGCTGGGATCTGGGATCTGAATAAATAAAAATCAGCTGCAAAAGACGACGCGACTTGTAGTGGATCCTGTAGAAAGCTGAAAATTCAGTTGATAGGGGGTCATAGCTGAAAATGAAGCATGTGAGTGATATGGTAATGAGCATGAGCGACCACTGCACCATATGCTGACTATTGGAGTGGAAGCCCCAGAGGTGCACTACAACTCCCATAGAGGCGCATGGAGTAGGGCTCCGTTTACACAGGAATTTAGGACTCAGATTCTCTGGATCAGTGAAGGTTCCCATATACATTAGAAGAACGTAAGCTGATCCCGCCATTATCAATGGGTTGTACTGACAGATGCTATTAGGGGACATAAGGATCCACCAGGTCTGATTAAAAGGGATATCTGGGACTATGTGAAACACAAAATATGTGCCTAAGCACTGTCGGGCAGGTAGTTGCCACTTACCTGCCTGTTGTGCTCAGCGCCGTTCATTTCCGGCACAGAGCAGTCACAGACGATCCTGCTGGCGATTCAGCTACCTCTGCTGAGGTCAAGTCGACAGAGCAGCGTTTTCTCTTCCCCTCCACTCTGTTGACAGGGAAGGACGTCTGACGTCATTCAGATTGACAACTGGATGCCTAATTGGTGGAGTCGACTGTGAATCAGAATGACAGAAGTCGCGCCCCGTCGACAGAGCAGGGCAGAAAGGAAGCAGCCGCTATGTCGACATGACATGAGCAGAGGCAGCTGAATCGCCGACTGGAGCGGTCTGTAACTGCTCTGTGCCGGGGAACAACGACGCTGTGCACAACAGGCAGGCAAGTAGGAATTACCTGCCTGTTATTAGTGCTTAGGCAGATTTTTTGTTTTTCACAAAATCCCGGATATACCCTTTCAAGACTGCTGATCCTTTTGTTCTCTAAGAGATCAGGCACCATCAGAGATGTTTGGCAGTGGATCTCTGATACTGTCCCTGAAACAGGTCCTGCAAATCAAATCGCGCCAACTCTGATTACAGCTTATCGCTAAATTTGTGGCAACTAGACCCAAAGGGCTCTGATAATGTGATTAACGAGAAGCATGTGATGTGTGATATTAAAATACACATTCACATGTCATAAAATTATTAATCCATGAACTATTCATGTGCTTCACACTTAATCAGCCGAGATTCCATCTTGCTTCATTCTGTAAAGAATATTATTTTAGGAGCCATTATATAAGCCCTCTGTGACATCATTGATGACATCACTTACTTTGTGGTTTTATGAATGATGTCATTGGCTACTTTGCATTCAACTACATCACCATTTCCTGCGTTCATAGTAAATTTAATCCAAACCACAGTTGCAATTCTGTTAGGTCACAAGTTCGCCGGAAAAGAGAGTATCATCTTCTATTAATACACCTACAATGGGGAATAAAGTATTTAATCAGCCACCAATTGTGCAAGCTCCCCACTTAAAAATATGAGAGAGGACTGTAGTTGACATCATAGGTAGACCACAACTATGAGTGTCAAAATGAGAGAACAAATCCAGAATATCACCTTGTCTGATTTGGTAAGATTTATTTTGCAAATTATGGTGGAAAATAAGTATTTGGTCATTAACAAAACTTCATCTCAATATTTTTTGTTATATATCCTTTGTTGGCAATGACAGAGGTCAAACGTTTTCTGTAAGTCTTCACAAGGTTGGCACACACTGTTGTTGGTATGTTGGCCCATTCCTCCATGCAGATCTCCTCTAGAGCAGTGATGTTTTGAGCCTGTCGCTGGGCAACACGGACTTTCAACTCCCTCCAAAGGTTTTCTATTGGGAGATCTGGAGACTGGCTAGGCCACTACAGGACCTTCATATGCTTCTTACGAAGCCACTCCTTCAGTGCCCTGGCAGTGTGCTTGGGATCATTATCATGCTGAAAGACTCATCCACGTTTCATCTTCAATCCCCTTGGTGATGGAAGGAGGTTTGCACTCAAAATCTCACGATACATGGCCCCATTCATTCTTTCATGTACACGGATCAGTCATCCTGGTCCCTTTGCAGAGAAACAGCCCTAAAGCATGATGTTGTCACCCCCATGCTTCACAGTAGGTATGCTGTTCTTTGGATGCAACTCAGCATTCTGTCTCCTCCAAACACAACAAGTTTTGTTTCTACCAAACAGTTCTACTTTGGTTTCATCAGACCATATGACATTCTCCCAATACTCTTCTGGAAAATCCTAATGCTCTCTAGCAAACATCAGATGGGCCCGGACATGTACTGGCTTAAGCAGTGGGACACGTCTGGCACTGCAGGATCTGAGTCCCTGGCGGCCTAGTGTGTTACTGATGGTAGCCTTTGTTACGGTTGTCCCAGCTCTATGCAGGTCATTCACATTTTTTTCTCACTGTTTTTGTGATCATTTTGACCCCTTGGGGTGAGATCTTGCCTAGAGCACCAGATTGAGGGAGATTATCAGTGGTCTTGTATGTCTTCCATTTTCTTATTATTGCTCTGACAGTTGATTTCTTCACACCAAGCTGCTTGCCTATTGCAGATTCAGTCTTCCCAGCCTGGTGCAGGGCTACAATTTTGTTTCTGGTGTCCTCCGACAGCTCTTTGGTCTTCATCATAGTGGAGTTTGGAGTCAGACTGTTCGAGATTGTGGACAGGTGTCTTTTATACTGACAACAAGTTCAAACAGGTGCCATTACTACAGGTAATGCGTGGAGGACAGAGGAGCTTCTTAAAGAAGAAGTTACAGGTCTGTGAGAACCAGAAATCTTGCATGTTTTTAGGTGATCAAATATTTATTTTCCATCATAATTTGCAAAATAAATCTTCCAAATCAGACAAGGGGATTTTCTGGATTTGCTTTCTCATTTTAACTCTCATAGTTGTGGTCTACCTATGATGTCAATTACAGGCCTATCTCATCTTTTTAAGTGGGAGAACTTCCACAATTGGTGGCTGACTAAATTCTTTTCCCCCCACTGTACATAAGAGCTATACCTTTAAAAAATTGTGTTACCGCTACTCGGAATATCATCTCCTGTTTAGGTCAAAGATTAATTTTTTTTTGTTTCTGGTGGTTGAACCTCCATTTGTCTAAGACAGAACTCCAAATACCCTGCATATTAAAAAGTTAAAGGATAACATTCATCCGCCACCACTAGGGGGAACAAATCTGTCTTCAGTAAACTGTTTAGCTCCCTCTAGAGGTGAATGGAGGAGGCAGCCAAATTAAATACCATGACACCGTGAAAAAAAAAAGCTAGGGATTCTGTCCTTGGCCATGTGGCCACTGAAAAATTCGAGTCATGAGCAGCAACACTTTCATAGAGCCACTATATCTGGGAGACCATTGACTCACAGCATTGGAACCCTCAGCGATGGTACCTCCATAAAGGGTTCTACCCAAATTAGAAGTTATCACCTATTTATCCCCACAGGATAGATGATAAATCTGAGCGTTGAGGGTCCAATCCCTTGTACCCTTACTTATCTTGAGAATCATAGCCTTAAATTCCCATATTAACGGGACTGTGCTGCTCATGCTCCATTCACACCTATGGGAGTGGTGCATGCTCATTACCGCTCAATTCACAATGGACCCCTGCTCTTGTGATCAATGGGTGTCCCAGCAGTTAGGTGATATCTTGCTAATTTCTGGAGGTCGACTGCTGGGACACCAACGATCTTAAGAACGGGGTGCCACAATGAATGGCCTTTCAGGGAATCAATCTTGGGATCAGTGAAGGTCCTAGCGGTTCCCCTTTTAGGAATCAGCTAAAATTCGGACTTACCTTTTAATAAACTTGACTAAGAAAACCTAGTTAAAGGGATCTGTTCACTTCAATCATTTTTCTCTGATCACAGTGTGTCTAGCGATCAGCCAAAGTCTGTAAGATAAGGCTGCCGTATGTGTTCAATTTCCCTGCAGCACTCCTATAGGGGAAATGAGGTATTACACAGTTCCATTTTAAATCAATGAGCAGTCTGTGTAATGCATATACATGCTAAGTCCTCCAGAGTTAGAGATAACTATATAACAGATTTATGATTGATATATAGGGGACTGGAATAGACGACGTTAAATATTTACTATTCCTTACGTTATAATATGCATAGCAGAAACAACAAAAAAAAGTAATAATACAAAATATATATATTCCATTCCATTAAAGCAATACAGATGTATTAAGACAATCTTTTCATTTATAGATATTGGGTCTTGCAGTCGTCGCCCCTTCGTCTCGATGCACACATGTAACAAATAAAGCCGCTCTGTCGACATTTGCATAAATCTCTTTATTGAGTTTGGGAGTCTTAAAACATTATGGTAATAAAAAAAAATAAAAATAAAAATCCCGCGATGATAAATAATCTGAAGATTCTGCTTATCTGGAAAGTGTTAGAAAAATAGATGTAAAGTCGCCCGTCCCCCCCCTTTTATCTGTTCACTCCAAAAACAAGTGTCTGAGCGGCGAGTTTATCGGATAGATGGCACTGTGCAGCAGATTTCCCCTGTTACTATGAATTACAGCTGTTTATCTTGCAGCCTTCTTTAAGATTAATTAAATGCAAATGTAACTCTGAGAATCATGGGAATACCTGCCAGACCTCTCATTAATACCTTCACTTAAAAACCACCGTGCCAGGGAGTCATTAATTTGCAAAAAAAAAAAAATGACGACACCGTTCCTGCGAAACAATTCATGGATGGCTGCCCCATTTAGCCTAGTCACACTCTGATCCTCCTTTTAGACCCTGTGGCCCTTTGAGGACACAATAAGGCTCCGACGATAACCTGGCAGCATAGGTAGAAATCCAGCCAAGTGCGAATGTTTGAAGCCGGAGCTTTGGCTGCCATCGAGTCGGCGAAAAACAAAAAAAACAAAAAAAAAAAAAGAAAGAAAGAATTCAGGCACCATGTCATCCAGTACGAAAGGATAAAAAGAGATTTATCCGGAAATTCAATGTGGCACCACATATGGGATACATGAGGGCCGTTATACAACAGGCCACAGAGATTCTTTTTTTTTGCATCATTTCTCTCCAGCATGTGAAGAAGCGGAAGACATGTGCAAGCATCCTGACGTTTGAAGGAATGTGGACGATGATGGTAGTAGTAGTGGTGGTGGTGGCCACACGTTTGTGGCAGATGGCTTTGTGTCGGCAGTGACAAGAAGCCAGGATCGGCTTCCTGTGCGGAATCTGGAGTTTTTTGTGTTTTTGTTTTTTCCCCTCTCCTCTGATCAGGTAAATATGGGCACACTCTGGAAAGTTTTGACTGATTCCGCCTGAGGATGCAAGTTTTTTTTGACTTCGCCCCATCTGTCACGGATCGTTCCTGGGTTCCGCTGTTAGGAGAGACCTGAATTCACCGCTCAGAGATGCCCAGGAATACCGAGCCGTCTCACCCTGCGGAGGGAAGAAGAAGAAAAAAAAAGATATTAACTGTTCGGTGACAAGTGGTTGAGCGGTGGGGGAGACTTTCATCCTGAAAAATGAACAATTTCTAAACATGACCATATTGCATTAGCGCAGATTTACAGTCTCCTTCTATAAATAATACATCGTTGTATCACCGGAGCCGTGAACAGCATATATTGTATACATACAGAAAGGCAAAACAGGAAAATATCCAAGAGTAAATACAAATACAATCACGTGCCTCTAATCCAGCACTGGATGATCCGGAATATCACATAAACCAGCACTCATTTCCCTGATCAGCTAGATCTATATATTCACGTATATGGAGGAATTATTTTTACTTCTTCTTGGCTTCTACAGTTGTCACTTTCAATTTCCAGGATAAAATTATAAAACTTTCTGGATAATGGAAATAAAATATATGTAAATATTTCAACCCAGGACCTCAGGAAACAATGTAAACCACTGATCCAACTGTATGACGCGTGCAAATATACAGGTCCTTCTCAAAAAATTAGCATATAGTGTTAAATTTCATTATTTACCATAATGTAATGATTACAATTAAACTTTCATACATTATAGATTCATTATCCACCAACTGAAATTTGTCAGGTCTTTTATTGTTTTAATACTGATGATTTTGGCATACAACTCCTGATAACCCAAAAAACCTGTCTCAATAAATTAGCATATCAAGAAAAGGTTCTCTAAACGACCTATTACCCTAATCTTCTGAATCAACTAATTAACTCTAAACACATGCAAAAGATACCTGAGGCTTTTATAAACTCCCTGCCTGGTTCATTACTCAAAACCCCCATCATGGGTAAGACTAGCGACCTGACAGATGTCAAGAAGGCCATCATTGACACCCTCAAGCAAGAGGGTAAGACCCAGAAAGAAATTTCTCAACAAATAGGCTGTTCCCAGAGTGCTGTATCAAGGCACCTCAATGGTAAGTCTGTTGGAAGGAAACAATGTGGCAGAAAACGCTGTACAACGAGAAGAGGAGACCGGACCCTGAGGAAGATTGTGGAGAAGGACCGATTCCAGACCTTGGGGAACCTGAGGAAGCAGTGGACTGAGTCTGGTGTGGAAACATCCAGAGCCACCGTGCACAGGCGTGTGCAGGAAATGGGCTACAGGTGCCGCGTTCCCCAGGTAAAGCCACTTTTGAGCTACAGAGAAGCAGCACTGGACTGTTGCTAAGTGGTCCCAAGTACTTTTTTCTGATGAAAGCAAATTTTGCATGTCATTCGGAAATCAAGGTGCCAGAGTCTGGAGGAAGACTGGGGAGAAGGAAATGCCAAAATGCCTGAAGTCCAGTGTCAAGTACCCACAGTCAGTGATGGTGTGGGGTGCCATGTCAGCTGCTGGTGTTGGTCCACTGTGTTTCATCAAGGGCAGGGTCAATGCAGCTAGCTATCAGGAGATTTTGGAGCACTTCATGCTTCCATCGGCTGAAATGCTTTATGGAGATGAAGATTTCATTTTTTCAGCACGACCTGGCACCTGCTCACAGTGCCAAAACCACTGGTAAATGGTTTACTGACCATGGTATTACTGTGCTCAATTGGCCTGCCAACTCTCCTGACCTGAACCCCATAGAGAATCTGTGGGATATTGTGAAGAGAAAGTTGAGAGACGCAAGACCCAACACTCTGGATGAGCTTAAGGCCGCTATTGAAGCATCCTGGGCCTCCATAACATCTCAGCAGTGTCACAGGCTGATTGCCTCCATGCCACGCCGCATTGAAGCAGTCATTTCTGCCAAAGGATTCCCGACCAAGTATTGAGTGCATAACTGAACATTATTATTTGATGGTTTTTTTGTTTGTTATTAAAAAACACTTTTATTTGATTGGATGGGTGAAATATGCTAATTTATTGAGACAGGTTTTTTGGGTTATCAGGAGTTGTATGCCAAAATCATCAGTATTAAAACAATAAAAGACCTGACAAATTTCAGTTGGTGGATAATGAATCTATAATATATGAAAGTTTAATTGTAATCATTACATTATGGTAAATAATGAAATTTAACACTATATGCTAATTTTTTGAGAAGGACCTGTATATACGCCTGGGTTCCAATCCCACCAAGCACGGTTTGTATGTTCTCCCCGTGTTTGCGCGGGTTTCCTCCGGGTTCTCCGGTTTCCTCCCACAATACAAAGACACACTGATAGGGAGTGTAGATTATGAGCCCCAATGGGGACACTGATGATGATGTCTGAGTTAGTATCAGAGTTATCATGGTGACAAAAGTCATTTTTTTCCCCATGTATTGAGATGTGTGTGGCGAGCTGACAGTTTTCTTGATACCAATTACGGGTACATACGACGATTGTTTTGCACTGTATTTTTTAGGGAGGAGTGGTGACTGAAAAAAAACTAAATTTCTGACTTTTTGATTTTTCTTTTGCTTTATGGGTTGACTTTCAGAGCACAGCAATATAAAATAGTTTCTTTTTCAATTCTTTATTTTTAACGGAAAAACCTTAAAAAAATTTTTTTAATTACCACTGATTTGAATTTTTTTTTAAATTATCTTTTACAACTTTTTTTTGCTTTATTTTTTTTAGTCTCCTTAGGGGACATAAACCTGTGTTCCTTTTATCACTTTTTGGATATACTTCAACACTACAGTATATTGTGTAAATCCAGTGAGGTTCAGCCCTTCAGTAGGCCACGACTGCCACTGTGACTCACTAACATCCCAGGCTGTTCCATTTAATTGTCACCGGCAGAGATGGACAGCAGCATCAAAATGAATTAACAGCAGCGATCGGAGCGAACTCTGGTTGCTGCTTTTCGAGATACATGCCAGCTGTGTAACATAACTAGCATTAGTTACATATGGGACAGACACTGGCTCTTGAGCCAACTCCAAACTTGCGAATCCCAGCATCCCATTCCACACTTGCAGACCTCAACAACCCATCTCCACACTTGTAGACGCAGTTCCCCCTTCACACTTGTGGACCCCTGCGCCCCCCTCCACACTTGCAGGTGCAGTGCCCCGTTTCACACTTGAGGACCCCCAGCACCACCCTCCACATTTGCGGACCTTAGCACCCCCTTCCACATTTCTGGACCCCAACTTCCACCACCACATTTGCAGAAACGCCCCCTCCACAATGGCAGACCCCAGCACCCCCTTCCACACTTGCAGATGCAGGGCCCCACTTCACACTTGCGGAGCCCAGTGCCCCCTCTACACTTGTAGAACCCATCTGTCCTCCACAAAAGCAGATGCAGTGCCCCATTCACATTTGTGGGCCCAAGCACTCCCTTCACAATTGCGGACCTCAGCACCCCCTCCACACTTGTGGACCCCAACATCCCTCACCACATTTGAGGAAACGCCCCATCCACACTTGTAGACCCCAGCTCCCACCTCCACATTAGTAGTGCACTAGTGCAGACACTAACATCGCCCTCCATATTTAAGGACCCCAGCATACCCTTCCACACTTGCAGAACCCATCACCATCCTCGACACTTGTGGGACCAGTGCCCCCCTCCACATTGACAGACCCCAGAACGTCCCTCCACACTGACAGACCCCAGAACCTCACTCCACACTGTCAGACCCCAGAACCTCCCACCACACTGACAGACACCAGCATCCCCCTCCACACTTGCGGACCTATGCAGCATCAATAGTAAAAAGATGTCATGTTAAAAATAATAAAAAAACAAAAAAACCTGCTATTCTCACCTTCCGTAGTCCCCCCAGGCGCGCGCTGCTGCCGCCAGCTTCCGTTCCCAGAGATGCATTGCGAAATTACCCAGAAGACTTAGCGGTCTCGCGAGACCGCTAAGTCATCTGGGTAATTTCGCAATGCATCCTGGGAACGGAAGATGGCGGCAGCCGTGCGCGCATCGGCACAGCTTCGCTGGATCCCGGCGGGTGAGTATATAACTATTTTTTATTTTAATTATTTTTTTATCAGGGATATGTATGGTGCCCACACTGCTAAATACTACGTGGGCTGTGTTATACTGTATACTGCGTGGCTGCTATATACTACCTGGCCAGTGTTAGATACTATGTGGGCTGTGCTATATTTTACGTGGCCAGTGTTATATACTATGTGGGCAGTGTTATATACTGTTTGGGCTGCGTTATATACTGCTTGGCCACTGTTATATACTGTGTGGCCTGTATTAACGCATCGGGTATTCTAGAATATGTATGTATGCATGTAAATAGCAGCCACATAGTATATAGTACAGGCCACGTAGTATTTGTCTGCTATATACTACATGGCTCCTATATACTATATGGCCTGTGCTATATACTATGTGGCTGCTACATACATACATAATCTAGAATACCCGATGCGTTAGAATCGGGCTACCATCTAGTTTCCACATATTACTGCAGTTCATTTCTCAAACCCCAGTTTACTGTCCCTTTAAACAAATAAAGGGGAGATTTACCTGAAGCGGTAATTATAGAAAACATTGAGAGAATGAAAGCGAGTGAAATGTGCAACCGCAAAGAAACATAAAAAAAATCTCAAAAAGAAACAGGAAGGAGATGAGCAATGAAGGTAAATATTAGAGTGAGACATGGAGACGCGGCTGATTCTAGTTCACAGGCCTCCGCTACGGCATGTGAAAGCTGGTCTTCATTAAGTGACAATGGTCGGGTCTTCAGAGCGATTGGGAAGCATCATTAGGACTCAGTGCGGTTTTGCTGCACATCAATGAGAATCAGCCTCGGCTGGTGGCAGAGACGACTCCGATATGTTTGTGCCTTCGGGCTGGAGACATTATTTGTACATGGATACCAGACTATATGATAAGTGGCTCATCATATCACAATGCAAACATGGCCTAATTAGCTTGAGGAGTGCTCCTCATTTCCAGACAGACACAGACGAGGCACAATCTGCAATTCTTGTGTTGCTGCCTTTCTCAAGCAATGGCTGTGTGATCTTAAAGTTCTCTATGGAGAAAGGATCAAGGAAATGACGCAAAGAGAGACAGAAAAAGAAAAAAACTAAATCAGAAAATTGTAGTCTTGCTGGAAGTTTCTTCGCCTTTGGAAGTCTTCACTATATTGGAGGATCATGGACAAGTCTACCATATTCAGAATAAAGGGGCAATAAACCATAAAATAGGTTTTCCGGGACTTTAAAAAAGACTTGGCCGAGAGTTGTGAACGTTATAAAATATAGGAGTAACTATTACTTCCCGGTAGAGTTGAGCAACAGGATTTGCAAGGCTCTGGTCCAGTTGCCATGTTAGTAATTTGTGACCAGTCTGGACCAGAGACCGGCGTACCTTGTCCCACCTGATGCCATCTTCTGATTAGCAGGTCCAGTACAACATCATAGTTACCACCTCCAGTTCAGATGTCCTATAAGGCCACTAAAGGTTGCACGTTTATGCAAAAATTGGTGGCCACATATTTAGATCACGTCATACTTTATTTCCCAGAAGTGTTCAGGCCCATTTTGATGGCAGTAGAGGTTAAGGAAACATTGATAGTCTATCTTTCGTATGGGTGAAGGTTCAACTATAGTGTATACTATGGATCTGCAGAATCAGTAAAAAAGTGGTGCTCTGCGGTCCTTCATTGCAGCACATGATACAGCACCATCCATGTGCATGTGGCCGTGTCTGGTACTGCAACTCATTCAAGTAAATAGGGTAGAGCAAGAGTACCAGAAGCAGCCGCATGGAAGAGGATTGGTTATGAAAAAGACGCGTAAGCTGCATGTGCATCATTGGGATAGATATACCATTGAAGATATCAACTAAGGCAGTGGTTCCCCAATTTTTTTTAATTTTTGGTTTTGGAGGCTAAACCAGCTACAGACCCTACTTAATATCCCCTTAAAGCACCACTCCAGCAGGTTTTTGTATATTGCCGCGCTGGAGTGGTGCTACTAATCTAAGTTGCCTGCCCCTAGTCTTATACCTACCAGCCCCCATCTACACATTTTATTGGCGCCATTCTGGTCTGTTTCCAGATTGCTGCAGTGTTTTCTGGATGATCCAGAAGTCACAACTAAATTTAAGTCTATAACAGCCAGAACGAGGCCAGAACGAGACCAGAACGAGGCCAGAACAAGGCTCATAGACTTGAATAGAGATCTTGTGACCATTACCTTTACTTTACGGTCAGGCAGAAGATGAGGTCGCAAGATGGCGGTGTGGGACTGGAACGGCGCCAAGAAGAGCTGATAACGATATCTGGTAAGTATAGAACTAGGTTCAGGGAACCACTTCAGCATTGTAAGAGGATAAAACCCACTGGAGTGGTTCTTTAAGGAGCTTGGGAAAAACCGTTAAATGAAGGCATTAGGTTTGAAGGAATGAAAAGGCAAACTCAATTGGAGATTTAATCTGATTGTCTAAGGGAACACATTCCAGAGAACTGATGCAGCTCTAGAGAAATCTTGGTGATGAGAGGGTTAGCTCTGGATTTTGAATGATGTCAGTCTTATGACCCCCTACCCATTACATAAAAGTTAGCAGAATGTGTCATGCCGATTTCAAAGGGGCCAGACCACCATCTAATGTGTAGAGGGACTTCCCTAAATTCTCCGATGGTTCATGGGTGGGGAATGAAGGATACGGCCTGATGACTTTATGTTTAACATGGAGCTAAGCCGCTGTCAGAGGACTCTAGCATCGGCTGTCTAATAAATAACACGGGAGCTCTGGTCTGAACCTGCTTCTTATGTGGGGGTGTGAGTGATTGGCCCACAGATGTCCTAAGTGTATGGCCAGATTTAGGTCCAGCTTTAGATCCATCTTTGTGAATGAGAGTTTTAAGAAAAAAAACAGGTGCAGCCCATAGCCCAAAGTGGTGCTGTTTCTGGGCAACAACCAAACCCTCTCATCTTGGACTATCCTTAAAAGTTGACATTAGACCAGTTTTTTTTTTACTTGCCATCTGCCTTACGCATAACGATGGACCTCCAAAATCGAAATGTCCCGATCGATACCCAACAGAAGATAAAATTTAAAGTAGAAATTCTGTTCAAAATTGCAACACAAGTGAAAGAAAATGTAATCCATGTATTGTCTCTACAAACCGTCCTTAAATTTGTCACTTTTGGTAAATACCAGAACGATGCCTCCCCACTGGTGGGAATGAGATCTGTGCAAACAAATTAAATCGGGAGATACTCAAATATTCTTCAAAAGGAAAAAAAAACCCAGGAGTAAAAAAAAAAATTCAATTTTTCTGTATCATTCAATATTGTATTTTTTAATCTCTCTGATCTTCCTTTTGCCAATAACTTGAAATACTCAAAACAAACATCATTTTCCTTCGGCTCCATCACTTGTTCCCTGTTTACAACCTAAAGGTCTCTCTTCCATTGTGTGTGTCATAAATTATAAATGGATGTGTACTTTCCTCTCACCAAATGTGTATCCATCTGCCACCTTATTTATCCGATCCCCTTATCGTGGTAACTACGTTTTTTTTTTCTATAAACATTTCTTTTCCCCTGCCATATTCTTCCACCCTGAAGAGAGCACACCGGCTGCTCGGAGGTTTTCTGTCTCCTGCAGTGAAGGGAGAGATGGCATTTTGCATTATCTAAATTGAAATAGGACGCAGAATTAGATCTCTGCTCTTGGAAGAGGCTTGAAGTACTACTGACACTAGTTATAAGTCATGGCATATGATAAGTTCCTAGCTTCGCTGGAAAAGCTAATTGTCCAGGAACCCCGCTGACTTTTTTTTTCAATGACTCCTGAAACTTAACAGGGCAGTAAAGTTACCGTGATCTTTTAGAAGCTTGCAAAAGTCACTTTTGAGTTTACGCTCACAAATAAAATGGCAGTAATATGCAAGGTTGGGCTCTTTAAAGTGAATGTAGTGAAGGTCTATCCCTGGTGATTCAATTCTTCATACATCTTTATAGCTTGAGGAACTCCGTTTTCTTTTCTCATAGAGAGATTGCTGCGCATGCGCGGCTCCTTCCGCTTCACTTCTCTGGAACACACTGGACATTTAGATTGTGAGTCCCATTGGGGACAGAAATAATAATGTATCTAAAGCGCAGCAGCATATGATAGCGCTATATAAGCAATGCATAATAAATAAAATAATAACTAGCCGAGCAAGAGTGCTGTGCTACGTTTAGAACTCCAAAGAAATGAATTGAGAGCGCCGCGCATGCACAGCCATTTCTCCATTTGTAACGGACACATGAACAGGCACAATAAGACTCCGTGGACTCTCGTTTTGTGTCTTTCTGAGGGTCTACGAGGCGGGACCCATGTTCATCAGCACAGTCATCACTGTAAACCAATCCAATGCAATCCTGCGCAAGTGCAAAAATAAAAAAGACTTTTGCCTGGAGCGGTCAGATTCAAAATTCTGTGCATTCAACAATACTGATGGGAATAGAAGCCATTGCCCTGTAATAGATCCATACAGTGGGACATCACTGATTTTAAGTGAAGTGTCTTGCGGTTTACTGGTATTTTTAAAGGCAAGAAAAAGGCTGAAGAATGATATATTCTTTCCATAAAAGATACTAGAAGGCTAATAAGTCTCTCAATGAAAGTGTGTACGCTGCGAATGGGTGTCTGTACTTGCAGAGTCTGCACATGCCTTCTCTGCGTATGTTATCTCTACGCATGCAGTCTACGTGCATGCCGTCTCTGCGCATGTCATCTCTGCGCATCCGCACCTCCTTATATTTACTTTTTTGGCAAAACGCCCATGGCGCTCTGAACACCTTTTTTGCATATTAATTTAAAGAATAATTTCTGGAAACTAAGTCCAGGGATTTTTCAATTAACAGTATGATCTTTCTTAGGACAAGGTCACCTCCAAAGACTGGAGCTTACTTTGATACTACATTATGCCCCGACAGACTCCCAAGCTTTTGAGGTGACCTTGCTTTGCTTTAAGAGGACATGCTGGGACTTATAGTTGAACAGGTTGTCTACCGCCAAATCAGGTGATCTTGTGTGTCATCTCTGAATGTCTCCGATGTCTTTTAAATGGATATAAACGCTACAGTGAGCGTAATTAGATGACATCTAGAATAAAAAAGTGTAACAAGAATTAGACAACAGAAGGTCTGTAACAGCTATGTCAGGCAATCTGTTGGAAGACAAACCGCAATTGCCCCCCTCCTGAGAACTCGAAAGTTTTCTGAGCAAGAAATATAATTTGTCTTGAGCTTAATGCAACCTACAAAATACTGGCTGGGGGCAGAATGTAAGGGAAGGTGTGAGGAGTAAATGTCCACGTCTAATGAGGAGAACACAGTGACCCGTCATTCATGGAGTATTGAAAAATAAACTAAAAATTCAGGCCGGCGCATTCTCAGCCTCATCCTCAGTAATTAGGATGGAGTGAAATAACATGGGTCAGGCTACCTCTACATTACCATATGACGGTACAATTGTCTAGGTCAGTAATCTACTGTTACATTTTTGTCTTGCACATTAACATGGCATTACTTCCGGGATTATTGGGAGGGTAAGGTACAGTTAGGTCCATATATATTTGGACAGAGACAACATTTTTCTAATTTTGGTTATATACATTACCACAATGAATTTTAAACAAAACAATTCAGATGCAGTTGAAGATCAGACTTTCAGCTTTCATTTGAGGGTATCCACATTAAAATTGGATGAAGGGTTTAGGAATTTCAGCTCCTTAACATGTGCCACCCTGTTTTTAAAGGGACCAAAAGTAATTGGACAATTGACTCCAAGGCTATTTCATGGACAGGTGTGGGCAATCCCTTCGCCATGTCATTCCCAATTAAGCAGATAAAAGGCCTGGAGTTGATTTGAGGTTTGGTGCTTGTATTTGGAAGGTTTTGCTGTGAAGTAAACATGAGGTCAAAGGAGCTCTCCATGCATGTGAAACAAGCCATCCTTACGCTGCGAAAACAGAAAAAACCCTTCCGAGAAATTGCTACAATATTAGGAGTGGCAAAATCTACAGTTTGGTACATCCTGAGAAAGAAAGAAAGCACTGGTGAACTCATCAATGCAAAAAGACCTGGGCGCCCACGGAAGACAACAGTGGTGGATGATCACAGAATTATCTCCATGGTGAAGAGAAACCCCTTCACAACAGCCAACCAAGTGAACAACACTCTCCAGGAGGTCGGCGTATCAATATCCAAATCTACCATAAAGAGAAGACTGCATGAAAGTAAATACAGAGGGATCACTGCACGGTGCAAGCCACTCACAAGATTCAAGAATAAAAAGGCTAGACTGGACTTTGCTAAAAAACATCTAAAAAAGCCGCACAGTTCTGGAAGAACATTCTTTGGACAGATGAAACCAAGATCAACTTCTACCAGAATGATGGAAAGAGAAAAGTATGGCGAAGGCGTGGTACAGCTCATGATCCAAAGCATACCACATCATCTGTAAAACACGGCAGAGGCAGTGTGATGGCGCGGGCATGCATGGCGGCCAGTGGCACTGGGTCACTAGTGTTTATTGATGATGTGACACTGGACAGAAGCAGCCGAATGAATTCTGAGGTATTCAGAGCCATACTGTGTGCTCAGATCCAGCCAAATGCAGCCAAACTGATTGGTCGTCGTTTCATACTACAGATGGACAATGACCCAAAACATAAAGCCAAAGCAACCAGGAGTTTATCAAAGCAAAGAAGTGGAATATTTTTGAATGGCCAAGTCAGTCATCTGATCTCAACCCAATTGAGCATGCATTTCACTGTTAAAGACTAAACTTCAGACAGGAAGGCCCACAAACAAACAGCAGCTGAAAACCACCGCAGTGGAGGCCTGGCAGAGCATCAAAACGGAGAAAACACAGCATCTGGTGATGTCCATGAGTTCAAGACTTCAGGCAGTCATTGCCAACCAAGTACTAAAAATGAACATTTTATTTAAAAATTATTGAATCTGTCCAATTACTTTTGGTCCTTTTAAAAACAGGGTGGCACATGCTAAGGAGCTGAAACTCCTAAACCCTTCATCCAATTTTATTGTGGATACCCTCAAATGAAAGCTGAAAGTCTGAACTTCAACTGCATCTGAATTGTTTTGTTTAAAATTCATTGTGGTAATGTCTATAACCAAAATTAGAAAAATGTTGTCTCTGTCCAAATATATATGGACCTAACTGTATATATTCAAGCTTTGGTTTCCTATCATTGGCTATACTTTTAGCAATGAGGACAAAATGCTATTTTTTGCATTGTTTTCCAGTCTGTTCAACTCTTTGTGTGTTACAAAAGATGGAAACCATCTATCTATAGATGGATGGATAGATAGGTAGGTAGATAGAAAGATAGATAAAAGATGAAATGATAGATAGGAAGATAACAGACACAAAGAGAGAAATGGGAATATAGAGAAGACAGAAAGATAAAAAATAGCAGATATATGGATATATCAGACAGAAAGATAGATAGATGGCTCACTTGTGAACGGTTGAATTGGCAGCTCTTTTGAGGTTGAGTGTGGAGCTCACCAGGGTTGTCCCTTGAGCCACTTCTTAGGAGGGTGGAACGTGGAAGGTTGGCCGGGATCGGGATAGACAACGCAATACCGAAAACCACTCTGAGGGTGGAGGCGAATGCAGATGATGTAACTGCTTTTGTTTCCTCTCATGAGGAGGCAGAGTGGCTGATGTCAGAGGTAGATCGCTACTCGGAGGCATCCGGGTCCAAGATCAACCAGGATAAGTGTGAGAGTCTCTGGCTGGGAGAAGGAGATCCCGATTTTGTTTTCCCGGACACTCTTGCCGTCCCCAAAGTCTCTGCAAAAGTCTGTGGCATCAAATTTGGCCAGGGGGATTACACCAAACAAAATTGGGGAAGCAGGCTAGAGATCACCACTCAGAAGGTGAACCAAAGAAGGGATGATCTGTGACCCTAAAGTGAAAGGGTAAACCTGATGAAAACTTACCGGCTTCCTTTACTGACTTATCTGGGCAGTGTGTGCATCATGCCAGAGGCTCTCTGGACTCGGTCTTGAGTTTGTTCTTCCAACTGTTATAGGGGAATAGACTGAACCTGGTCAAGAGGGAGGTAATGTTTTTGAGACCATATTTGGTGACCTGGTGAAGATGTGCTGTCTGGAGTATGAGAGACTGGGCACACGTAGGGCCGCTCTCCGCTGGAGGGCTTTTCTTTTAATGTGTCCTAGTCTGGTGGTCTCCTTTCCTGATGGTGGTTTGCTGCTGACACCGTAGAGTTTTGTTTTGATCAATATACAGTGATGTGCGACTGCAGGCGCCAAACTTGGGCATTAGTTGTGGTTATTGTAATGTCTGTTTCTGTATCTATTGTACATAGGGATATAGATTTGGGTGTAGGTGTTAAGTTGGGTGGTGGGAAAAGGGGTAAGTTTTATCTTGTGGAACTTTGGGACACTGGGGTGTTTGGGTGAAAAATGCCGATTTTACAGATCAAAGGCAATATTTGCCGCACTGTCATGTGAATGTGTCGTGTGCAAGAAACACCCGGTGTTTGGGGTGCCGAATCCTAACAGTAACATGGTCTTCCTGGTAAAGTCCTTGTTCAGGGTCCATGCCCGACCAGTAGAAGTTCGGAACGAACCTCAAACTTTACTGTTCGGGTTCCCCCATCTCTGCATACCACATCTTCTGGCCAGAGAAGTAAGCAAAACAGAGTAAACAGAGTATACAGACATTACAGCAGAAGATCGCAACTGATTCTTTTTGTGAGGTAAAACATTTCACCTCTCAGAATCATCTGTGATCATGTGCTGTAATGTCTATATACCTTCTTTTGCTTACTCCCCTGGCCAGGAGATATGGTATGATCAGACCATGTCCCTGTACGGTCAGACACAGCCATTACACAGTACACAGCATGGGCACATTTATAAGATTATCTCAGCACAGGAACATTTTATTTTAAACACATCCAATTGTGGACCTTATTATTACACCATGTTCTAAATTATTATGCAAATGATATTTTTCTCGGATTTCCCTAAATGGTCGGTGCAAATGACAGTCAGTCTAATAAAAGTCATCACTCGTTAGAGTATGCATAGAATTTTATAGAAGAAACCTCCCAATGATAACAGTATAATCTCCAAAACGAATAAAAACTCAAAATGCACTGTTCCAAATTATTAGGCACAGTAGAATTTCGAAACAAGAACTGAAAATGCTCATTAGTGGAATTTGCAGCATTAGGAGGTCACATTCACTGAACAAAAAAGCTATTTAACTCCAAAACCTCCTAACAGGCCAAGTTACATGGTAACATAGGACCATTTCTTTGACATCATCTTCACAATTCTTGCATCCATTGAACTTGTGAGTTTTTGGAGAGTTTCTGCTTGTGTTTCTTTGCCTCCCAGAGCCGCTGTTTTGATGTGAACGGCCTCCCACCCCCATAGATCTTTTGCTTGATGATCCTCCAAAGGTTCTCTGTACGGTTGAGGTCAGGGGAAGATGGTGGCCACACCATGAGTTTATCTCCTTTTATGCCCATAGCAGCCAATGACTCAGAGGTATTATTTGCAGCATGAGATGGGGCATTGTCAGCATGAAGATGATTTTGCTCCTGGTTTCTGCTTGTTAGACCATGGAAGAAAGTTGTCAGTCAGAAACTCTATATACTTTACAGAGGTCATTTTCACACTTTCAGGAACCTTAAAGGGCCCTACCAGCTGTTTCCCCATGATTCCGGCCCAAAACACGACTCCTCCACCTCCTTGCTGACGTCGCAGCCTTGTTGGGACATGGTGGCAATCCGCCAACCATCCACTACTCCATCCATCTGGACCATCCAGGGTTGCTCGACACTCATCAGTAAACAAGATTGTTTGAAAATTAGTTTTCATGTATGTCTGGGCCCACTGCAACTGTTTCTGCTTGTGAACACTGTTTAGGGGTGGCCGAATAGTAGGTTTATGAACCAAAGCAAGCCTTTTAAGTATCCTACACCTTGAGGTTCGAGGGACTCCAAAAGCACCAGCAGCTTCAAATATCTGTTTGTTGGTTTGTAATGGCTTTTTAGCAGCTGCTCTCTTAATCTGATGAACTTGCCTGGCAGAAACCTTCCTCATTATGCCTTTATCAGCACGAACACTTCTGTGATCAGATTCAGCTACAAATCTCTTAACAGTGCAATGATCACGCAGATGATCACGCTTAAGTTTTCGGCAAATATCTAATGTTTTCATCCCTTGACCAAGGCATTGCACTATTTGGTGCTTTTCGGCAGCAGAGAGATCCTTTTTCTTTCCCATGTTACTTGAAAACTGTGGCCTGCATAATAATGTGGAACATCATTTTTAAGTAGTTTTCCTTTAGTTCGAATCACCTGGAAAACTAATTATAACGTGTTTAAGATTGATTTCAGTGATCCATTGAGCCCTGAGACACAATACCATCCGAGTTTATTTGAAAAACAAAACAATTAAATCTTTATGACACTGAAATCCTATTTGCATAATAATTTGGAACACGGTGTATTCAAAGATCTATTGATTAAAATGTTGATTAAGATTAACTTTGTTCATGGGAAAACCCTATAATACAGACTCCATGCTGTCCTCACTGGATCTGTTTGGTTTGTAAAATGCTGGAACACACAGACTGCAGCAGAAAAAAAAAAAAAGAGGAAGGCGACCGAGGCCTGAGGGGTTCCACACATCATAAAGCTCCCTGCCTTCTGGGTGGGTTCCTTTACTTTTTTTTCATTACAGGTTAAAAGCTGTATGCAATTCTACTGGCTTGCAAAGCACTGCACACAGCATTGGAACTGTGCAGTCAGCATTTTAAACTATTATAGGCTACCTCCTGAACCATTGCCAAGTTAATAGACAATGAAAGATAATGAGCTTGAAATTGGGTGTTAAATTGCATTTTTTTGTTCCTATCTCTATTTTTTCTCCCATGCTTTAACTGTTTCCTACAGATGCACAATGGAGCTTTACATTGCACATACATCATCAAAATATCTGAGAAGAAACCAAACATTTCGCGGCCTCCTCCACAACTCCCCGTCACGCGTTTAAACTGGCGACGATAGGGTTAAAATCAAGCAAAATTAAATTCTCACACAGCTATCTTGCCATAGATAGCAGCCTGAAAAAGTCAAAATTATGTTTTTTTTTTAATCCAAAATAAGACTTTTTTTTTTTATTAAAAAAACGATATATTAAAAATTAAAATATTAAAAATATTTCAGAAATATTTTTCACTTTAAAATTAAAAAATAAAAATTACTTATTTTTTCAATCTAAAATAAGATTTTTCTTACTAAAAAAGATATATTAAAAATAAAAATATTACCGAAATATTTCGAAAATAGTTTTCAATTTCAGTTTTTTTTTAAATTACACCTTTTTAAATCTATTTTGCTTTACTAAAAAATGAGATATAAAAAATTAAAAAGTATATATTTTTCAATCTTTTAAAATTTAGAATATATATATATATATATATAAATATATATATATATATATATATATATATATATATATAAATATATATATATAAATATATATATATATATATATATATATATATATATATATATATATATATATATATATATATATATATATATATATATATATGTATGTATGTATATCTTCTGGCCAATTTTTTAAAACCAAATATTCACATAGGAATTTCTATACAGATTCGACGCTCCAGGGCATGAGAGGACACAGGGAGTCTTCCTTTTCATAATTCATAGAAAGAAAATAGATTTTATATATATATATATATATATATATATATATATATATATATATATATATATATATATATATATATATATATATATACATACACGTATATATATATACACCAGTATATATGTATATATATATATATATATATATATATACACACACACACACACATTGAGAATTAAATATAATAAAAATATTTTTTTTATTTTTTTTTAAATTACATTTTTTTTAAAAAATATATATATATTTGGTCCAATTTTGCAAAAGCAAATATTCATATAGGAATTTCTAGACATATCCTCCAATGCTCAAGGGCATGGAAGGACACGGGGGGGGGGAGGGTTCATTTTCATGACAATGCATAGAAAGAAAATAAATTAAAAAAATAAAATAAAAATGTCCGCACCTGATAATTTCTTGAATCTTCCCTCCCAGTTTTAAATAATATAATATTCTAATAGCAAAGTGAGCTTATCTTCATTAGTATAATTGTAAGATATTCCTTTCAACTTTCCTTTAAAGCTAATGAGCTGCATTAATCCAGGTTCATTTTTATAAGCCTCGTGGGTCCCAACGTACAGGACAGCCATTTTTTTTTTTCTTATTTCGAAAGCAATAAATTAAAAAAAGGGGAGATTCGGTATGCCTTAAGTGCAAGACTACCATCAGACCTATGGTAATACAGCTGCCGTGTACTTTAATTAATCCTTGTTAGCATAACAACTAATATTCCTGCAGAGATTGCTTCGTTTCGAAATAAACTACGCTAATTATACAGTCCCTTGCAACAGATTTCTTTTTTTTTTTTTTTCTTCTGAGTTGCAATCAATTTGTCACCAGAGGTTAAAAAAAAGTATATATATATATATATACAGTAAAAGTAGCACAAAAAAAAAGAAGAAGAAGCAATCTTTTGATCCTATACCTGAAACCGATGCCTCCTGACAATATCGGGCCTTTTGCAGAATTTCTGCAATTTTTTCAAAAGCTGTTCAGGTGTCGAATACAGATATTCCGCTGCAGGAAAAAAACAGATACATTTTTAATGAAACAAAGACCTCAAAGCACACACTCGATATTAGTCACTTTACTAATTAAAAATGCATATTGCTCTGTGCCGTCTCGTGTTTTACATTATTTAAGCCTGATTTTTATGAAGTTACCTTCCACTCGCAAAAAGGATGTTTAATGTTAAATAAGACCGTGTACTCGTTCTGTTTAGACATCTCCTCGGGGTGATTAAAATGCATTATTCTAATGTAACACAATACTAAGGGGAGAGGGATGTTTCGTCGTTGAGGATCGCAACGGAACGGCACAATTTTATTTTTCTTATGTCTTTTTAACGGTATCAATCATAAACTTATATCCTCTCTCTATACAATCAGTCCACTTCCGTCCCGTAAATATTTACCTATATGCGTGCGTGTATAAACGGCGCGAAGCCATCTGCGGATGTATGTATACATCCAATCGCAATAAGGTAGATGACAGCCCGCTATGTGCTATTCCGGCTCTGCCGTTTCGCCCCAGACTAATGCAAAAAAAAAAAATATTTTAAATCATCTTTTTATTTTGCTATTGTGAGAGAACAGATGGTATGTATAAACGCAGTCTAATGTATTGTATCACATTTTTTTTTTCTTCCTACATTAACATGACGGTTTGGCCAAATAAACAAATGCTCTTGCGTAACTTTCCCAGTTTTCAGACTTTAAGATAGGAAGCCCTGGATGTGGATGATGTGCCTACCTGGGAAGATCTCGGGGTACACCAAAGCTTTGGGGCACAGAGGGTAACAGCCACAGTGCACGGCTTCTAACCTGGAAGAAGAGAGAAGACGTGGGATCCATTAACGGTCACGGACCTTTTTACTTACTGACAGGTCAGCCCAGATCCTCCATAGTTTGCATACGTAACGACGTGAAAGCATCTCGCTTTATCCTTCAGAAATCCCTCTCCCTGTAAGAAACGCTCGGAGAACATTTTATGGATTATGTCTGAGTTATATATATAACAGAACATGTAGCATATGCTTGCTCGATGAATAAATCAAATCAGAGAACTGCTGTGTGTCTCGTTTTTTTTTTTTTTTTTTGGTCCTTTAAATGCTGCTCAACACATTTTTGTAATCACCAAATAAACACATGAAACAACACGGGGAAAGTATGGACAGATTTCCTTAATCATTCTGCAGAAAATAAGAATGTTCATTTGCAACGTATGGTCGGACGTTACAAAACAGATTCTCCGCTGCTGCAATGCGCATAATTCTCGGCAATCCTGTTAAGAGCCATTTCAATGTAGTTCTGACTTGTACGCCCGCTTTTTATGCTTACGTGAGAAAAACGGGTGTGAAAACGGAGTTTGTTTGGATTTTTTTTTTAAAGAGAATGCGTGCATTTTTCACTTTTTTAGTTTTGCATTATTTGCTTTTCGAATTGGTAATGTTTCACTTTTCACACATTTTGAGTTTTCTTGTCTTTTGGTTGTGCATTTTTTTTTTCATTTTTTACCTTTTACTTTTTTGGTGGGTAAGTCCTTTTTTTTCTTGTGGGTTGTGCATTTTTTTTCCCTTTTCTTCTTTTGATTTGCTCACATTCTATATTTTGTTGGAGGGGTCTTTTTACTTTTTTATTTTTACTTTTTTCTCTTATGGGTTGTCCATCTTTTACCCTTTATTTTTTTGTTGGATGTTATTTACTTGTTTTCTTTAGGGTGGTGCATATTATATTTTACTTTTTTTTTTCTTTTGGGTTATTCATTTTTGGGTGTGGGAGGCTTTCTTTCCAACTATTTTGGCTTTTGAATTGTTCATTATTTTTTTCTTTCAAGTTTTACTTTTTTCATGATAGAGTTAGCTTTTTTTAAAAATTTTATTTTATTTTTTTAGGGGTAGTGCATTTATTTACGAAGGTGCATTTTTTTTAAGCTTACATTTTTATGCTGGGCTTGAAATTCAAGCTGGATTTAGTTACCGCCTTAAAATAAAATGACCATGTCATGTCCTGAAGCTTTGTCTCACTACATAATGACAACAAACTGACATGTCCGTAGCATGTAAAAATATACTTTTATTTTTGTTGGCTTGTAAAAAAGCTAAGTGAAATTCAAAACAGGTCTTTAACTATGTTTATGTAAAATGGTTTTGAAATTCGGCCAAATAGGTTGACCATGGAAGGAATTGGGATTTCTGAACTTTTTTTTTTTTTACTGCTTTCTCCTTCAATACTATTTGAGGTCATACTTGCATTTTTATTTCTGCTTATTTTTAGTGACACAATATATACACTTTTTTTGACTGTGGCTTTTTTATTTTATATAACTATCATGTGTCAAATTAGACAATGTAAATAACGTTCCTCTTTCCATTGTAAGATATGAGTTTCCAAGTTTTCATGACCTTGCTGTATAAAGTTGTAATTTACCCTTTACCATAAAGGTTACTCAATGTGGTTTAGATTTTTTTAAGGCATTTTCTTGTGGTTTTGTTATATTTTTACAGTCTATTCATCAATAAGACTGATATGTTAGTAAACCCAAATGTCAAGGTAATTCATAAGCATGGTGGCGTATAAAGGCAACTGTGCGAAAGCAACTCTCCACTCCGAGACCTAACTATGACTAGGGTTGAGCGACTTTTACTTTTTTAGTGTCGAGTCGGGTTTCGCGAAACCCGACTATCTCTAAAGTCGAGTCGAGTGAAATCGGCCGATTATGGCGAAAAGTCGGGGATCGACCGAAACACGAAACCCAATGCAAAGTCAATGGGAATTTTTTATTTTTTTATTTATTTTTGTTTTATTTTATTTTATTTTTTTTCTCTTTCTCTCTCTCTCTCTCTCTCTCTCTTCCCTCCGTCCCTGAACAGAAAAGCTGGTGTTACACATTGCAAATCGCTACTTTGAACAATCGACAAGATGACGATAGGCGTCCACGCCCCTAAGACCTATGTCATCACTCTGCCCACGCTCCTTCATTGGCTGAAAAAATGGCGCCAAGCGCGTCATACGAAACGTGACTTTGGCGCGAAAGTCGCGTACCGCATGGCCGACCCCACACAGGGATCGGGCCGGGTTTCATGAAACCCGACTTTGCCAAAAGTCGGCGACTTTTGAAAATGAACGATCCGTTTCGCTCAACCCTAACTATGACCATACATTTCCCAGTATATAATCTTGACACTTGGTGTCTTCTGTTCTGCATTCACTACCTCGCTTAGTTCAGCAGTCCTTCTCATTTCCAAAATGGCCACAGCAGGGACATAAGGAGCACTTCTGAAAGTCTGAAATATTCCGCCCCACGCCTGTCCATTGGAAAGGGATGAATCAACCCCATTGACGAAAGTTTTGAGTTCATCCCATGGTAGAGAAAATGGAGGCGTGATAAAGACTTTCTTAAATGCTCTCCATGCCTTTGGAATGGCAATTTTGGAGAAGAGGAGAACATGGCACCAAACTGGAGAATGGAAGACACCAGGTCTCATGACAATACATCAGTAATGTATAGTTACTTTTAGATTTGTGGGTAGAGAATCGCTTTGGGAACTATTTACCCAAAATAAAGGAGGATTTTAGTTTAAATGATAATAGACAAGAAGTTTCCAAAATTTTGTGTTAATATTCATTGGAAATCAGTCAATACGTTAAATTTAGAGAACAAATGCCCCCAATAATATTATAGCGATAAAAAGCCAGAGGGTAAATCCTAAAATTTTAGCAGTCCACAACCAATCCGAAAACCTTACTGGTCAGGCCAAGGACCATACATGAAAGAAAAGAACAGTTCTAACAACTGGACTCAACGATTTTCGATCAAGCATTTCTACTCCTTTTTCTTGACTAATGGAATTTTGGCTTAACAGAAAATTATGGCCTATGAAATCAGACCGTACGCCATTCAAATCCCATATATCCCAGACTACTGTACTGCTCTTCTACATTGCTTCTACTTCACTATGATTGTAAGTAGGAGAGAATTTGCACAGATCTAGAAGCATCAATAATTAGATATCCTCCATTTCAATCAAGAAAACCCATTTTAACCTTAATAATTGCACCTTGCTATTTTCCCATGCACCAATGTAGGTCACTGGTATTGTTCTAGCACCTGATGCCGATGTTAAGAGTAGTTTCATGGATAGAGATGCAACCCAGGGAAACAGAGTCTGCAATATGCAATTTACTGCAACTAGAAGTCGAGCTCATGACGAATACCTACGGTCAATATGAGTATCTAATTGAACGATGGGATTTATACCAATTATAAATCGTTGGGCAAGCACAAATTAGCTGTAAATTCTCACTATACATCCCTAAATTTGAAAAAGTTCCTGACGTCTGTCACTAATGTATTCCATAGTAAAGATACCAATATAGTCCAATTCTAATACAAAAAAGGTATACCATATTGAATATACAATACTTTTTCTTTCCTTTTTTTTAGTATACCAATAGCAACTAGCTCGAGCTAGTTGGACACTCTTTTGTTGCTTATTGGGTGAATAGAGCTCTAAAGATGGCTGTCAATAGCTTCTTCATGTGCTAAATGGAGGGCCATAGCATAATAAGACATGTTAACATAAGTTATTTATATTGTAATAAGCTACAACTTTACAAAAAATGTTTTTCACTTCAAATGGTTTAAGATCGAAGAAAACAGGAACAAAATTCCAAGGTCAAAATGATCATATGCTTGAAGGACAAAATTATACAAAAATAATTTTATATCTAGCAATCATCTATAACTTTGATGAAAGGTGGAATGTCCCATGGCAGTGCCAGATGATCCTCTGTCATGCCCAGACTCTGAGAAACAGATGAGCCACAAATGGCCAATGTTACTCACCTGTTCCGGCTCCATGCCAGTGCTTGCTTCCTTCTCTTATGGCGGTCTCCCCTTGCAGAAGTCCACATTGGGTTTCTTAGGTAACCTGGCGAACTCCTTTAACATCACCATCCCAACGATTTTAAGGCTGGATCATGAATGCCAGCTATTTGGCTATTAAAGGGACACGGTCACCTGAATTTGGAGGGAACAATCTTCAGCCATGGAGGCTGGGTTTTTGGGTGTTTGATTCACCCTTTCCTTACCCGCTGGCTGCAATATTGGATTGAAGTTCATTCTCTGTCCTCCATAGTACACGCCTGCGCAAGGCAAGATTGCCTTGTGCAGGCATGTACTACGGAGGACAGAAAATGAACTTCAATCCAATATTGCAGCCAGCATGCAGCCAGCGGGTAAGGAAAGGGTGAATCAAAAACCCAAAAACCCAGCCTCCATGGCTGAAGATTGTTACCTCCAAATTCAGATGACAGTGTCCCTTTAAGTAGCACTGTCCAAAGTTCACTTAATTTGTTTAAGAGATTGCTTCAACTTCAATTATCTCAGCTCCAGACAGGTGTCTTCTCTAACTAGAATTATTTCCAAGCTAAGTCCAGCTTACTAGGTGTTGACATCTCAGCAAGCAAGTTACCAAATCATCCCAACTTTTCTCACCTAACCTCTGCAATCAAGGTAATGCACCTCTTTGAGCATATCTCCAGCTTGCTTATACTTCACTGCCTTCCTGCTGTTAACCATTTCCTTACTACAAGTCTCAATATGCATGCATTGTTGCAAATAACCATGGTTGGAAGATACTAGACTCCATTTACTTCATACCTTCTGGAAGATACAGGTTTCCTATAAATACAGTTACCATTCCCATATGTGTATCTGCACAAAACCTTCATCTTCATCTGTTGGTACCTACTCCACTTCTCTGTCACCCTCCATACGCTGCTGTCCAGGTCCTAGTGTCACGGGGCTACCGCGACACAGAGGTTTCAGAGAACTGCAGCACTCTGGGCCTCGTTCACACACAGTGAACAGAAGCTCTTCACCTATATTCTGACCTGGCTGCTTTGTGCCAGCAGTGCAGGAGTTAACCTTATTGCTGAGAGCTGGGTCTTTCTCAGCTGAAGTGGATTTTGTAATCTGATCCTCTATATAGACCCAGCCCTGACTTCAGCTATTGTCAGTGATCAGTTCTACTGCCTGGCTTGGAGGTTGAAGGAGCATAGTGTTGGTGTTGGAGGTTTATTTACAGAGATTGGTGTCTGCGGTTTTGGTTGCATGTTTAACCTGTTTTCCTTCCTAGTTTATTCCTTCTCTTCCCTTCTCTGTGTTTCCTCTGTGGTTGTGTGAGCATTTGGTGAGTTTGAAACTTTTAGTTACCGTGTCTGTTTACCCTGTTATTTGTTGTATTATTACACTGGTGCAGTCCACCTCCTTTGGGGGGAGAGGGGGCCACTGACAGGGCCTGCACAGGAAACAGGGATACGCTGGCGGCTCGGGCCTCCTAACCATCATAGGTACCCCCGAGATAAGGGAAAGCCAGGGCCCCATTAAAGTGGTAGGGACAGGTGTGGGTCCCAGTACGCCGTCCTGCCCCTTTAACGCTGCTTACGGCATGACACCTAGCTGGTGAACGCCGTCTACTGTTAAAACCCGCTCAGCAGCACCATCAACTTAGGTCCATGCTGCTCATTCAAGCCTACAGCTTAGCACCAGGTGAGCCCATAACTGCCAGCAGATGATAATGAAATTTGGAGGTGATTTTGGACTCAAGCACTTACCACAACAGTCTATTTCTTAAAGGATGATTCCAAATAACCTGGTATTTCCTGTGTGTACAATGATAATAAAGAAGGTGATGTAATCAAAAGTGTACATGAATGGGGACTGGACCTCATTATGATTTCCTAAGGGGTACCCAAGTCTTACATTTGCTGTGATGATTCGTATGCATGGCAATCTTGGACAAGACTCCAAAATCTGTCTTTAAGGATAGCTGAGACCTTTGCGGTTGGGACACCGGTCAATGAATAAAGGTTTTGCCAACTGGATAACAAACAATGCAAAATAATAAAATAGCTACTAGAGGACAATATGTAAATTAACAAGTTGTTTTCTCTAGAAAATGCTTCTGGGTAACCCCTTATATAATGAGCATTCCCAGAAGTCAATTCTCCTAATCACAGAAGGTTTCTTAGCACTACACCTATGTGCGCCTTATTCGTTAGCTGGCGGAACAAGGGCTGGGAATGTGTCATGGCTGACTGACGAGGTCCAGGACTGAATTTATAGCCTCAGTCTCTGGAAGGCCAATTTTCCTAACCACCCTACCTATGTCTCATGTTCTATTTATCTGAGAGCAATCAGGGCTGGATAAACTCCAGGAGACAGGTCTCCTAAAATGCAACTGCTGGCGCCTAATTCATTTCTATTTATTCCCTGTACTGTAATTGCATGTAATCATTAAGGGTATATAGAGCACTATGCGTCATCGTAAAAAGCACATAACCTTGTGTATATATACTCCTGCAATCTGTTGGCTTAAGAAATGCATGGCATCTTCATAAATATTAAAGGCAATTTAATATATGGCATAATTCGTCATTTAACAGGTATTACTCTGATCTCAGACAAGAGAGCGCCATCGTGCCACTTTGAATTCTTTTTGTCCTGTAGAAGTGACAAAGAAAAACATGGGAAACGAGGAATCAAGAGATTTTGTATATATCACAAAATGCCCACCAAGGTTGGATTTCTTTCGATGGTCACTCATGACTTCCAGACATTAAGGCTGAGCTAATTCAGCAATTTCACCATGATGAAACAGCACTTCAGCCTAAGGGTGCCATTTTTTCCCGTTAGTTACTAAATACACTGATCAGGCAGAACAAAACCTCCGACAGGGACTAAAATGTTATGTTGGCACCTGTAAGAGTGAGATATATTAGGCAGCAAGTGAACAGTCAGTTCTTGATTTTGATGAGTTTAAAGTATGGAAGATGGGCACGTGTATGAACATAAGGCCAAAATTATGATGGATAGATAACGGTGTCAGAACTTCTCCAAAATTGCAGGTCTTGCTGGATGTAACTAGTTAATGTTGGATCTTGTGGGATGTTCACAGGATATGGTGTTTTTTGTGGGGTGTTTAAAATGTACAGTGGGTCTTGTAGGGTGTTCACAGTATATGATGGATCTCGTAGGGTGCGTACAGTATATGGTGGATCTTGTAGGGTGCGTACAGTATATAATGGGTCTTGTAGGGTGTTCACAGTAGATGGTGGGTCTTGTAGGGTGTTCACAGTATATGGTGGGACTTGTATTGTGTTCATAGTATATGGTGGGTCTAGTAAGGTGTTCACAGTATATGGTGGGTCTTGTATGGTGTTCACAGTATATGGTGGGTCTTGTATGGTGTTCACAGTATGTAGCGGGTCTTGTAGGGTGTTCACAGTATATGGTGGGTCTTGTAGGGTGTTCACAATATATGATGGGTCTTGTAGAATGTTCACAGTATATGGTGGGTCTTGTATGGTGTTCACAATATATGATGGGTCTTGTAGGGTGTTCACAGTATGTAGCGGGTCTTGTAGGGTGTTCACAGTATATGGTGGGTCTTGTAGAATGTTCACAGTATATGGTGGGTCTTGTATGGTGTTCACAGTATGTAGCGGGTCTTGTAGGGTGTTCACAGTATATGGTGGGTCTTGTAGGGTGTTCCCAATATATGATGGGTCTTGTAGAATGTTCACAGTATATGGTGGGTCTTGTATGGTGTTCACAGTATGTAGCGGGTCTTGTAGGGTGTTCACAGTATATGGTGGGTCTTGTAGGGTGTTCACAATATATGATGGGTCTTGTAGAATGTTCACAGTATATGGTGGATCTTGTAGGGTGTTCACAGTAGATGGTGGGTCTTGTAGGGTGTTCACAGTATATGGTGGGTCTTGTAGAGTGATCACAGTATATGGTGGGTCTTGTAGGGTGTTCACAGTATGTAGCGGGTCTTGTAGGGTGTTCACAGTATATGGTGGGTCTTGTAGGGTGTTCACAGTATATGGTGGGTTTTGTAGGGTGTTCACAGTATGTAGCGGGTCTTGTAGGGTGTTCACAGTATATGGTGGGTCTTGTAGGGTGTTCACAATATATGATGGGTCTTGTAGAATGTTCACAGTATATGGTGGATCTTGTAGGGTGTTCACAGTAGATGGTGGGTCTTGTAGGGTGTTCACAGTATATGGTGGGTCTTGTAGAGTGATCACAGTATATGGTGGGTCTTGTACGGTATTCACAGTATATGGTGGGTCTTGTAGAGTGATCACAGTATATGGTGGGTCTTGTAGAGTGTTCACAGTATATGGTGGGTATTGTATGGTGTTCACAGTATATGGTGGGTCTTGTAGAGTGATCACAGTATATGGTGGGTCTTGTAGAGTGATCACAGTATATGGTGGGTCTTGTACGGTATTCACAGTATATGGTGGGTCTTGTAGAGTGATCACAGTATATGGTGGGTCTTGTACGGTATTCACAGTATATGGTGGGTCTTGTAGAGTGATCACAGTATATGGTGGGTCTTGTAGAGTGATCACAGTATATGGTGGGTCTTGTATGGTGTTCACAGTATATGGTGGGTCTTGTATGGTGTTCACAGTATATGGTGGATCTTGTATGGTGTTCACAGTATATGGTGGGTCTTGTAGGGTGTTCACAGTATATGGTGGGTCTTGTAGAGTGTTCACAGTATATGGTGGGTCTTGTACGGTGTTCACAGTATATGGTGGGTCTTGTACGGTGTTCACAGTTTACAATAATTAGTAGCTATGAAAATATGTCCAAAGAAGGACAACTGATGGAACAGGCAATAAGGTTATGGGAACCTAAAGCTCATTATTTTAAATGTAGCGTGAAGTTAACCCATCTGTATCACAGTAGCTACTGCAGTACAAATTGCTGGAGAAGGTCCTGCTAGCAATGACAGAAAAGTGTATAAATCTGTGTAACTGCAGACCAGTCAGAGTACCCCTGCTGTCCCCTATCCATCACCAAAAGTGCCAACAATCTGCACCTGAGCATCAGAACTCTGCAATGGAGTGGAAATAAGCGGGTTACACAAAATGTGATTTCTCCTCTTTGCGCTGAAATTTTATTCTCAGAGAGCTTATTCTCAATTAATATATTGTTCCTTATTGTGGTCTAGGACCTCTCCAGAACCAACAGCATAATAAATGCGAAATATAAAGATTAAAAAAAAATTCTTATACTCACCTTACCGCTAATCTCAACGTTCACTCTGCTCCTCATAATCACCAATCCGGTCCTCACCATAGCTTCTGATCACCGAAACTCACATTGAAATCCCGGGCCTCTTACCTTACCAGGAGGGTACTGAGCAAACAAATAAATGGTCATGGAGTTATGCCATCACAACATGCACTGTGACCCTGCTTGTGCACTCACAGAACCGTCCCAGGTCTTATCAGAGCCAGAATCCTGGCCTAGCGTGAGAAGCCGAGGGAGTTCAGTGCAGTTAGCGGCAATCAGAAGATGTGACAAGGACTGGACTGGTGAGGGTGAGGAGAAAAGGAGAGGGGCTGGAGAGGTGAGCAATAAAGTGAGTGTAAGGATTTTTTTTTCTTTTAAACCTTTTGATAGACCTTCACAGCTCAGGCGACAAGCGGTTGCCATTGTGCTGAATATGCATGGAAGCGAATAACAAAATCTACATTTTGGAGAATGCAGATATTTGTAAAATTCAAGCAGAATTCAATGCCACTTGAATATATTTGCTCCTCTCTACCATGGAGCAACGGAGGTTGGAGGTCTCATCTGATGAATCAGGTTTCTTTATCATGCAGATGGCTGGGTAAGTGTACCTAACTTACCTGAAGAAGAGATAGAATAATAAAATGTTGGAGTTGGAAGGGACCCGCAGGGTCATCGCGTCCAACCACCTGCTCAATGCAGGAGTCACTAAACTATCTCCAGCCTCTGCTTGAAGACTTCCATTGAAGGAGAACTCGCCAACTCTCGTGGCCGCCTGTTCCACTCATTGATCACCCTCACTCTCAAAAGGTTTTTTCTAATATCTAATGTGTATCTTCTCCCTTTCATTTTCATTCCATTGCTTCTCGTGTTTCCATGTGCAAATCAAAATCATGATCCATCTACAATGTGACAGCCCTTCAGATATTTATAGACAACTATTAAGTCTCCTCTTTGCCTTCTTTTTTTGCAATCTAAACATTCCCAGATCCTTTAACCATTCCTTGTAGGACATACTTTGCAGTCCGCTCATCATTCTGGTCGCTTTTCTTTGAACTTGCTCCAGTTTTTCAATGTCTATTTTAAAATGTGGCGCCCAGAACTGGACACGGTATTCCAGATGAGGCCTGACCAAGGAGAAGTAATGGGGGATAATTTTGTTCTTCTGTTTGGAGGTGCTGGTCAGTCTTTTTGATATTTGTGGCACACTCCCCCTCTGACTGAACACTCCTTCCATCAGCCTATGGCATTTGTTTTAATTAGAGCTGGATCCTACGTGCTCTTAAAATTGAAGATCTCATTTAGGCCCGCGAGAGGCCAACAAAGGGGTACGCCTCGTCGCTGGCTGTTAGGCTATCACGAATAGGCTAATTTGTGCACAAATTACATTCATTTTTAACGTATTTTCTATATCAGTGATGCAGTTCTATTTCATACATTCAATGATTGCATCTTATAACTTTTCAGTATACGGCTTTTTCGTGGGTTTATTCATTTAGTCACTCAGCCTGCATCTGTCCACTCTCGCCTTGTTCTGTTTGGAGGTGCTGGCTACTCTTTTCGATAATTGTAGAGCGGTTTTGAGTTGACTTGCACAATATTAAGTAGTTCTAACGTTATGGCTGTTTGGGTACATATAGAGAAATGATAGGTGTTGCAGTTAGTTATGAGTGAGTATACGGGTGGTCTCCGGGTATTTATGACTGCTCGGAGATTAAGTTTTCATCCCCGCAGCAGCATGATTTACAGCTATTAGCCAGCTTGATTACATGTGGGGATTACCTAGCTACCGGACGACCCCCACATGTACTCAGCCTGGCTAATAGCTGTAAATCATTCAGCTGCCGTGATGAAAACTAAATCTCTGAGCACTAAAAAAATACTCTAAGGTCAACCGAGCGTGCTCGGGGAAACCTGAGCAACAAGTATATTCGCTCATCACTAGTTGCCGTCAATTTGGGCATGGAGTGTAGCATGTTGTTATATGTCTGGAGAGCAAAGATTGTGGGCAATAATTGCAACAGTTGTAAAGTTGTGGGAGACCTTTACAGAAGTTGCATTTTGCACTTTTAGCTCAATTTTACGCCATACAGACCAAATGCCAAAATGATGGCAAAAGAAGCAAAAAGAGCATCTGCAGGGATCGCCATCTCCCTGCACCTGGCGAAAGAATGAAAATCAGGAATGGCTAAGGCTACTTTCACACTAGCGTCGGAATCTCCCCGTCGCAATGCGTCGGGGACAGATTCCGACGCTAGCGTTTGCTGCATTGCACAATGGGTGCAGCAGATGCATTTTCCGGCGCATCCGCTGCCCCATTGTAAGGTGCGGGGAGGTGGGGGCAGAAAAAGCGGTCCGTCAGGAGAAAAAAACGTTACATGTAGCGTTTTTTTCTCCCGAAGGTCCGCAAAAGCACGACGCATCCGTCGCTCGACGGAGGCGACGTGTGGCAATCCGTCGCAAATGCGTCGTCAATGCAAGTCTATGGGGAAAAAACGCATCCTGCAAGCACTTTTGCAGGATGCGTTTTTTCTGCAAAACGACGCATTGTGATGGATTGCAGAAAACGCTAGTGTGAAAGTAGCCTACACTGCATTTCCCGATGTGATAGGTGCAGTATGTTTTACCGTCATCATCTCGTACGGATGTCCTGCAATACGCTGGTGCTACAATGTCTCATTTATCCGAGTGCCGACACTTATTACTTGCTTATCTTCTGCTATGAAATAAAAAATCAAAGTGGGAGAAAAATCACTCGGTGACTTACGGGAGAGAAAAAAAGGCAGGAACGGTCGCTTATCAGGGAGGCCGTAACATTGCGCCTTGGAAGGAGAAGTGTCAGGCTCAGCATCAAGTGGGTTAAACAGCAAATGGAGAACACTTCATCTGTGCAATAAATGGCCATCAAATGACCTTTTTCATACCAATTAACAAATCATCTGCTAAATCTATGAATCTTAATATTCAGATCTATTCACTTCACTTCATACAATTTATCCCCCCTACTCTGGAATGCTCTACCACAACATATCAGACTCTCGCCTACCATCGAAACCTTCAAAAAGAACCTGAAGACCCACCTCTTCCGACAAGCCTACAACCTGCAGTAACCACCGATTGACCAAACCGCTGCACGGCCAGCTCTACCCTCACCTACTGTATCCTCACCCATCCCTTGTAGATTGTGAGCCCTCGCGGGCAGGGTCCTCTCTCCTCCTGTACCAGTTGTGACTTGTATTTTTCAAGATTATTGTACTTGTTTTATTATGTATACCCCTCCTCACATGTAAAGCGCCATGGAATAAATGGCGCTATAATAATAAATAATAATAATAATAATAATAATACAATTTATCTGCAAATACTTATTGGACTTTTGATTCTAAATATAATTAGCTGATAATTTTGCTTGGCTGAATTACTTTCCTGGAGGGCCTACGACGGCTCCGAGTCGCATTATCTGGTAATAATGAATCAGATAGGTAATTTTTTTTTTCTTTTTTTTTTCCTATAATGAGGATGAGACACAGTTGTGACACCTGAATCTGGTAATAACACTAGACTGCTAATTATCGACAGGAATTTTTTTTTTTTTTTTTAGATTTTGTGTGTGCGGAAAAGGAGGGGGGGGGGGGTGGAAATATATCCCTCATTATTAAAGAATAATAATAAAAAAAAAAGTTACAATTATAGGTGACACTGGAGGAGAGTAAATACAATGGATTGATTAAAACATTGCTGCTTTAAGGGTGTTTTTAATTAAATGCAAATGCTAATGTTGTCATACTTAGCAGATGGGATTAAAATTAGTTATTGTAGCTCATATTTTATGTTATGGCATTCGGCACTCAAAGAGCTGAAAGGGAAAGAAAGAAAGTAAAAATACAGACGTGAGATCTTTAAAGGGATGTTTAAACCTAGAAATGGAGTCCGTCAGCAAGGTTTTCTGCATGCTCCGAAGTCTTGGAGAACAAGGGACCCACTTGCCCCATCCTAGCAAGGGATGATGTTTAACATGTGGATAGATCTATTCCTGTAAGTCACTGATTGGCTAACTTAAAGGGAATTTGAAGCAGACTTTTTGCTGTGCAATCTGACAGCAGCATATTGTAGGGATGGAAATCCTAATTGGAGTGATGTATCACTTACTAGGCTGTGTGCTTTTGTTTCAGTTAAATCAGTGTTTTATCAGCAGGAGATTATCAATAAAGGACTAGGTGCCTCCTAGTCTAACCATACCCCCAGCACTGATTAGCCGCTTACTGTGAATATACATTGTACACAGAAAGTGGCCAATCAGAGGTGTGGGTGGGGTAATACACAGCTCAGCAGATTTTATCAAAAGTACTGCATCCAGTAAACTAAGTAATACATCGCTGGAATCAGGGTCTCTGCTCCTACAGTATGCTGCTGTCGGATTACATACCAAAAACCTGCTGATAGATTCCTTTAAGCCCATCCCCTAACCCAAACTCCTTTTTAGGCCTCATACACATGCACTTATTATAATTTCGTTCAGGTTCACAGCTGGGTGGTGCCATAATATAGAAGTCTATGAGCTCACACCGTATCTCTGTTAGCTTTCAATTTCATATAATTATGTGGATTTTTTCGTTTCCAGATTTTATTTGCATGAAGACAAAAAATTCAGCATTAAAGGGGTTGTCAATTACTGGGACAACCCCTTCTCAATCCGTTTGTTTCTCCCTTTTAAAATAACAACACTTATACTCGCCTGCAGTGCCAGCGCCAATCCAGCGGTGTCTCTCTAGGCGATGGCGTACCGGTGTGATGTCACATAAACCCTGCGGCCAATCAGTGGCCGCTTCTTTCTTCCCGCGGGGGAAGTGAGAGATCATCGGCTTCGGATGTAAGTTGTTTGTCCGGAGGAGGGGAGAGTGATTGGCCTTGGGGGTTTACATGATGCACAGGCCAAGTCAGTAGTCCTTGGTCGCCGGACCAGAGCCATATAAACCTCATAGTCCCTTACAACATCCCCAGTTCCTATGATTCATAGGCCGGGTTCAACGTCGTTGAGGTGTGACGCATGACATGGTGCCAATCCAACCAATCGAAGAGGCACCGGGGATACAGGCAGGTAGATGGAGGTTTACAAGTCTCGGGTCCAATGGCCACAGACTACCGACGTGGCAGCTAGACCAGGGTCCTGCGAATTATTCTGCTCACTCTAATGATTAGTTTTCCATAACCTTGACCGTCCTCTGGGCAATGGCTCTTGTTAGAGGTGGGATATATTAGGCAGCAAGTCCTTTAAGTTGATGTTTTGGAGGCAGGAAATGGCTAACGCTCCGAGCAATTCCGGCAAGGGCAAAATTGTGATGTCTACAAGTTTAGGTTAGAGCATTGCCAAACAGCAGTTATGGTTGTGAGTTCCCAGTTTCGTACTTACCAAAAGTGGTCTAAGGAAGGATAACCAGTGATCCAAAGGACTAATGTATGGGCGGTGAAGGCTAGCTCATCTGGTCCAACCCCACAGAAGAGATACTGTAGTACAAACTGCTGACAAAGTTACTGCTGAGTATGATACCAAAAAGTCAGATCAAACAGAGCATCACAGCTATGCCATCACAGAATTCCCTACCGCTGTCCATTGGCAAAAGTTTCTACAATGGGCAAGAAAGCATCCAAACTGGAGTATGGTCTGATGAATCATGATGTTTTTCCATCATGAGGATGGTCGGTTGCGAGTTCATACTTTACTTGAGGATGAGAAGGCAGGAAGATTCACTACGGGAAGAAGTCAAGTTGACGCAGGCAAGGTTCTTCTGGAAAATCTTGGGATCACATGGATGCGACATGTACCATCTACTTAGACACTACACACAACAACTACCCCCCTTCATGGCCGTATTTGTTCCCTGATGGTACTCTTCAGCAGAATAATGCCACTGCCACACTGCAAAAAAGTGTCCACGGTACATAGAACACCGGAACATGAGAAAAAGTTCTAGGTGTTGCCTTGACTCCAAATGTTCCAGATCACCATCTGACTGATCAGATCACATGTAAAATGAGCTGGAAAAGTATGTGTGATCCAAGGCGACAACAATCTGCTGGTGGCAGATTCCACAAGACACCTTCACGGGTCTCGTAGAGTCCATGCCTCGCGGATCAGAGCTGTTTAGGTGGCCTGAAGTAGACAGGTGTTTTCAATGTTCTGACCAATTGTTGTCAGTGGAGTCGTGAAGGCCAATACTGCTCTTATTCCCAGTTACTCTTATTTCCATTAGCTTACGCAGCGCAGGCGGTCATCCGCGGGGAGAAATGTGATGCCGAGAAAGTTGGCATATGCTCACAGGAACGCTGCTGACCACCCAACTCTGGATGATATTCTAAACCAAAACCTGAGATGTGGCGTGTAGTAACTGTGAATTAGGGGAAAAAAAAAAAGAAAGAAAACTAATTGCACACTTTCTTTTACTTTATTTGTGTAAAATTTTCCATCTGCTACATCTAAAGATGTCTAAACTGTTCGTATCAAACCTGCATTCAGCTGCCAGCTGTGCCCATTAAGGATTTCAAAACGCTGAGTAAATGAGGCGTCGTAAAAGCTGGTAGTGGAGGTCCATCTGCCCAGTACTGGTGGGATCCCCAATACCTGCTCTGTGCTGCACACATTACAATGGGAATTTGTTTATTTTTGCTAAACTTGAAGGATCTGGGAGCAGAATGGCTGCAGCTTCATCGTCAGGACATGCAGACTGCCGTGCATTACTAGTGGGCATGGACGTGGCCAGGTATACATCGGTGCAGCACTCTCCTGCTACACGAGGGGCGTTAAAAGGGAAAAGCATTATGTGCTATTCCTAAATATGAATTTATTACCTGCAGAGCTGGCGTCGCAATCTCTGCGCTGGGAAATCAAATGCACCATCGGTGGTCTTCGTGATGAACCGCTGGACCCTGCCGGAGGCTGTTGGTGACCACAATGCAAAGGATATTCGGCGAGAATTTGATTCCACATGTCTACCCTTCTATCATTCTGGACTTTTTCATGCTTACAGCAGAGGCAATCATGATCGTGAAACTGCACTGCGCATAACACATTACCGAAACGGGACCTCAAGGAGGAGACATTATTTTATTTCCACGTGGTTTACTAAATATCTGTATTCCCATGAACCCTGATCCAGGGGCCATATCGCTAGTCCTTGGTTGCCCAACCAAAACGCCTTGTACTTGCCGTCATCAGCGGCGGCTCTTCTGAATAGTAGGTCTGGTGCGGCATCATGGGTGCATCGCGCCACAATGACGATATTGTCCCAGGCTTACTAATCAGAAGAGGCGGCAAAAATGCTGCAGGTAGGAGGAGGGTCACAGGTCGAGGGTCTGATGGTCATGGACTACCGATGTGGCTGCTAGACCAAGGTCCTGCAAATAATACCGTTGTATCTTTTCCTAAAACTCTGCCATCCTCTGCCGTTTCTCCTGACGACTATGTGTTACCATTCCCTTTCTAAAAACGCTGGGTTGCTCTACTGTTAGCAGTGATCGGACAGTTCCAGACTGCACAGGGACTATGAACAGAGCGATTGGTAACGCCCTTTTGCTGATTTAGTCCAACATTTCCAGGGAATATACAAGAGAAACGACCAAGTATTAGGTCAGAGTCAGAAGGCCGCATAAATCAGAAAGCAGTGCACGGACTGGCTGGCTGGCGGCTCTCCCGACCAGAGAGTGACAACTGCACAGAAATACATTAAGCTGCCATGCTCGGGTCGGGAGAGCTACCAGCCAGTCCGTGCACTGCGTCCCAACCTCGCTCCGACTTATACACCCATCCGATATAAATCACTGATCTACATTCATCAAAACTGGAGTAATTTGCTCCAAACATATAGCGCACTTTAATTCCGTCACTCCATATTTATCGAATACTGGCCTATAATCATAAATGTGGTGCCAATTACACCAGCGCAGCATGGCAGCACACTTTCCAATGATTAATGCTCTGGGTGAAGTCATTTGATGCTAAATTTCTGCGTAAATTGTGACTTTCATGCATGTTAATATGTACATTTCCCAATGTTAGAAAACAGCAGGAGATCAAAGAGTCAAATGTCGCACCTTACAGTACAATTTGGTGCAAATTGCGACTCCGGCTTCCTGTTCATAAACAGTTGCAAAACAAATGTATATGTCCTATGTCATCTGTGACTTCTCTATACATTGTGACGTTTTTGTGACCTTTAAATATGTTGTGCTTCATGGCAAAAAGTGAATCGCGCTCCTTTTTCTTCTAATTTTTACATTTTTGTGAATATACTAAACACTGGTGTTGCAATTTGCATTGACATAATGCAAATTGTGCAAAAATTGTTGCACAAACATAATGATGACTGTCCCTCACTGCCACAATCATACTGAGCTTTGCCCCTGCCAACGTAATTAAAAAGGTCACTGCATCCCACAGGATCAGCACATTCTTCACCTTCTGCTCTCATCTATATAAAATCAGCTTCACCTATTTCGTGAAACGGCTCCCACAATGCGCATCCACGTCTTCATTGGCATATTTAAATAATTGAACAAGTCACTGCCTCCTACAAGATCAGCACACTCCGCTCCTGCTGCCAACAATCTTATCATCTGATCACTCTCACTGTTCTATCTCTCATCATGACACTGGCCCATAACACCCAAAGCTGTCCTCATTGACATAATCACATGATTCAACAGGTCACTGCCTCCCACAAGATCAGCATACTCCGCTCCTGCTGCTCTCATCACTATCTAAGCAGGTACATATTTCTAACTCCAGCCACCTAAAGACACTGCCCCCATAACACACATCCCTGTTCTCATTAGTACATTAACCAGAATGGAAAGGTCACTGCCTCCCACAAGATCAGTACACTCTGCTCCTGCTGCTGACATCATTTCCATTACTTTATTTCTGCAGTGTAAATGTAAATATTTTTAATATTTACAGTGATGTAAATATTTAATTAAAGAACACACCTTGATTTATTGTCATTAAAGGAAACGTGTCATCAGTAGTGATTAGCGAACGTGCTCGGATAACTCTGACCCTAATTGTTTGTATAGATATAGTATAAACTAGACATGTTGTTATCTGGATAAAGGTTACTGCAAAGGGAGAGGGAGGAGGTGAGCTGTGACATCACCTATTGTGAATGGTGGATCCTGTGTTATCTACTGTATATAGAGGAGTTACCAGTCATTGTACAGGAGGAGGAGGTGAGCTGTGACATCACCTATTGTGAATGGTGGATCCTGTGTTATCTACTGTATATAGAGGAGTTACCAGTCATTGTACAGGAGGAGGAGGTGAGCTGTGACATCACCTATTGTGAATGGTGGATAATGTGTTATCTAGTGTATATAGAGGTGTTATCAATCATTGTACAGGAGGAGGAGGTGAGCTGTGACATCACCTATTGTGAATGGTGGATCCTGTGTTATCTACTGTATATAGTGGTATTACCAGTCATTATACAGGAGGAGGTGAGCTGTGATATCAGCTGTTGTGAATGGTGGATCCTGTGTTATCTACGCTATATAGAGGTGTTATCAGTTATTGTACAGAAGGAGGAGGTGAGCTGTGACATCACCTATTGTGAATGGTGGCTCCTGTGTTATCTACTGTATATAGAGGTGTTGTCAGTCATTGTACGGGAGGAGGAGGTGAGCTGTGAAATCACCTATTGTGAATGGTGGATCCTGTGTTATCTATGCTATATAGAGGTGTTATCAGTTATTGTACAGGAGGAGGAGGTGAGCTGTGAAATCACCTATTGTGAATGGTGGATCCTGTGTTATCTACTGCATACAGAGGTATTATCAGTCATTGTACAGGAGGAGGAGGTGAGCTGTGATATCACCTATTGAGAATGGTGGATCCTATGTTATCTACTGTATATAGAGGTGTTATCAGTCATTGTACAGGAGGAGGAGGTGAGCTGTGACATCACCTATCGTTAATGGTGGATCCTTTGTTATCTACTGTATATAGAGGTGTTATCAGTCATTGTACAGGAGGAGGAGGTGAGCTGTGATATCACCTATTGAGAATGGTGGATCCTATGTTATCTACTGTATATAGAGGTGTTATCAGTCATTGTACAGGAGGAGGAGGTGAGCTGTGATATCACCTATTGTGAATGGTGGATCCTGCGTTATCTACTGTACATAGAGGTTGTTATCAGTCATTGTACAAAAAGAGGAGGAGGTGAGCTGTGATATCACCTATTGTGAATGGTGGATCCTGTGTTATCTACTGTATATAGAGGTGTTATCAGTCATTGTACAGGAGGAGGAGGTGAGCTGTGACATCACCTATTGTGAATGGTGGATCCTGTGTTATCTACTGTGTATAGAGGTGTTATCAGTCATTGTACAGGAGGAGGAGGTGAGCTGTGACATCACCTATTGTGAATGGTGGGTCCTGTGTTACCTACTGTATATAGAGGTGTTATCAGTCATTGTACAGGAGGAGGAGGTGAGCTGTGACATCACCTATTGTGAATGGTGGATCCTGTGTTATCTACTGTGTATAGAGGTGTTATCAGTCATTGTACAGGAGGAGGAGGTGAGCTGTGACATCACCTATTGTGAGTGATGGATCATGTGTTATCTACTGTATATAGAGGTGTTATCAGTCATTGTACAGGAGGAGGAGGTGAGCTGTGACATCACCTATTGTGAATGGTGGATCCTGT